>NC_044400.1:81749709-82059127 GCF_006542625.1 Nomascus leucogenys | reverse complement strand
GCTCCCCAACAGCTGCTGGGGGACTTGGCACCAGACCCTCCTGTCCCAGTGGTGCACAGCTGCTCCAGTCACTGGACCAATCAGAGACTCACAGAACAAGAATGCAATAAAGACATACATTTCTTGCAAATCACATCCTTCTTCAGCTGGAGGATCCCAAAAATGCAGAGCCACCTTCCAGAGCTTGATTTGCTGGTCCCATGAACGTCGACTATACTTCTTAAATTTATTAGGGGTCTTGGGATGAATGCCAGGTTGTCGAAGGTGTCTACAGGAGAAAGATTATTCTAGCACATGCCCACATGCCACTCACATTTCCACATTAGCTTGAAGATTAATCAAACTATGAGATTAGTATTATTTTAAATATTATAGATCACCAGGCATGGTGGCTCATACCTGTAATGCTAGCATTTTGGGAAGGTCATGCCAAGATCACTTAAGCTCAGGAATTCGAAAATGGCCTGGGCAACACAGTGAGACCTCGTCTCTATTTAAAAAAACAAAAACAAAAACAAAAACAAAAAACAGCTAGGGGCGCTGGGAGCGGTGGCTCACACCTATAATCCTAGCATTTTGGGAGGCTGTGGGTGGATCATCTGAGGTCAGCAGTTCGAGACCAGCTTGGCCAACATGGTGAAACCCTGTCTCTACTAAAAATGCAAAAATTAGCCGGGCGTGGTGGCCTGTACCTGTAATCCTAGCTATTGGGGGGCTGAGGTAGGAGGATCACCTGAACTCAGCAGGCAGAGTTTGTAGTGAGCCAAGATCGTGCCACTGCACTCCAGCCTGGGCAACAGAGCGAGACTTCATCTCAAAAAAAAACAAACAAACAAAAAAAACGCCGCTGGGCGCGGCAAATAACTTGAACTCAAGAATCTGAGATCAGGCCGGCCAACATGATGAACCCTCATCTCTACTAAAAATACCAAAAATAAGCATGGTGGCTCATGCCTGGAATCCCAGCTACTCCAGCGGCTGAGGCAGAAGAATCACTTGAACCTGGGAGGCGGTTGCAATGAGCCTAGATCATGCCACTGCAACTCCAGCCTGGTCAACAGAGCAAGACTCCACCTTAAAAAAAAAAAAAAAAAAAGTTGGGCACAGTGGTTCACGCTGTAATCCCAGCACTTTGGGAGGCTGAGGCAGGCAGATCACGTGAAATCAGAAGTTTAAGACCAGCCTGGCCAACATGGTGAAACCCCAGCTCCACTAAAAATATAAAAAATTAACCAAGCGTGGTGGTAGACACCTGTAATCCCAGCTACTCGAGAGGCTGAGGCAGGAGAATCACTTGAACCCAGGAGGCGGAGGTTGCAGTGAGCCGAGATCACGCCACTGCACTCCAGCCTGGCGACAGAGTGAGACTCCATCTCAAAAATAAATAAATAAGTAAATAAATAATCAACTGAGATCCTACAAAATGAACAAATATGTTAAAAAAACAAAACAAAACAAAAAAAACACTATCCGGGCCGGGTGCGGTGGCTCACGCCTGTAATCCCAGCACTTTGGGAGGCCAAGGCGGGTGGATCACCTAAGTCAGGAGTTCGAGACCAGCCCGACCAACATGAAAAAACGCCATCTGTACTAAAAATACAAAAAAATTAGCCCAGGCATGGTGGCGCATGCCTGTAATCCCAGCTACTCGGGAGGCTGAGGCAGGAGAATCGCTTGAATCTGGGAGGTGGAGGTTGCAGTGAGCCAAGATTGTGCCATTGCACTCCAGCCTGGACCAGAGTGAAACTCGGTCTCAAAAAAATCACTATCCACTGGGCACAGTGGCTCACGCTTGTAATCACGGTACTTTGGGAGGACTACTTGAGGCCAGGAGTTCAAGACCAGCCTGGGCGACATAGGGAGACTCCCATCTCTACAAAAATTTAAAAATTTAGCCAGGTGTGGTGGCATGCACTGCTAGTCCCAGCTACTCAGGAGGTTCAGGTAGGAGGATTGCTTGAGGCCAGGAGTTCAAGACTACAGTGAGCCATGATGGTTGGGCACGGTGGCTCACCCCTGTAATCCCAGCACTGTGGGAGGCGGAGACAGACGGATCACAAGGTCAGCAGTGCGAGACCAGCCTGGCCAATATGGTGAAACCCCGTCTCTACTGCAAATACGAAAATTAGCCAGGTGTGGTGGTGGGCACCTGTGGAGGCTGAGGCAGGAGAATCGCTTGAACCTGGGAGGTGGAGGTTGCAGTGAGTTGAACTTGCGCCACTGCACTCCAGCCTGGGCAACAGAGCAAGATTCTGTCTCAAAAAAATAAATACACAGTGAGACATGATATGCCATTGCACTTCAGCCTAGGTAACAGCAAGACTCAGTCAGGAGGGAAAAAAAAAAGCACCATCACATTGAATCTTACTATTCCTTTGCCGGCTATGTTCCAAAAAAAAAATATATATATATATATATATTTTTGAGATGGAGTCTTGCTCTGTGATCCAGGCTGGAGTGCAGCGGTGGAATCTCGGCTCACTGCGACTTCCTCCTCCCGGGTTCAAGCGATTCTCCTGCCTCAGCCTCCCGAGTAGCTGGGACTACAAGTGTGTGCCACCACGCCCAGCGAATTTCTTGTATTTTTAGTAGAGACGGGGTTTCACATGTTAGCCAGGATGGTCTCGATCTCCTGACCTCGTGATCCGCGCTCCTCGGCCTCCCAAAGTGCTGGGATTACAGGCATGAGCCACTGCACTCAGCCAAAAGTAAATTTTTTTTTTTAAGAGACAAAGTCTCACACTCTGCAGCCCAGGCTGGAGTGCAGTGGTGTGATTAATGGTTCACTGTAACCTTGAATTCCTGGGCTGAAGCAATTCTCCCACCTGTCTCCCAAGTAGCTAGGACTACAGGTGCAAACCACCACACCTGAATAATTTTTAAATTTTTTGTAGAGATGAGGTCTCCTTATATTGCCCAGGCTAGTCTCCTGGCCTCAAGCAGTCCTCTCGGCCTCCCAAAGTGCTGGAATTAAAAGCATGAGCCATTGCACCTGGCCCAGAAAAGTAAATTTCAACCCCAATCCTGCCAAAAAGTTCAAGAAAAAACTAAAGCTTTCTTTATATCCTTCTGTGTCTGTGTGTTTGAGGGAGCAGGATAGGCAAGAACATGCTGCTTAAAGGCAATAGGGCAATGCCAATTTTTTTTTCTCCAATTAGAATTTTACAATATTTAACTTGAACTTCATTTTTTCCCCATCATGTATTTTAATAAGCTTACATCTATATGACTGCTGACTCCCAAGAAATAAAATGTTATCTAACATTCAAAATTATGAAAATGATTTTTGAAATCTTCATGTCTTTAGTTTTTCAGTTGCCAATCCATTCTTTATTTACATCATAAGCCCCAGTAAGTCTCTATTAAATAGCTCTTAGCAGGTGTGAACTATCCCCAGCATCATTTGTACTACCCAATCTAAGCAACTCTTTAGAAATGCAATGCCACATGGCTTGTTCAAGACATGCCACTGAAACAAGACTACCTTGGGACTTCTTTAATATAACGATCGTAGGCAATTGTGTTCTTCCCATAGTTGATCTGCTTCTGTCTCCTCATTAGGACACTTTCATCTGTCTCAAAGTCAGCCGGCACAGTAGACATAGACTCCTTTGAATCAGAACTGAAAAAACAACAGACTAACCGAATAAGCCCTGCAATTAAGATCACCATGTATGTAAGGTAAGCCAAGAAAATGTCAAAACACAATAATGGAGGATTCACTCCAGACTTCCAACCATATGAATCCTAAACAGTCCAGAGACTGCACGTATAGGAATTTAGTACACAACAGATACAGTATTTCAAATTAGTGAAAAAGGTATTAACAAATGCTACCGCGACAGTCAGCATTTCTGTCACAATTTTTTTTTTTAACAAATTACAGGTCTATCAAATTAGAAAAGAAACATTTACACAGCCTTTACCTTCCTGATGATGATTTTCTCTCTCTTCCAAAGTCATTGATGAGGAGTTTCCTTTTATATCTGAGGGCAAAATAAATATTGCTGTTTTTAAAAAAGGTATAAAAATAAAGCAGCCAGGTCTGAGGAAGCTCCACCCTGATACCCTCAGGCACAGCATCCTATGCAATCCAGAAGCTCTGTGGGCCAAAAGAAATCCTTGTCAGGTTCAGTTTAAGTAGTGAGATCCACACAACAAAAATTTACATCCCCCCAGGCCGGGCATGGTGGCTCACGCTTGTAATCCCAGCACTTTGGGAGGCCGAGGTGGGCGGATCACGAGGTCAGGAGATGACAAAAAAAATTAGCCGGGCGTGGTGGCGGGCGCCTGTTGTCCCAGCTACGCAGGAGGCTGAGGCAGGAGAATGGCGTGAACCCGGGAGGCGGAGCTTGCAGTGAGCCGAGATTGCGCCACTGCACTCCAGCCTGGGCGACAGAGTGAGACTCCGTCTCAAAAAAAAAAAAAAAAAAATTTCCATCCCTCAAAACTTGGCAGCCTTAAAAAAAGAAAAACAAAACATAAATTGAAATAAATTTTTATTTTAAAAACACCAAACTTACTAATGGGACTCGTATGCCTACTGGGCACTGCATACCTTCTCCAATCTTGGGAGACCAAACGTGCCCCCTTTTGTCTTGTTCCTCATGAACTTCCTGCGGCATCTGCTTTCTATTGCATTCATTACCAGAACACAGTTTTGCCAAAAAAAAAAAAAAAAAAAGTATGACATCTCCAAAAGGAGTCTAGCGCAATCTGACATTGAAACCACGAGCTACCTTGAGCTCCAAGTTCATGTGGGTATCTTTTTTTTTGAGATGAGGTCTCACTCTGTCACCCAGGCTAGAGTACAGTAGCACGATCATGGCTTACCACAGCCTCATACTCCTGGGCTGAAGCAATCATCCCACCTCAACCTCCCAAGCAGCTAGGACTCCAGGCAAGGGGCCGCCATACCCATCTGGAGAGATGGAGGTCTATGTTGCCCAAGCTGCTCTTCAACTCCTGAGCTCAAGCGATCCTCCTGCCTCAGCCTCTCAAAAGTACTGAGATCAGGAGTGAGCCACCACGCCTGGCCTGTCATGCAGGTATCTAAATCATGTCATGTATCACTGTGCCTCCTCTCAAAATCTAAAATCCACCCAAGTTTGCTGAGTTGTTCAGTGCAGTTTGGACGCCAGAAGGTAATGAAGTAATTTATCTCCTGTGCATCTAGAGTAGCACTGGCTATATAACACCATCTTTGTACGATTCAGAGATTAGTCCTGCAAATCATTTGCTGCAGGGCCTCATTCTCTCTAGTATCACAGATGAGAAAGACTGGTTTTCAGGTATGATGAAAACCCATTTTCATTTTTTTTTTTTTTTTTTTTTTTTTGAGATAGAGTTCCCTCTTGTTGCCCAGACTGGAGTCCAATGGTGAGATCTTGGCTCAGTGCAACCTCCGCCTCCCGGGTCCAAGTGATTCTCCTGCCTCAGCCTCCCAAGTAGCTGGGATTACAGGCATGCGCCACCACACCCGGCTAATTTCGTATTTTTAGTAGAGATGGGGTTTCTCCATGTTGGTCAGGCTGGTCTCGAACTCCTGATCTCAGGTGATCTGCCCGCCTTGGCCTCCCAAAGTACTGCGATTACAGGTGTGAGCCACCGTGCCATGCAGAAAATCCATTTTCATACTCTTATACTGCTAGTTTGTAGTCTGTTAGTCTCCTTGAAGCATAGTAAGCTGACATTTCATACCCCTCTTACTGTCGGGAAGTAAGCTGGCCTGCCAGTAATGGCTCACTAAAGGGCCAGGAGTTTAAATTACACAGGTTGCACTAAAAGCCGCAGCTTTGGCCAGGCAAGGTGGATCACGCCTATAATCCCAACGCTTTGGGAAGCCGAGGCGGGCGAATCACCTGAGGTCAGGAGTTCAAGACCAGCCTGGCCAATATGGTGAAACTCAGCCTCTACTAAAAATGCAAAAATTAGCCGGGCATGGTGGCACACGGCTATAATCCCAGCTACTCGGGAGGCAGAGGCAGAGAATCACTTGAACCTGGGAAGCAGAAGTTGCAGTGAGCTGAGATTTCATCATTACACTCCAGCCTGGGAAACAGAGCAAGACTCCGTCTCAAAAAAATAAATAAGTAAATAAAAGCCGTAGCTTTCCATCACAAAGGGTATAATCAACACAGCAGTCCAAACAGTGCTGTTTTCCAAAACAGGACAATTTTCAGGTACAGACCCATGAGATATCTGAAGAACAAATGGGATCTACTCACAGGACAATCTGGACAGGTGGAATACACGTGAATAAGAGCTGCACATAACCCCTGGCAAGGGGTGACTTGAGAGAGCAAGTAGGCTATAGGTATGCAAGAACTGTCCTAAGATTTGTGAATGCAACACAAACTATATAGGTCAAGTCAAACATTCTAATTTTATAGTTGAGAAAGTCAAGACCTATATAAATACAATAATTCACTAAAAACATTGGTACTCACATCTGTGAACTCCTAGTTCCTTTCTTCTACCAAGGCACACATCCACCCACACATTTTGATACCAGAAGAAATGACAAATAACTCCCCCAAATGCTCAATAACCAATTCTCACGTATTCCTATCCCTTTTCAAAGGAGGCTGCTATAAATACCATCACTGGCTACCAAAATGAAAACAGGTAGTCTAGGTATGCTTCCGTGGCTGACACGCAAGACACATTTTTCTCAAGACCCTGTTTGATTTATCAGCCACTTGTTGGCTAAAATTATCTTGTGAAATACTTCAACCAATTATGAGCCACATTTTAACTGGGTTTGAATAAACCCAGTCCTTGCAACTGGGTTTGAGTTAGACAACTCATCAAAAGAGAAAGGATCAACACACTGATAATCAAGGGAGATTAAACAGTGGTTAAGGATGCAATCAGTAATGGTAATGAGTCAACAAAGAGGAAGTAGCTTAGTTTGCAAGAACTTGGATACACACAACAATCTTGTGTACAACTGCAAGAGGTTCACAGAATCCAAGTTTGAGACCTTTCCTTGTATGATGGCATCTCTGAGCTGGGTTTGTTGCCTAAGCCAAGTGTCAATGTATTCCTTCATCTGGAGACAGCACTCCATCTACTGTGCTGGGTTGTGTGAGCACCGCATACAGAAGGTCAGTGGTAACAAATGACTGTAGTAAGTTCCTGATAGGCCGGGCACAGTGGCTCATGCCTGTAATCCCAGCACTTTGGGAGGCCGAGGTGGGCGGATCAGGAATTCGAGACCAGCCTGGTCAGGCATTTGAGACCAGCCTGACCCAAAACAGTGAAACCCCGTCTCTACAAAAAATACAAAAATTAGCCAGGCGTGGTGGCCTGTGCCTGTAATCTCAGCTACTCAGGAGGCTGAGGCAGGAGAATCGCTTGAACCCGGGAGGCGGAGGTTGCAGTGAGCCGAGATCTTGCCACTGTACTCCAGCCTGGGCAACAGAGACAGAGTGACGCTCTGTCTCAAAAAAAAAAAAAAAAAAAAAGTAAGTTCTGATAGTCCTCCAGCCTGCAATCCAGCAGTAACACCACTGTGCACCTACTTCCACTCTCGGAAGGATTACCACCAAGAGGACAGTGGTCTTGAAGCTTGAAAGAGTGAACCCGCCTGGAGGGCTTTTCACAGGATAGCCAGGCCCGACCCCATTCGCAGGCCCAGGTTTTCTAACAAGTTCCCAGGAAATGTTGATGCCTTTGGTCTGGAGCCCAGAACTTTGAGAACCACTGTTCTAAGACATATATCAAATTTAATGTGTTACTGAAAACGCCACAGATTAACACTTCAAGGTGGTCCAAAATGTGTACCTTGCCATTTCTTTGTTAACTCTGGTCCTCATTTCATCTTCTTCAACTGCACTTGCCCAGTCAGAGCATCTGGAACGGGGTTTAGGGCCTTCAGGAGTGGTAAAGCTGCAATAAAACGAAAATGCTACTGAACCATGACACATACTTTCTTTCAAACTGTATGTCAAGAAATATTCAAAGGCTGGTGGGACACAGTGGCTCACGCCTGTAATACCAGCACTTTGGAAACTGAGGTAGGAGGATCACTTGAACCCAGGAGGAGTTCAAGACCAGCATGGGCAAGATAGTGAGACCTCATCTCTATCCCCCACCCAAAAAAATAAAAGCATTGTATCAGTGAACTATGTGTATCAAACCATACTAAACTGGAGTTTAGCAGGACAAAAGCAAACTAGATGTAGAACATAACCTATCAGCTGAATCTGTCTATCCAGGGCTGTCTTACTATCCAGGGCTGTCTTACTAGTCACGGAGCTCCCTGGCAGTGTGCCCACTGTGTTTGGGAGTCTAATAAAACCAACTAGATTTTAGACTTCAAACTAAATTATGATTCCTTTTGGGTGTCCACACTTCAGTAGTCCAGGGCTATCATATGGCTAAAATCAAGATATTTGGTTCATCTCTGGTATGTGTTTATAAAGTCATTAAAATGAGAGATTTGCTTCAAATTTTTGCAGTGTGTGTGGCAGTCAGAAAAACCCGTATCTAGTTTTCAGCTTCAGTTCTGGCATTTCTATGAGTTAACCTTATCTCATTGATCCAACATCCAGCCTGATGCTGGAGCTCATGAAGTTGACTCTCTAAGAAGTTCAGAGAGTGTAGAGTTTCCCATCCTGTATTTAATTTGTCCCTATGCCATTAGTCCCAGCTTGAAGTCATTGCCAATGTCAGTGTTGACAGGATTGCAACAATATTGCCTTTCATAAAACCGACGACCAAAGAATTCCATTATTCTAACAAAGCCCAAGTCTCACAGATTGTGGGCACATCTAGACAGATGTGTGCATGCTTGATGGTGCAGAGCAACTACTCACTTCTACCAACCTCATGCTTCCCCTGGCTGGCCATACAGAGGGATTCGTTGTCATACTGAGAAGGCTCTGCAAGATAAGTCTCTAATTGAGGCTATCTCAGGTGGGTGTTTCCGCTGTATAGTCCCAAGCCTTGGGACCAACTTCTGATAATGAAGCAGGCTACCAAAAACTTACCCAGCCCACCCCAGGAGTGTCTGGATTTGATCATGGATGTAGCACACGCCAAAATCACTAAGACTTTAGACTACTTGTTTTATTTTGCCAGATTATCATGGGAGAGTCTTTAGTTCTGAATTTTCTGTAAGTCTGAGTACTTAGTAGAATTATAAAGCAGGTACAGCTGACACCTTCTCACCATGTTGTAAATATTTACTGAGACTGGGCACAATACTGAGGGATAATAATCTTCTGATTTATCCAATGCTGACTGTCTAGAGCAAATTGTCCACTCTGTGAGTGGTCCTGTAACATGTATGAACATATTTCTGGGTGCCTTAGAAGTTGTCTTTTTCATGTGTGCTAATATGCAGTATTTATACATTGTGAGAAGTTGATTTTAATAAAAAGGTTGGAACTTCATCTCCAAAATAAATACCCAAGCATGGTGGGGCATGCCTGTAGTCCCAGCTGCATAGGAGGCCCAGGCAGGAGGATCACTCTAGCCCAGGAGGTCAAGGCTGTATGAGCCATGATCCTGGCACTGCACTCCAGTCTGGGCAACAGGGCAAGACTGTATCTCAAAAAAATATATATGGTGGCAGAGGACAGTGGCTCATACTTGTAATCCCAGCACTTTGGGGAGGCCGAGGCGGGTGGATGACCCAAGGTAAGGAGTTCGAGACCAGCCTGGCTAACATGGTGAAACCCCATCTCTAATAAAAATACAAGAATTAGCCAGGTGCAGTGGTGTGCACCAGTAGTCCCCAGCTACTAGGCAGGCTGAGGCAGGAGAAGTGCTTGAACCCCAGAGACGGAGGTTGCAGTGAGCCAAAATTGCACCACTGCTCCTCCAGCCTCAGCAAGAGACTCCGTCTCAAAAAATTAATAAATGAAATAATAATACAGAATAGCTAGCATATCCATTTACCTTTCAGGTGCATGTAATTAATAATTCAGAATGTTAGGTACACTATGATTACAATGTGTATGGAGAAGTATATGTCAGAGTCCTTGCTGTGTCAGGACTCCGTCTACTGGCAAAGTACCCGCTATGCTTGAGTTAAACCACATCCAGGAGCTCAGTTCCATCTCAAGTTCAAGGTAGTCTTCAGTCAGTATCGGGAAATTGGCTGGGCAGTGGCTCACTCCTGTAATCCAAGCACCTCCAGAGGCCGAGGCCAGCGGACTGCCTGGGCTCAGGAGTTCCAGACCAGCCAGGGCAACATGGTGAAACCCCGTCTCTACCAAAATACAAAAACTTAGCTAGGCGTGGTAGCGCGTGTCTGTAATCCCAGCTACTAGGGAGGCTGAGGCAGGAGAATCCCTTGGACCCAGGAGGTGGAAGTTGCAGTGATCCGCCAGGTGGAGTTGCAATGAACCGAGATCGTGCACTGCACTCCAGCCTGGGGGAGAGACCCTGTCTCAAAAAATAAATGAATAAATAATAGTCCAGGTGTGGTGGCTCATGCCTGTAATCCCAGCACTTTGGGAGGCCGAGGCAGGTGGATCACCTGAGGTCAGGAGTTCAAGACCAGCCTGACTAACATGGTGAAACCCCATCCCTACTAAAAATACAAAAATCAGCTGGGTGTGGTCACGGGTGCCTGTAATCCCAGCTACTCGGGAGGCTAAGGCAGGAGAATCACTTGAACCTGGGAGGTGGAGGTTGCACTCCAGCCTGGGCAATAGAACGAGATTCTGTCTAAAAAAATAATATATAAAATTTAAAAAATAATAATCAGGAAATCCGAAAGCTTAAGGCTTCGTGTCCCAAATTCTGGCAGTTCAAATTGATGTATCTTATTTATACATCAGACATAAACTCACATTATTTTTCTACCCCGTTTTTCTGTTGATCACTACTGATATTAAAACTAGATACTGGGCCAGGTGCACAGGCTCATGCCTGTGATCCCAACACTTTAGAAGGCTGAGGCGGGCGGATCACAAGGTCAGGAGTTTGAGACCAGCCTGGCCAACATGATGAAACCCTGCCTCTACTAAAAATACAAAAATTAGGCTAGGTGTAGTGGCTCACGCCTGTAATCCCAGCACTTTGGGAGGCTAAGGTGAGCTGATCACTAAGTCAGGAGTTCCAGACTAGCCTGACAAACATGGTGAAACCTAGTCTCTACTAAAAATACAAAAATTAGCCAGGCGTGGTGGTGCGCACCTGTAATCTCAGCTACTCAGGAGGCTGAGGCAGGAGAATTGCTTGAACCCGGGAGGCAGAGGTTGCAGTGAGCTGAGATCGCGCCATTGCACTCCAGCCTGGGCAACACAGCAAGACTCTATCTCAAAAAGGAAAAAAAAAAAAAAAAAATTAGCCAGGCTGGTGGCGCATGCCTGTAGTCCCAGCTACTTGGAGGCTGAAGCAGAACTGCCTGAACTTGGAAGGCAGAGGTTACAGTGAGGTGAGATCATGCCACTGCACTCCAGCCTGGCTGACAGTGAGACTACGTCACAAAAAAATAAACTAGATACTAACTCTAAATACAACAAATAAGCAACCTATTTTAGCTGTAAACCAAATGCTGTGCTTTGAAAATGCAATTGCAGTAACAAATGAATAATCCTCTTATGTAATTATCATTTCTTCCCTTACAGTCCCACAACTCGGATAGACTTAAATTGGATTTCTAAAAGTAAATTTCCAGATTCTAAAAATGGTAGAAAGTTATGAAATCAAATTAGGTAATTAACTGAAAATTAAATTGACTCAACAGAGGCTTGTCCAGGATTGGATACAAGCATCCTCACTAGTGTATCAAGAGGTTCAAGTCTGGGTCTCCCAGCATAACAAATTCCTGAACTACAAGAATAATTTAGGCCGGGCGCGGTGGCTCACGCTTGTAATCCCAGCACTTTGGGAGGCCAAGGCGGGCGGATCACGAGGTCAGGAGATCGAGACCACGGTGAAACCCCATCTCTACTAAAAAAAAAAAAAAAAAAAAAAAAAGAATAATTTAAAGCCTGTGTATGTGAATGACCATATACTACATACCGTATTTTGGTACCTTTAAATCCATGTCTTAGATTAAGTAGGTTATATTCACAATCTACCCTATCTTGGGACAACAAAGCCTAATTTTACACACTAAGCTAACAACCTTCCAAAGAGTACTTCTAGATCTTATCCATCAACGAGCTGGCTCTATTTGTCAGGTGCCTCCAGGCATTATCCACAATGTGCAAACACCAGTGCAAAGGCCCTAGGACAGAAACATTCCTACAGTTGGAGGAATGTTACCAAAAACTCCCGTGACTTCTAAAGCACTGTAAGGATTTAATATTTTTATCTTCAGCTAAATGAGACCACGGGAGGGTTCAGAGCTTGATCTCAATAAGGTTTGATTACCTTCCCTTCATATTTGGACCTAGGGCCTCTTCTGTACCCACCCCTAGACCCAGGTCTTTTTTTTTTTTTTCTTTTTTTTTTTGAGACGGAGTTTCACTCTCATAGCCCAGGCTGGAGGGCAATGGCGTGATCTCGGCTCACCGCAACCTCCACCTCCTGGGTTCAAGGGATTCTCCTGCCTCAACCTCCCGAGTAGCTGGAATTACGGGCATGCGCCACCATGCCCGACTAATTTTGTATTTTTAGTAGAGATGGGTTGTTGGGAAAAAGGCTTATCGGGTGCCTGTATAAGCTGGCCATAAAAATATGGCACAGTAAGTTGTGAAAAGCCACAAGAGGCCTCTGAGGAGGAAAGCCTCCTAATTGTTATCATGTTCTCATGCTCAGAGCGAGACCTGCTCTTATCTGTAAACACTGTGTTCAAGGAGAAAGACACTCCTTTAAAGCACTAGAATGTGGACAGATGTGCAGGATCCTAGTTAAGCCTGCTCCCACTAGCTACTCTCCAATAAGTTAAAGATATGCTGTTTGAGCACAAAGGAGATTCATTCAAACCGCTATAGATTACACCTATGACGCACTGCCTCCCTTTCACGGTTTCACCCTGAACATCTACTTCTTTTTTTTTTTTTTTTTTTTTTGAGACGGAGTCTCGCTCTATTGCCCAGGCTGGAGTGCAGTGGGGCGATTTCGGCTCACTGCAAGCTCCACCTCCTGGGTTCACACCATTCTCCTGCCTCAGCCTCCTGAGTAGCTGGGACTACAGGCGCCTGCCACCACGCCCGGCTAATTTTTTGTATTTTTAGTAGAGATGGGTTTTCACCGTGTTAGCCAGGATGGTCTCCATCTCCTGACCTCATGATCCACCCACCTTGGCCTCCCAAAGCGCTGGGATTACAGGTGTGACCACCGTGCCCGGCCTACTTCTTAAAGTGATTGTACTCAATAAATAGTGTGGAGACCAGAACTCTGGGCCTTTTGCAGCCTCCATTTTCCAACTGGTCCCCTGGCTCCCACCTTTATGAACTTTTTTTTTTTTTTTTTTTTGAGACGGAGTCTCGCTCTGTCGCCCAGGCTGGAGTGCAGTGGCGCGATCTCGGCTCACTGCAAGCTCCGCCTCCCGGGTTCACGCCATTCTCCTGCCTCAGCCTCTCTGAGTAGCTGGGACTACAGGCGCCCGCCACCACGCCCGGCTAATTTTTTGTATTTTTAGTAGAGACGGGGTTTCACCGTGGTCTCGATCTCCTGACCTCGTGATCCGCCCGCCTCGGCCTCCCAAAGTGCTGGGATTACAAGGGTGAGCCACCGCGCCCGGCTCCTTTATGAACTCAACCTGTCTCTTCTCATTCCTTTGTCACCACCGGACTTCGAGTACCCTACAGGTAGTGTCGAGGCTGGTCCCCAACAATGGAGTTTCTCCATATTAGTCAGGCTGGTCTCAAACTCCTAACCTCAGGTGATTGGCCCGCCTTGGCCTCCCAAAGTGCTGGGATTACAGGCAGGAGCCACTGCGCCCGGCTCCCTAGACCCAAGTCTCTAAATCTCATCTGTATGTCCTGGCAACTCACTGTGCCTGAAGATGCCTCCCATGTAGACTCCTACACTCCATTCCCTTTCTTGACATCTCCTTTGCTTCTCTAAGCAGCTTCTCAAGCCTCACAACTTCCCATGCCCCGCTGCTCCAGCCCATCTTCTCTATCTTAGCAAATGGCCCCAATCAACATCGTTCAGACCTGAAGGGTTGAGTCATTCTTGACGTCTCCTTCCTCTGTAAACCAAAAAGTGTCTCAGACAGGTCTCAATTACTTTAGGAATTTAGCTGATGTTAAGGACATACCTAGAAAAACACGAAATTACAGAAAGAGTCTGTGGTCTGTGCCTTTCTCCAGAGATGATTGTCAGGGCTTCGATATTTAAAAGAGAACAGTAGGTTGAAGGAGAAAGGATCTACATGTCCCAAGAGAAAAGGAATAGTCAATTATGTATTCCTAGTGTGCTCGGTAAGTCGCCACTTAAGGTGAACAGAGTTCACCCGTGGAGATAATCTTTTATCTGTAGCTATTTGCTTAGAAACAAAAAGAAACACGAAGGTGGCCGGGCGCAGTGGCTCATGCCTGTAATCCCAGCACTTTGGGTGGCCGAGGTGGGTGGATCACTTGAGGTCAGGAGTTCGAGACCAATCTGGTCAACATGATGAAACCCTGTCTCTACTAAAAATACAAAAAATTAGCCGAGTGCGGTGGCATGTGCCTGTCATCCTAGCTGCTGGGGAGGCTGAGGCAGGAGAATCACTTGAACCCGAGAGGCGGAGGTTGCAGTGAGCCGAGATCGCGTCACTGCACTCCAGCCTGTGAGACAGAATGAGACCCTGTCTTAAAAAAAAAAAAAAAAAAAGAAGAAACGCAAAGGTAGTTTCTTGCATGATTCCGCCTTCAGCATATTATTTTTTCCTTTCGGCATAGTGAACTTGGGTCCGAGTTTTTTTTTCCTTTCACGCCTCCCATCCCCAACCCATCAGCAAGTCTCACAGGTCCTGCCTTCACAAGTCCATCCTGAACCACCCATTGCCCCCCACCTTCACTGCTCCATCTCGGCCAAGTCACCATGCCTTTCAGGGCACGTAGGAGCAACAAGCCCCCAATGCAGAACGGGCCACCAAAGCCCCTCGAGAAGTTTTCTCTAACCATAGCCCCGAAGAGCCCACCACTATGACCACTGGCACCCCTGCTTATTTCCTCCAGATCCTCATCGGCTGTCCCACCCCTATCGAGCCCTCCTTTCGCTCGCATCTTGACCCTCCCTGCACACTGCCTAACCTAGAAAATGGCCAAGCAGGTAAGCCCTGTAAATTCACTTCTCCTCGGGACTCGGGTGTCCCCTGACTTCCATGTGTCCACGAGAAGCTCGTCAGAGACCCCGACCTCTCCCGGGAGCACAACACAGACTCGAACTGGCTAACTCGGGCTGACACCGGTTCAGCTGACTCCCATCCTGGCAAGAGGCTTCCGGAGTGTTCCAGCGCCTCCCAGGCCTGCTGCGGCCGCCCCAGTCCAGGCGCCGCGCGGAGACAAAGGTAAAAGGACGCAGGGTGCCGACCCGACCGATCCCGGCACCGCGAGAGCGCGACGAGGTCCCTGGAGCCCGCGGCCTCGTCAAGGGCCCCACCGCGCCCCGACGCCCGGGTCCCGCGCCCACCTCTCGGGTCTGCGCTCGGCGCCGCGGTGCTCTGCCTCCTCGGCGTCTTCGGGCCTCCAGCGCCTGCCGTCGGCTCTGCGCTTCCGTCCCAGGCTCCATCGCGCGGGGGACGGCGGGCTGCGGGGAGGGACGCGGTCGGCTGGGCTCGGGAGGTCCGGGACCGCCGTACAACCCCCGCCCCGCAACACCCCGGCCCCGCACAACCCCCGCCCCACGGGGCACGCGCTCCCTCGCCAGCCGCGCAGCCCGGCCTCACCTGGCGTCACCGTCGCAGCGGCTCTGATGCCTCGGCGGGCTTCGCGGGCGGCAGGCCATGGCGGCACGGGCCGGGCGCGCAGCGCAGGGCCGGGGCTGAGGCGGCGGCGACGTGGGCAGGGAGCGCAGAGCAGGGAAGGGCCGGGCCTGAGGCAGAGACCTGCGTCCCCGCGCCGACGCTCACAAGCTCTACGCGCCCTGCCCCCAACCGCCTTTATGTGGGCGCCGGGCCCCGCCCCCTCGGCCTCCCGCGCGCTCCGGGTCGGGCGAGACCATCGGGCCACGCCGCAGGGGTCCACTCAGCTGCGCGCGCCTCGCGAGCCGACTGGGGCTAGGGCGAGGCCTCAGGACCGCAGGCAGCCGCGAAGCCCGACAGCCCGGCGCTCGGCTCGGGAGCCGGATGGACGCCGTGGGCTGAGGAGAGGCCTAAGGAAAAGGTTGCCCCCCACCCGCGGGATTGAGGCGACCGGGACGCCGCGGGCCCCTGCGACGCTGATAGGTCGCGCCTTGGCGGGCGGGGGCAGCTTTGGCGGGAGATTCGGCCGCGCGCCACGCGGCGCAGGGCCGGGGGGAAGGGCAAGCGGCACGTTTCTCAGCCTGGGTCGTAGCGCATCTCCCATTGGTCCCGGCCTGGGTGGGGCGCGGCTCTGCTTGGCCCCTGCCCAGGTGGGGGCGTGTCTTCTCCCTGGCGGGAACCCGGAACCCGGAAGGCGCGGCCTGTGGCGGGTACTGACTGCTTCCCACTGTCCCGTGGCCGCTGCAGGCCCCGTACGCGCCGTCTATTGTTTTGAGCCGCTTAAAGTTTTGGAGTAACCTTTTAGGTAGCGATAGTTGACAACTACACTGAGTCTTTCCAGTCCCACTGCCCTGGCCGTTGGCCGCACACCGGCCACCGACTGAGCCGCTAGTCTCGCTTGCCGCCGCCTCCCTGCCCGTCCGTGACGTCCTCCACTGTGTCGCCGGTGCATGACGCTCCCATCCTCTGCCTGGAGTTGCCTGGGCTTGAAGTATCCTGAAGAATCCCTGGCTCAGCAGGGAGGCCCCACCTGGAGGCGAGGTCCTGTAGATCCGCACCATCCCGTCCGGCTTCCCCGCCGTCAGTTGCAGCTGACGGCCCCGCGGATCCAGCCAAATAGAACCCCAACGGGTGCACTACACCTGGGAACAGGTTCCCACAGCTTCCTGTTGGGGACAAAGTGAGGGATGCAGGGGAGAGTGGAAACAGCCAAAAGAGTGGGCAGTGGGGTCAGGTCCAGGAGGCTGAGCCCCAGGGATGCTTGGGAGCCCTCTAAGGCCTTACACCTCCGGGAGGGCCCGACTTTTGCACCTGCTGCCCTCAGGACTGTGCCTTGGTGCGTCCACCGCCCCCTTTTGAACTCGAAAAGGTCATCCTCAGACTAGGACGGACACATCCTGTCCCCTTCCTCCCCAGGCCCTGGGCATCCCATAACCCTCAAAAACTGTAAACTACAATCCTGGCAGGGCGCGGTGGCTCACGCCTGTAATCCCAACACTTTGGGAGGCCGAGGCGGGAGGATCATCTGAGGTCGGGAGTTAGAGGCCCGCCTGACCAACATGAAGAAACCCTGTCTCTACTAAAAATACAAAATTAGCCTGGCGTGGTGACGCATGCTTGTAATCCCAGCTACTCGAGAGGCTGAAGCAGGAGAATCGTTTGAACCCGGGAGGCGGTGGGCTAAGATCGCGCCACTGCACTCCAACCCTGGGCAACAAGAGCGGAACTCTGTCTCAAAAAAAATTAAAATAAAATCCTAAGCCCCCAACAACTGAATGGACCCCCTTGCAGCCAAGGGGACACCAGTGGCAATAAGATACCAAATTATGAATAGGACCTTGCCAGGCAAGGGTTAAGTCACACACCCTACATTTAAACTATATTCTTACTGCCACACTGCTTTTCTTTTCCTCTTAGTAGCTCAATAAGCACTGGCCTTGAGCTTAGCAATATTGGAACAGTGCAGTGGCTATGATGGCTCATGCCTGTGATCCCAACACTGTGGGAGACTGAAGTCAGAGGATTGCTTCAGGTCCAGAGTTTAAGACCAGCCTGGGCAACAGCGAGACCCTATCTTTACAAAAAACTTAAACAAAAAGGCTAGGCACTGTGGCTCACACCTGTAATCCCAGCATTTTGGGAGACCAAGGTGGGAGGATCGCTTGAGCTCAGGAATTCGAGACCAGCCTGGGCAACATAGCAAGACTTCATCTTTACTAAAAATCAAAAACATTAGCCGGCCGTGGTGGTGTGTGCCTGTGATCCCAGCTACTGGGAGGCTGAAGTGGGAGGATTCCTTGAACCTGGGAGGTCAAGGCTGCAGTGAGCCCAGATGGCGCCACTGCACTCCAGCCTGGGCGACAGAGTAAGACCCTGTCTCAAAACAATAAAAACCAATTTGCAGTTCCACCAGATGCTGATGATCCCCCAGCCCCTATTCCACCAGCCATAACTATAGGTTTCATTGGACAAGAGACTGATTTCAGTAACTTGGTCCAGGTAAGAGACCACAGTGATGGACCACTTCTGGCCTGTGTAGAGCCTCATTATAATACATTTAAATGTTAAGTCTCCACCCCAAAGTGAATGTGGATTGTATGTTTGTTCAGGATGCATGCGGCAGGACTGCCTCCATGAATATTCATAGCTCCTGTCACCTGCTGAATATGCATGTCTAGCCAACCTATTCAGCATGAAGCTCCTGCCCCAACCCCTCCTCCTCCTCTGAAGTGCCTGTCTGTGGTCTTGGCCAGAGGCTGTGCTTTCCAGTCTGAGGGATGGCCACCTTGCAGGCTGTTAACTATTTTTATTTTTTTGAGACAGTCTCACTCTGTCGCCCAGGCTGGAGTGTTGTGGCGCAATCTCGGCTCACTGCAACCTCTGCTATCAAGGTTCAAGCCATTCTCGTCAGGCTGTGACTTTTTAGAAGAAATAGTCTCCTCTAAGTTAACAGCACACAGCCAGAGTCCCAAGTGCCTGTGAGCCATAGTGCCTGGCACAGTCAGGGCCCATAACAGCCCCTCAGTAGATGCTCACTAGATCTCTGTCGTTGGCTAAAGCAGTGCCTGGTTGTGTATGCAAAAGAATGCCAGTCAAAGTACCACGCTGGAAAGAATGTGAAGACACTCGTAGCGCAGGAAACTAGAGCCCACTGTCATATCTTTCAACAGGATTACGGGTACTGTTTCCCCAAGAACCGTCCTGTGGGTCGAGAAGCAGAATGGGGAAATGGCAGCAAGCACTCACTGTCCGTCCGGTTGCTGGGGTGCTCACCTGAGGGCCCAGTGCTGTGGGGAACCCCGGGGTGCTGTCTTGGCTGCCCTAGGTGCTCAGCTGGCAATTCTTGGGCCACCGTGACCCACAGTGAGGTCAGTAGAGACAGCCTGGTGTCCCCACAGGACGCAGCTGCAAACATAAGTGACACCGAAAAGCTGCTCACTCCTTGGCTACCCATGTGTCCCCACATCAGTGCCTGAATCTGGAAGCAGCCAGTGGCGACCACACAGTGACTTCCCCCAGGACGGGTCTCTGCCCCTCCCACCCTGCTCCTGCAGATGGCCCTGGGTCAGGGGTTCTCAAGACCCCAGAGTCCCCAACTAGAAATCAGAGGGGAAGGTTCCTACTGCACCCGCCTCCCAACCAATGGGTTTTTTCCTCCTCATTCTGAACAAAGCACGCGACACACGCGATTCCCACACGACGCACGCAATTCCCACGCCACGCACGCAATTCCCACGCGACGCACGCAATTCCACCTCTGAAGTGGCTTCTCCAATACCCCCAGGCCATTCTCCAACTATGACAAAAGTTTGGTTTTAATATCGGGCAACACAAAACACAGTACATCACCTCAGACTAAATTTTATTAAATATGTGTCATTTGGCTACAATAGGTTTGTCTTTATAAAACTAAGTAACTTATTTTGTAGTAAAAACAACCCCAACCCACTGCCCCTCTTTGGCAGCCCTTAAAACTCAGGTCAAAGCTAGCTCTGGCTCCCAGCCATGGTCCCTGCTGCCTTCACCTGCTGAGTGCTCTAGGAAGCCTCCCAAATTCCAAGTGTCAGGCCCCCTGAGTCCATCACCTCTGCCTCAAACAGCCAAGCCTGGGGCTTTGGGGCCGCAGGTGTGAGGGCCCCTCCAGTAGCCACATCTGTGTCAGGGCTGTGCCCTGGGGCCTGGCCAACGTCTCCCCGTCCCCTTGAACCATCAGGAACTGGGCAAGACGCCCACCAGAGCCTTGACCACAGGGGGCGTGCATCCCCTTCTGAGCCTGGGAGACCCTAGGGGAGTGGGTAGCCTGGGCTGGACCCCTGGTGGGCTTGTGTTCTGGATGTTGCTATGGCACTTTGGTCCTCAACTCAAACCCCGACCCCTACCCGGGAGTCTGAGACCTCGGCCTTCGCTGGACTGACTTGTTGGGCAGCAAAAGGCACCAAGGACAGGATGAGAACCCCTGAGGGGCAGCACTACAAATGAGGGTGCTCTGACCTGTCCTCCCATTGCCACCCCACCCAGGAACAGCCCCTCAACTGGCCACAGCCACCACGAAGCCCCAGGACTGCTCCCACACCACAGCAGTGCCCTCTTCTCCATCCTACCCTCAGGACCTACCCAGGGTTCTCCAGGCAGCCAGGGGCCAGCTCCAGGACAGGGCAGGAGAAAGCAGTCCGGGTCTGGCACATAACTGAAGGCGGGTATGCTCCAGAGAAGTAAGGCAAATGGCCCAGATGACGACCACCTGGGGTAGACCCAGGGTCTCCAGGGAATGGCTCGGGGGCACAAATGCTGTGTCTGTGTGTGCAGGATCTGCCCCCACCAGCAGGAAGGGGGCAGGAGGGAGGCAAAGAAGAGGTGCCCAGGACTTGTACCCTGGCTGCCAAGCAGGGTGGGGTGTTTTCATAAGGATTGCTTTTAACCAAAAGTCCTCAGCCTTCTGCAGACCCAGGGCAGAGGCGAGTTGCTCTAGATCATGTGCTTTAAGTAGAGCCCTTTGCCAGCCAGGAGGCCCAGCCACCCCCTTCCCTGCCCCATGGCTTTGTGGGGAGACACAGAGTCACCTCAGGGTCCCAGACCACTCAGCGCACGGTGCACACATCCAGGATGCAGAAGCGTGCGCGGCAGGTGGGGCAGGGCACACGGCTGGCCAGCCACGTGTCAGGGCGCAGGGGGTCCTGGCGGCTGGCGAACCACTTGCCCATGCAGGTAAGGCACCACATGGGGCGGCAGTAACACTGCTGGCACTCGCCTGTGGCTGCCTCCTGGCAGGTCTTCACCAGCTTCACGCTGGCACGTGTCTGCATGCAGCCTATGCAGGCCTCCAGCTCCTGCAGGCAGGTGGAGCGTCACCAGGAGCCCAGGCAGACGCCGTGGGCACCCACCCATCCGCCCGGCCCTGGCCCAGGCCCCCACCTGGCTGCTGGGCACTGAGTAGGCCGGGTTGACCTCTACCAGGGAGGCAAATGTCTCCAGGAACAGGTCGCCTAGGCTCTGGTGGATGACCACGTGCGCTGCCCTGCGGATGGGCGCCCGGAGCTTCTCGCAGAGCTCCCCGTACTCAGTGGAGTTCAGCCTGCAGGGAGGAGAGCTGCTGGGCCCCTCTGCAGGGCAAAGGGAGCGGAAGATGGAGGCCACACGCCAAGGAGTGACAGGGCAGCTGTCGCACCAGGACCAACCAGGAGAGATGGCCCTAAGGCCAGAGCCCCCGGACCCAGTGCCAGACAGCCCAGCCTGGGCATGGGGCGGACCTAGGAGCAAGGCAGCTGTCCAGCCTGAGGGCTGCACTGTCCTGAGTGCGCCCCAAGGATCTGGGGGAGGCGGCTCCAGGGAGTGGAAGGGGAGGCCAAGAGTGCCGGGGGGCCCGAGGGAGGGCTATGCGGGAGGGCTCAGTGACTGGTGTCACACAAGCCCAGGAGTGTTGGAGTCCACACCGGCTACACCCAGCACCTCCCAGGGGTCGTGGTGCCAGAGCCTGGCTCTGGCCTGCCGTGTGCCCTCTGCACCCCCTCCGCACCCCCGCAGGCACCACACTCTTACCAGATGTCAAAGGCCTGCACAGCAGGGTTGGCGCTGGCCACACGGATGGTGAGGAGCTGCACGGGCAAGTTCGAGTCTGGCGAGAGCTCATGCTGCCGAGACTCCGTCACAGTCAGGTGCACATCCTGCTGCTGGGCCACGTGCACTCGGTAGGTGGTTACCTTCATCACCCACGTGTCTGTCACAATCACACGGGCACCTGGTGCACCGGTGGCAAACTTGTCAATCCGCCGGAACTCAGTGTTGACGGAGGAGGCAACAGCCTGCCAGCCGGACTGTGGGAGGGCGTAGAGTGCCAGGGTGCGCGCCAGTGGGTGGCAGGCCCACCGGTCACGGGACCAGTAGTAGATCAGGATGCAGGCGATGGAGGGGACGGTCACGGCCAGCAGCAGGAAGAGCCGCCAGGCCTCAGGGGCCTGGCTGAGGGAGAGGAGCTGCTTTTCTGAAGCCGCAAGGCACATGCCCACATAGTAGCCTGCAAAGGACAGAGTGAGCCTCAGGGGAAAGTGAGTGCCAGGCCGCTGTCCACCCCCCCACAGCCCTGGACCTGGCTCTCTGCCCGGGTTCCAAGGTCAGCTCCCAGGGTAAGTGGGCTTTACCCACTCTGCACTTCCCCAGCCGGCCCACTCTCTCCCTGCCTGTGGCAAAGGCAGGATATATTAGGGGAAAAGGTTTTTAATTTGCTGCTTTAGTTTCACACAATATGTAAGTATTGAAAAAAACTACAAAAGCCTAGAAAGGGAAAAATAAACACAATCAGGTGTCACCTCAGGCAGAGCTGACCCCTGGCCTGCCAGGGCAGCTGCTGGGACAGGATCTCAGTCTCTCAATCTCACCTGCTCCGAGGAGGCTGATCAAATATGGCCCATCTCAGAGCTAAGTTACGTGCGAGAAAGGAAGCAAGTGTCAAAGAATGATGGGACATGTCCAAAGGACACGGAGCCTGCTTCAGGGCCCTGCTGGCCAGATCGGGGACAATTTGAAGGTCCAAATAAGCAATAGAGACAGTGAGGAGTTGCACCAGCAGGTTCCAGTTGGCAAAAAGTAATAAATAGTCCACATTTGGAGTTGGCCCAGTCACTACATTTCAAGGTAACGTGACATATAACAATAGGTAACTAGGGGCCGGGCGCAGTGGCTCGCAGCTGTAATCCCAGCACTTTGGGAGGCTGAGGTGGACGGATCACGAGGTCAGGAGATCGAGACCATCCTGGCTAACATGGTGAAACCCCGTCTCTACTAAAAAATACAAATTAGTCGGGCGTGGTGGCAGGTGCCTGTAGTCCCAGCTACTCAGGAGGCTGAGGCAGGAGAATGGCATGAACCCGGGAGGCGGATGTTGCAGTGAGCTGAGATCGCACCACTGCACTCCAGCCTGGGTGACAGAGTGAGACTCTGTCTCAAAAAGTAAAAATAAAATAGGTAACTAATACCTAGTAAAGCTTAAAAACTTTCAAACTAAGTTAAAAATAAAAAGAGCTTGACATCCGACTGCAAGGCCAGCTGTGCTGTCTGCTCCAGGTGTGGCCGCCATGATTCACTTGTGGTCCCTCACAGGCCTCTGGGGAGGGTGCAGCTGGAAGGGCTACAGAAACCCACCCAGTAGCCCTAGAAAGTGGCCTGGTCAGGGCCCCAGCCCCACTCAGCCCCATCCATCTGTCAAGTGGGCCCCCAGCCCACCCTCTCCATGAGGCAGGCCTGGGCGCCTCCACCCCACACCTGCCTCCAGCACGGCCCAGGCAGCTGCATCCTCACACCAGGATGTGGAGGGTCACCCCTCTTGTGTCCCCAGAGTGGCAGACCTGGCCAGCCACTGGCCATCTATCCTCCCAGAGCTGCGTCTGCCCCCGTGTCCTCCAGAGGTCCCCCCGTGAAATCCCCCTCCAGCCACTGCACCCCCCACCTTCCACCTGTCCGTCATCCAACCAGCTGAGAGGGACCTTCCTGAGCCCCAGTAAGCACCTGGGGCCCAGCCCAGCAACCCCCCCCCCGCCGGACAACTCTGAGCGTCCCACCTGCACTGCACAGAGGCCCTCCCCAGCCTCTGCCCCTGTGGCGCCCCCAAACTGGAACTGCCTCCAAATCCGCCTGTTCTCCCCACACCCACCTTCCAAGGCCTACAGCAGTGCCACCCTCCACACGGCCCCTCCGACCCCTTCTGTTGGACTCAATCAACAGTTGCCTTCTCCTGGCCACTGCCCCCAACCACGATAAGCAAAAGCTGTTTGGCCTTGCAACCCCCAGGCACGTGACGGTTCAGGACTTGGTGGGCCGGAGCATCCCCTGCCCAAGGTTCTGAACTTGGGTTCCCGTCACCTGCAAGTCAGCGCCGGCGGCGCCCCTTAGCGCGCTCAGCCCACGCCGCGGTCCCTCTGGATGAGGACCGGCGCCTCTCCCCAGCTGCGCCCAGGCGCTTTCGGGGCTTCGGGGAGGACCTCCCAGCAAGCCCTGCGCAGGAGAGGATGCGGCTGGCCGGCCCGAACAGCCTCACCGAGTGGCAGCAGCGAGTGGCACAACAGCGTGGCGGCCGTGCGGCGCAGGTGGAAGGGCACGAAGGCGGCGTCCTCGCTGCCCAGCCAGCCCGACAGCAGGTTCTGCACCGTGAGCCCCGCCGCGTGGAACTCGTTGGGCGTGAACACGAAGCACACGGCAAACACCAGATAGGCGAGAGTGAAGGTCACCTCGGGGTTGTCCATCGCGCAGCCGCCGGGAAGCTGCCGACGAGACCCCCGCCCCCGGCGTGCGGAAGAGGCCGCAGCGCCCAGTTCCGGACCTGTCGGTTGCGGCGGCCGCCGCCCGGCCGCCCGCGGGGCACTCTAGGAGATGGAGTCCCGCCGCCCGGGCGCCCGCGGGGCACTCTAGGAGATGGAGTCCCGCCGCCCGGCCGCCCGCGGGGCGCTCTGGGAGATGCAGTCCCCATGCGGGTGCGGCCTCTCTTCACGGCCTGCCCTGGAGGCGGCACCGCACCTGGTCTCAATGCACAGCTGGGGAAGCTTAGGCCTGAGCGCGGCCCTGGCCATGAAGCCCCGCCCAGTATCGTCAGCTGCAGAACCCGAAATTCATGGGGCCACGGCAAGCCCGCGGTCTCAGCTTCAGACACCCCTGGCGTGCCCTCCACTCCGGAAACAGAACCGTCGGCGCACGAGGAGGCGGGGCCGGCGAGGCACAGCTTCCCATTGGACGCCCGCGCTCCTGTGGTCCCGCCCCTGGCCGCGCGCTGATTGGCCGCGCGAAGGCAACCGTCGGCGTTTGAAACTCCGGCGCGCCGGCGGCCATCAAGGGCTAGAAGCGCGGCGGCGGTAGCGGCCAGGCTTGGCCCCGGGCGCGGAGCAGACGCGGACCCCTCCTTCCTGGCGGCGGCGGCGCGGGCTCAGAGCCCGGCAACTGGCGGGCGGGCAGGTAGGAGAGCGGCTACACGGCGCGGGGACGCTGGGGTCCTGGGCGCGCGAGGCCGCCCCGCCCCGCCCTCGGCCCTCGCCCTCCCGCCCCGGCCGCCGCTTTCCCCGGGAAGCGTCCCCCACGGCTCCTTCTGGGGCCGCCTCCAGAGCCCGTACCGCGCCCTAGACCGACCGCCGGGCTGAGCCCCCTGGACGGTGGCCAGGGGCGGCTAGAGCTGGGCCAAGACCGACGGCGGAGCGGGCGCCCCGAGGTGCTTTGCTCTCCTCGACCTTCTCCTGTCTCTCGGCCGCCCAACTTGGCTCTTTGTTGGCTCCCAGCTCGCGGACCTTCTTGTTGTTCTTTGGTCCCTTCCGGCCTCCGTCCTGGGGCCAACTCCATCTAGGCCACCTGCGGCGGACGCCTGGGCCCCGACCGCTTCCCCGCACCTGCCGCGTCGCTCCACCTTCCCCCGCCCCGCATCCCTCTTGTGCACCAGAATAGCACCAAAGCACCAGCCTGGGGCCGGTCCCTTCTCTGCCCAGAGCCCCTCCCGGGCCTCCATAGTCAGTAAAAGGCCTCTCCTGACGAAGGCTGGGTCTGCTGCTCTCCCGAGCTCCTCCACGCCGCCAGAAGGCTTCCTCCGAGTCACTTTCTCCCTGAGTTCCAGGCTTGCGGGTCCCCCAGCGATCCAGCACCCCTTCCCCTGCCCTGTACCCAGTTATTCGGGCCAAAAACCTAAGCGTCGTCCGTAAGTCCCATATGTGCCAGTGGCCAGGCCCGGGTCTGATCTGGCCTCTACTCCTTGGGCTCCAGAAGCCTGTGGTTTCCCTGCTTCCCTCCTGCTCTTAACCTCCCCACCCACACACAGCACCACAGTGGGCTTCTCAAGCTGCAGCACCGACCTGCCCGGGCTGCCCCCTCCCTCTTCTCCAGGACCCTCCCCAACTTTGCTCTTCTTCAAATCAAAGCCTCCCCAGGTCTCCCCCCAACCACCAGGTGCCCGTGGGGTTCCTGCCCAGGTCGACACTCGGTTCTTTCTGGCAGCCTTTCTGCCTACGTCATTCCCTAGACTGGGAACGCTGTAGACAGAAAGGGTGGCAAGCGTGTGGGTTACCGGCATGAGGACCTGGGCGGCCCTGATTTGGAAGTTCCTTGGCACCTGCTGCTCAGCTCTGGCCTTCCCTTGTTTGCGCTACGTCTCCCAGCTCCTCCTCTGGGCCTTCACCCTCTCAGCCTGATCTTGGCCCGGTGGGAGAGAGCAGACCAGAGCCGCTGTCCTGCTTTTCTGCCCTCTACTGCCCGGTCCTGCCTCACGTCACACGCGGAGGCCTGTGGGGAGACCGGGGTTTCCTCTGGCTCTTCTGGGTTTCCTATAGGCCAGGGCTTTTCTGTGTCTTGACTTCTGCCTGATGTAGTAATACAGCAGTAGAGATTATGCAGGCTTGGTTTTTTTTCTCACCATCTCAGCCTGAAGGCCCTTTAGCTCTTGGTCCCAGGAAGCAGCAGTGCTGCCCGTGTCCCCCTGCCAGGCTGGAGAGTGAGTCTCTGAAGCAAGATGGGGACTCAATCTGAGGCTTTCTCTGCCCCACTTGGCAGAGGACATGTGTGGGAGGTATGAGCTCCAGAGCGATGAGCACACCTGTGCAGGAAGTGGTCGTGCCCCCTGTGGCAGCTGTCACATCTGTGTCTGGACAACGTGGTAGTGTTGCCCTCACACTGACACAAACATGTTCTGCTTTTCCAGAATGAGTCTGCAGGTCTTAAATGACAAAAATGTCAGCAGTGAAAAAAATACAGAAAATTGCGACTTCCTGTTTTCGCCACCAGAAGTTACCGGAAGATCGTCTGTTCTTCGTGTGTCACAGAAAGAAAATGTGCCACCCAAGAACCTGGCCAAAGCTATGAAGGTAAGTGTGACCTGTACAGTGTGTGGCTGGCCAGGTTGCCCTAGGGCCTGCTTTCTTGGTGACCTCTGAGCTGCTGGTGTGGCTGTAACAGCTTGAACTAATGAACAGGTGCTCTCCTCCTCACTCCGCAACAGGTGACTTTTCAGACACCTCTGCGGGACCCACAGACGCACAGGATTCTAAGTCCTAGCATGGCCAGCAAACCTGAGGCTCCATTCACTCAGGACGACACCCTCGGACTGGAAAACTCTCACTCGGTCTGGACACAGAAAGAGAAGTAAGTGTTGGTGCTGCTGGACATGCTGGAGCTTCACCCTCTCTGTCCGATGGCTCTTGCAGGAATGTGCTGTCCTGTTCTGTCAGGCCTTGACTGGATTTTTTTTTTTTTTTTTTTTTGAGATGTAGTCTCGCCCTGTTGCCCAGGCTGGAGTGCAGTGGCGCGACGTCCGCTCGCTGCAAGCTCCGCCCCCCGGGTTCATGTCATTCTCCCGCCTCAGCCTTCCGAGTAGCTGGGACTACAGGCGCCTGCCACCACGCCTGGCTAATTTTTTTGTATTTTTAGTAAAGACGGGGTTTATCCGTGTTGGTCAGGCTGGTCTTGAACTCCCGACCTCAGGTGATCTGCCGGCCTCGGCCTCCCAAAGTGCTGGGATTACAGGCATGAGCCACCACGCCCGGCTGGCCCAAAACTTTTAAGCAGATTTTAGATGTGCAGAGAAAAGCATAAGGAACAGAATACCACTGATGCTTCTCACCCCCTCAGATAAAATGTCACCAGTAAGTACAGACAGCATTTCCTACATCCTTCTCTGGGCCCTGGCTCCGTCTCCCCACTACCCCTCCAGCCTGAATTTGCAGTTCTTCCCATGTCTGCTTGCTACTTTTCAACTTTGTTTTTTGCCCCTTTTGAAATTTGGTCAAACGAAGTAAGAATGAATCAAACATTGGTTCACAATGACCCCAAGAAGGAAGGGAGACCCAGCAGCAGAGAAGTCGCCTCCCAGCTGCCTTGGGTGTGATCTGTCCCAGAGCCACAGATCCCCTGCCTCTCCCCTGTGCCTCCAGGGTCACCCAGCAGCCTCCATAGGGCAGAGGGTGTAGAGGAGCTAGGAGGGGCTTGAGAGGTTGGCCCTGAGGGGCTCCAGCCAGAGTGACTGAGCTTGTGGCTTGGACTGGTGGCTGTCATCTCCTTTCTGGAACTCTGCTGAGGCCCAGGTGGTGGTCGCTGTGGTGCTCCCACGTCAGTGGGATGAGACCAAGAGCAGCCGCTGCGTGCAGCGAGTGCCCCAGGGATGGTGGGTCCCTGGGAAGGTGTTCTCTGCACCCATGGCCCTCCACTGTAGCAGGCAGGTGCTGGGCCAGTGTGGCCACATCCCAGGGAGGCGTTGCAGAGGCCACTCAGGCCCTTCTGTGCCTGAAGGTGGCATCCTGCACCTCAGCCTTGCCCTTCAGTGAAGGCTTTTGACTGTCCCTGGCCACAGCACTGCCAGTCCCTGACTTGAAGGGGAAAGCAGATTCGAGCAGAAAACCTTTGTTTACCACGCCCCCTGCTGGCTGTCCGGGGCCTGCAAGTCCCCAGCACTGATCTGTGGGCATGTCCTCGGGTGGGGTTGAAGGCAGAGGACAGTGGTGACTGAGCTTTCTTGTTTTGCTTGTAGCTGATGTTTTCAGGCAGACTAAAGTGTTATCGGAATGCAGCCAGGTCCCTTAATGTTAGAATTCAGGGTCATTAAGTGGTGCACACCCTTTGGTGATGAGGAGAAGCACAGGTGGAAATAATGGTTATATGACTTACAGGCCCATAGCAGGCTGGAGGTCACACAGAGGACTGGGGCCAGGCCCTGGAGCATAGGCAGGGGACAGCTGAGAGGGTGGCAGCCAGCCTCATCTATCGGGGAGTAAGGTGGGGTCACTGTCTGCTGGTGGGCAGGTGCTCAAATGGATTTTTTACAGGAAGTGGTGGATGCTGGGTGCGGTGGCTCCTGCCTGTAATCTTAGCACTTTGGGAAGCCGAAGCGGGTGGATCACCTAAGGTCAGGAGTTTGAGACCAGCCTGGCCAACATGGTGAAAACCTGTCTCTACTAAAAATACAAAACAAAATTAGCAGGACATGGTGGCAGGCACCTGTAATCCCAGCTACTTGAGAGGCTGAGGCAGGAG
The DNA here is from genome assembly GCF_006542625.1 of Nomascus leucogenys. Taxonomy (NCBI): domain Eukaryota; kingdom Metazoa; phylum Chordata; class Mammalia; order Primates; family Hylobatidae; genus Nomascus; species Nomascus leucogenys. The sequence continues at coordinate 82,029,840 of NC_044400.1, read as the reverse complement.
AATCACTTGAACCCTGGAGGCAGAGGTTCATGCCATTACACTCCAGCCTTGGCAACAGAGCAAAAATCCGTCTCAAAAAAAATAAAACATAAAAATAAAGGAAGTGGTGGGAAATTGAGGAGCCCAGCCTACCAGGTGGGAGAGATGCCTCCAAGCTTCTTTCTCTGGCATCAGCTTGAGTCATTTGGGTGTGGTGTCCCACGTCTGACCCCCCAGGCAGCAGCCTGTGCTGTGTCCGTGCTGTGGGCCTGGGTGCAGACCTTGTGCATGATGACAAGTGCTGTTTGGGTGGCAGAGGCTGCTGGAGGAGTCTGGGTCCAGCACCTGGCAAAGCGCATGATGAGCACAATTAAACAGGCAAGCAGCCCAGAGGCACCCCTGTAACTTGGAACCCCATGCATAGCCACCCCCAAGAAGCGGGACGGTGGGGTCAGCGAGGAAGTCACGTGGTTGTGTCCAGCCGTTCCACAGGGAGCTGGTCCCTGGGAGGACAGGAAGGAACCACATTGAGGAACCGAGGTGGGGGGTGGAGAACGGGAAGCTGTGCCAGGGGTGACTCAGCCCTGCTTCTGGTGTGAGAGAGTTAAACCTACGTTGAGAATGAGTGCTGAGGCCCCTAACCTCACAGGTACTCACTGCTTCACGTTGACTAAGTCTGTTTTAAAAGCCAACAGCTCATCGAGGAAGTGGATGCCAAAGCTACTCATGGAACTCTACAGAAACCAGTGGAGGCTGACACCGACCTCCTGGGGGATGCAAGCCCAGCCTTTGGGAGTGGCAGCTCCAGCGAGCCTGGCCCAGGCGCCCTGGCTGACCTGGACTACTCGAGCTCTTCCCAGAGCCCAGGAAGTTCTGAGAACCAAATGGCGTCTCCAGGAAAAGCGTCTGGCAGCCCTGAGCAAGCCTCGGAGGAAAACGTTAGTTCCTATTCCTTAGACAGAAGAATGACACCCACCTCTGAGACCTTAGAAGACCCTTCCAGGACAGAGTCCCAGCACAAAGCGGAGACTCCGCACGGAGCCGAGGGAGAATGCCAGCATGGTGGGGTCTGTGCTCCCACAGCAGTGGCCACTTCGCCTCCTGGTGCGATCCCTGAGGAAGCCTGCGGAGGAGCACCCCTGCAGGGTCTGCCTGGCGAGGCCCTGGCCAGCCCTGCGGGTATGGGCACCCCCATGCCAGCAGATGGCACTCAGACACTTACCTGTGCACACACCTCTGCTCCTGAGAGCACAGCCCCGACCAGCCACCTGGTGGCTGGCAGGGCCATGACCCTGAGTCCTCAGGAAGAAGTGGCTGCGGGCCAAATGGCCAGCTCCTCGAGGAGTGGACCCGTAAAACTAGAATTTGATTTCTCTGATGGCGCCACCAGCAAAAGGGTACCCCCACCAAGAAGACTGGGAGAGAGATCCGGCCTCAAGCCTCCCTCGAGGAGAGCAGCAGTAAGGCAGCAAAAGGCCCCACGGGAGGTGGAGGAGGGCGATAGGAGCGGAGCGGGGGAGGACACCCCCATGCCGGCTTCTCAGGGCTCTTACCACCTCGACTGGGACAAAATGGATGACCCAAACTTCAACCCGTTCGGAGGTGACACCAAGTCTGGTTGCAGACAGGCCCAGCCCCCAGAAAGCCCTGAGACCAGGCTGGGCCAGCCAGTGGCTGAACAGCTGAGCGCTGGGCCTGCCACGGAGGAGCCAGGCCCCTGTCTGAGCCAGTAAGTGTGAGGATGGGGTGGGGAGCGTGGTGTGGGGCAGCTGCCCTGCAGTGTATGTGGTCCAGGACCTGAGGCCAGAAGTGTCATCAGATACTCCTTTGAGGCTGGGTAGGTTCCCCCTGAGGAGGGGCCTCTGGGCAAAAACGGCTCAGGTGGATCCCAGCTGAGGGTGCTTGGCCTTGCCTTGGCCGCCACGCACCTCTTTAGTGCTCCCGGCCTAAGGAGGGATCCAACAAGGGCGGGCTCAGGCCAGAAGCCAAATGCAACCAACCCTGGGCAGGACCCTGTCCCCCAGTCACGTTCCTCCTCAGGTGAAGTTGACTTGGGTGTGTAACTCCAAAAGCCAGGCAAAGCCTGTTAGTGCCCGAGTGGCGTCCGCTGCTTGCTGGGGTCTTGGCCATGGGTCTGCTGCCTCCTGGCTGAATGATCTTAGGCTACATCCCCTAGAGTGGTTCAGTGGGAGATTGTCCTGCCTGTAGGGTCAGCCCTACTGGGTCTGTGGGTTTTTTCTCCTCGTGTGCATAGACGAGAGATTGTAGAAATAAAGACACAAGAAAAAGATAGAAGAAAAGACAGCTGGGCCCGGGGAACCACTACCACCAAGGCACGGAGACAGGTAATGGCCCCGAATGCCTGGCTGCGCTGTTATTTATTGGATACAAGGCAAGGGGACAGGGTAAGGAGTGTGAGCCATCTCCAGTGATAGGTAAGGTCACGCAAGTCACGTGTCCACCGGGCCCTTCCCGATTTGGCAGCCGAGGCGGAGAGAGAGGACAGCTTACACCATTATGTTTTCTATGTATTTCAAAGACTTTAGTACTTTCACTAATTCTGCTACTGCTATCTAGAAGGCGGAGCCAGGTGTACAGAGCGGAACATGAAAGTGAAACAGGAGCATGACCGCTGAAGCACAGCATCACAGGGAGATGGTCAGGCCTCCGGATAACTGCAGGTGGGCCTGACTGATGTCAGGCCTTCCATAAAAGGTGGTGGAGCGGAGTCTTCTCTAACTCCCCCAGGGAAAGGGAGTCTCCCTTTCCCAGTCTAATTAACGGGTGCCTTCCCAGGCACTGGCGCTACCACTAGACCAGGGAGCCCTCTAGTGACCCTGTCCAGGCGTGACAGAGGGCTCACACTCTTCTCTTCCGGTCACTTTCTCACCTTGTGCTTTCAGCTCCTATCTCTGTATGGCCTGGTTTTTCCTAGGGTTTTTTGTTTGTTTGTTTGTTTTTTGAGACGGAGTCTCGCTCTGTCACCCAGGCTGGAGCACAGTGGCGTGATCTCGCCTCACTGCAAGTTCTGCCTCCCGGGTTCACACCATTCTCCTGCCTCAGCCTCCTGAGTAGCTGGGACTACAGGCACCCGCCACCACACGCGGCTAATTTTTTTGTATTTTTTAGCAGAGATGGGGTTTCACCGTGTTAGCCAGGATGGTCTATATCTCCTGACCTCATGATCCGACCGCCTCGGCCTCCCAAAGTGCTGGGATTACAGGCGTGAGCCACTGCGCCCGGCCTTTCCTACGTTATAATTGTAGAACAAAGATTATTATAATATTAGAAGAGTAATGCTACAAACTAATGATTAATTATGTTCATGTATAATCATATGTATAATCTATTTCTAGTATAACTATTCTTATTCTAGGTATTTTTTATTATACTGGACCAGCTCGTGCCCTCGGTGTCTTGCCTTGGCACCTGGGTGGCTTGCTGCCCACACCTGCCCCAGCCTCCACACCTGAAGCCTTTTGTCAGTTTCACGGTAAAAGGGAGGTACTCATCCTTGTGATTCCCTTTGGCTGCACTGTGCTGACTTCAGAGCTCCCGGCCTGCTTCTCCCAGAGCTGGCAGGCAAGGCATATGTTTTCCTGCTGGGTGAGGTTGGTGAGGCAGCTTTGTGGCCAGGTCGCTTGGGGCAGCCCCATGCCTGGCACGCTCTACCTGAGTGTTCACGTGGCCGGCACAGCAGTGCTGGGAAAGGCAATGGCAGCTCAGTGCTGGAGCAGGGGACGCCGGGGGTTGTGGGGTGGGGGCATGGGCCTCTGTGGACTCTGTCTCCCCAGGCAGCTGCATTCAGCCTCAGCGGAGGACACGCCTGTGGTGCAGTTGGCAGCCGAGACCCCAAGAGCAGAGAGCAAGGTAAGGGGTGCCTGTGTGGGTACCTGTGCTCCTGGCCTGGTTGTGTAGAAGAATAGCAAGCAGTGCAAGCCGCCAGCAACCTTGGGTGATGGGGTGGGATGGTCCCGCTCCCTCTCCCCCAAGTCTACTTTAACAAGGTTGTGGGGAGGCAAAGCCACACCCCAGGTACCTTGACTGCACTGCACAGGGTGACTCTGCCCTTTCCTCCAGGAGAGAGCCTTGAACCCTGCCAGCACCTCGCTTCCCACAAGCTGTCCAGGCAGTGAGCCAGTGCCCACCCAACGGCAGGGGCAGCCTGCCTTGGAGCTGAAAGAGGAGAGCTTCAGAGACCCCGCTGAGGGTACGTTGCCTGGCACAGACATCACACACAGTCTGCCTGGAGGGGATCCCGTGAGCACTTGGGCAGCTCAAGACACCTGCGTCATTAGCAGGTGGTCATTCCGCAGGCAGTTGGGTCCCTTGACTTTTAATGACTCATGCACAAACTTCTGGTTTGTCAAAACTTAGGCACTGTTAGGAGAACAAAGCTGGTACCTTTAACATGAAAGACTTCTAGAAATGGAAATTGTAGACTCAGGAAAATGGGCAGAAGAGATGAACAAGGCAGTGCACGAATGAGATACAAATGCAGAGTCAACAACTGGACACTCGATCATCAGAAATACTGCTTGAAACAACCTTTTTTTTTTTTTTTTTTTTTTGAGATAGTCTCGCTCTGTCACCCAGCCTGGAATGCAGTGCCACAATCTCGGTTCAATGCAACCTCCACTTCCCAGGTTCAAGAGATTCTCCTGCTCGGCCTCCCTAGTAGCTGGGATTGCAAGCATGTACCACCACGTCCAGCTGATTTTTGTACTTTTAGTGGTGACGGGGTTTCACCATGTTGGCCAGGCTGGTCTCAAACTGCTGACCTCAAGTGATCCACCTGCCTCGGCCTCCCAAAGTGCTGGGATTGCAGGCGTGAGCCCCCACACCCGTCCCAGAACCGCTTGATAATGAAATGTGAAGCCTGAACCTTAGACACCAGGCTGCAGTTAAATAGGGTTTGTCCTTAAGATTGGAAGGTGGAACATTTGGTAGGAACTGATGGCTGAGTTGTTTTAAAGGACACAGAGCCAGCTGGGTAAGATCTCAGTTTAGAGAACTGAAAACCCAGGCACGCAGCAGACAAGAGTGGCACGTAGGGTTTGTCGCTGACAGGATAGTTGTGGGCCACCACCATGTGGGGATATCGGCTCAGCTGGGATGGGCCTGTCACCCTCACGCAGGATCCCTGGAATCACACAGCGTGGCCTTCTGTGTCCGGCATCTCCCTTGGGGAGGTGTGTTTCCGAGTCCCGGCCATGCTGGAGCAGGTGTGGGTGCTCCTGTCCTTGCGTTGGCGGCTTGGCTTCACCTCATCTTATCCATTCATTCGTGGATTTGCCGGTTTCTGCTTTTTAGCTGTCAGGAGTAGTGCCACGAATGTTCAGATGTAAGTTCTACGTGGAGGTTTACTTCCATTTCTCCTGGATACATACCTAGGAGTGGAGTCGCTGGTCACGGTAACTGCTCACCTTTTAGCTACCAGGTGGCCTTCCAGAGTGGCTGCAGCGTTTCACATTCCCACGGGCAGTTACAGAGCTCCGGTTTCTCCACATCCTCGCCAGCGCTGCTTGTCTGTCTTGTTGATCCTAGACTTCCAGTGGGTGGGAAGCGGATCCGGTTGTGGTTTTGATTTTCAGTTCCCGGGTGGCTGATGAACGAGCGTCTTTTTGTGTGCTCGTTGGATATCTTCTTTGGGAAAGTGTCTGTTGAGATCCCTTGCCCATTGAGCCACTTACGTTTTTATTACTGAGTTTTAAGAGGTAAATCCCTTTCATTCAAGAAGTGAAGGAAAGGAAAAAATAAAAATAAAAAATTAAGTCCCTTATCAGATGATGTTTCAAAGTATTGGCTTTTGGCCAGGCACAGGGGCCCACACTTGTAATCTCAGCGTTTTGTGAGGCCGAGGCAGGAGGATTGTTTGAGCCCTGTAGTTTGAGACTAACCTGGGCAACATGGTGAGACCTCATCTCTACCAAAAAAAAATTTTTTTATTACCTGGGCATGGTGATGTATACCTATAGTCCCAGCTGCTCGGGAAGCTGAGGTGGGAGGCTCGCTTGAGCCAGGAGGTAAGGCTGCAGTGAGCCGTGATTGCACCACTGCACTCCAGTCTGGGCAACAGCGAGACCCTATCTGAAGGAAAGAAAAAAAAGGCAGAAATGAAAATTGACAAGAAGCCCGGGCGCGGTGGCTCACCTGTAATCCCAGCACTGTGGGAGGCCGAGGAGGGCGGATCACCTGGGGTCAAGAGTTTGAGACCAGCCTGGCCAACGTGGTGAAACCTTGTCTCTACTAAAAATACAAAAATTAGTTGGGTGTGTTGGCACATGCCTGTAATCCCAGCTACTCAGGAGGCTGAGGCAGGAGAATTGCTTGAACCCAGGGGGCGGAGGTTGCAGTGAGCCAAGATGGCACCACCACACTCCACCTGAGCAACACAGCAAGACTGTCTCAAAAAAAAAAAAAAAAAAAAAAAAAAAAACTGACAAGGCCATAGCAGAGAAGGACCTACAAGTTTTTGCTAGACTAAATAATTGGCAACAGTTTTTTAGCTTAATTGAGAAAAGGAGAGAATGAGCAAATACTACTAGGCATGAAGAGAGGGACAAAACTAGAGATGCCTCAGCCTGGATGGCAGCCAGATCAAGACCCTGTCTTAAAGTACCGGCTTGGTTTGTTTTTTTTCTGAGACGGAGTCTTGCTCTGTCACCCAGGCTGGAGTGCGGTGGCGTGATCTCAGCTTGTTGCAACCTCTGCCTCCCAGGTTCAAGCGATTCTCCTGCCTCAGCCTCCCTGTAATAGGCGTGCACCACCGCGCCTAGCTAATTTTTGTATTTTTTGGAGACAAGGTTTTGCCCTGTTGAACTCCTGGGCTCAAGTGATCTGCTCGCCTCAGCCTCCACCCTTAGTTTTAACCAAAAATTGTATTATCAAAAATTAAAAGACTTGTCTAGGGTAATTTTAAAGACTAGTAGTTCTCAACCAGAGCAGTTTTGCCCTCGTCTTCCCCCAGATGTTTGTGGTTGTCACACCTGGGGGTGCTGCTGGCAGGGAGTGGGTGGAGGCTGGGGGTGCTGCTCAGCACCCTTCGGTGCCCAGGAGGCGCCTGCCACAGAGAGCAGTCAGGCCCGGAACACCAACACCTCCAAGGGGGGAAATACTGCTGGCTGGAGTGACCCCGCCTCACTGAGTGCTGAGGGAGACACCAGCCCGCTGCCCTTAGGGCCCTGATGAGGGGCAATGGCGGTGGCGTGACTGACTCCCTCTCAGTTCTAGGCACGGGCGCGGAGGTGGACTACCTGGAGCAGTTTGGAACTTCCTCGGTGGGTACCGGGCACTTCCGCGAAGCCTCACCCGCAGGGTGTCCGAGAGCCCCAGCAGGTCTTCCCCCGAAGCGTCCGTTCATGCCCACGTCCCCCCAGCTGCACACAGGCCCAGGCATCGTGGTGGGCTGTGAATCCAGGGCCCCTTCTGCAGCACCTCCTCTAAGTGGCATCCTGTGGCAGGGCTGTAGGGCTCTCTACCTGGCGCTTAGCCCAGGATGAAACTCTGACATGCTGTGCTGCTGGGAATGGCAGTGTCTCGGGCAGGGTTGTGGGTGACCGGAGGTGGGAGTGTGTGTGTGTGACCTCCCTGGCCCTCAGCCCCCCTGTGTGTGTTAGGGGATGGCAGTCAGACCTGATCACTTGCCCTCTTGTCCCCAGTTTAAGGAGTCGGCCTTGAGGAAGCAGTCCTTATACCTCAAGTTCGACCCCCTCCTGAGGGACAGTCCTCGTAGACCAGTGCCGGTGGCCACTGAGACCAGCAGGTATGCGCGCCAGCCCTCTCTCACGCGTGAAGCCTTGAGTGTGGGAAGACTGGAGGCTGTTCCTAGGTGTGCTGTCTGCACAGATGCTTCTAGACCAGGGGGGAGATGATCGGAACTGGAAATGAGTTGTGGCTAGGGGCGGGCAGGGCAGCAAGCCCAGAGCAGCCTTGTGTGGCTGGCAGGAGCAACAGCAGGGGTGCTGCCTTGCTGGTTACAGCCACCATTCTAGGTGGATTAAAGATCTAAACTTAAATCTTTTAAAAGTAGTTCCTCTAAAACAGAGGTCAGCAGGCCAGGCGTGGTGGCTCACGCCTGTAATCCCAGCGCTTTGGGAGGCCGAGGTGGATGGATTGCCTCAGCTCAGGAGTTTGCCACCAGCCTGGGCAACATGTTGAAACCCTGTCTGTACTAAAATACAAAAATTAGCCAGGCATGGCGGCATGTGCCTGTAGTCTCAGCTACTTGGGAAGTTGAGGCAGGAGAATTGCTTGAACCCAGGAGGCGGAGGTTGCAGTGAGCTGAGATTGCGCCACTGCACTCCAGCCTGGGCAACAGGGCGAGACTCCATCTCCAAAAAAAAAAAAAAAAAAAACAGAGGTCAGCAAACTATCACCTGTGGGCCAGACTTGGCCACTGCCTGTTTGTGTAAAGTTTTACTGTCACAGAGCCATGCCCGTTCCTTTGGCAACTTTCACACTACAAGGGCAGAACTGAGTAGTGTGACAGAGGTGTGTGGCCTTCAAATCCTAACACATGGCCAGGTGCGGTGGCTCACGCCTGTAACCCCAGCCTTTTGGGAGGCCGAGGCAGGTGGGTTGCCTGAGGTCAGGACTTTGAGACCAGCCTGGCCAACACAGTGAACCCCCATCTCTGCTAAAAATACAAAAATTAGCCGGGCAAGATGGCAGGCGCCTGTAGTCCCACCTACTTGGGATGCTGAGGCAGGAGAGTCGCTTGAGCCTGGGAGGCGGAGGTTGCAGTGAGCTGAGATCGCACCACTGCACTCCAGCCTGGGGGACAGAGTGAGACCCTGTCTCAAAAAAAGAAAAAGAAAAGCCTCTGAGCTGTGAGCAGCCCCCCAATGAGGCAGCTCCAGCTCCACTCAGCCTGCAGTGGGTAACGAAGCGTCGCCGTGTTCTCCAGAAGGACAAGCAGCCACGTGGGACGGGCAGGTGAGGGAATGGGGCACGGGGCAGCAGAGATCCCAGGCCTGCTGGATGCGGGTCTGTGTTTTCTACCACTACCCTGACTTGAGTGGTTTTAAACTAAAAAGCAAAGAGCCCGGTTAACTTGTCCATACGGTCCTCTGTGTCCTACTCAACACTGGGAGGGCCTGAGTGACTGAGGCTGCCTCTGCTTGGTGGCAGCATGCACGGTGCAAATGAGCCTCCCTCAGGACGTCCGCGGGAAGCCAAGCTTGTGGAGTTTGATTTCTTGGGAGCGCTGGACATTCCTGTAAGTCCTTCAGTCCCTCTTGAACTGTCTTGTGTGTGGTCTGAGGGAACGAGTTGTTTTAAGGGCCTGTATTTTCTATTCCTGGGAGTCTGAAGCCTTTGGCTCTATGGGGGGGCACGGGGCCACCGCGCTGTCTCGGGTCCCTCACACCCTGTCTGAGGCTCTTGGCCTGCGTGGGCCCTTCCTCCCTCACGCCAGGTCAGAGGTAAGAGGAGGCAAGGGCAAAATGGGCTCCTGGTTCATCCCGATCTCCCGCAGGTGCCAGGCCCACCCCCAGGTGTCCCCGCGCCTGGGGGCCCACCCCTGTCCACCGGACCTATAGTGGACCTGCTCCAGTACAGCCAGAAGGACCTGGATGCAGCGGTAAGGACACAGGTAGTCGCTATTCCACACAACCTGCAGGCCGCTCTGGGGCTTGGCCAACCGTGGGTGCGGGTGGGGTCCAACGGCCTGACCAGCTGTCCCTGCCATCCTTGCCCCTGTTGGTCGGGGTGGAATTGCAGAGAGCTGCCGGCCCCTGGCCTGTCACTGCTGCCCAGGTCGCTGAGGGTCCAGCCTTCCACCCAGTGTCCCCGCAGTCAGCTGCCCACCGGCAGCCTCCCCGGGACTGTCCGGCCTGGGTGCGACGTTCACCTCTGGTGGCCTTGCAGCAGTGTGGTTCCCGCTGCTGTGAGCCCGAGTGTTGCCCCTTTCCTTCCGCACTCCCACAAGTCCAGACGCATCTCCTGGCAGGTTAGGAAGCTCCATTTTCACCCGCCCCACATCTGAGGGTCCACTGCCTTGTCTCCCTCCATCCTCACTGTACATGCCAGGCTTCAGCCTATTCTAACTCTGGGCCTAAATTGTCCCTAAGAGACCTGTAGGCACGCAAAGGGGCTGGGTGTCTGCAGGCACCACTGTGAGCTACCGTTGCCAGATAGTCCCCAGGGAGGTGCGGACAGGGTGGCTCCGGAGGCTGGCCAGCAGGGCTGGGTTCAAGCCCCAACGTCCACACCAGTGTTGCTCGCAGTGGCCCCAGGTGTCATCTCAGAGACCTGTGATGTGGCCCTGACCCAGTACCCCAACAACCCCCTTCCCTGTGTCAGAGCCCGTGCGAGTAACGCAATAGCAGGCCTGGGGACCACAGCGTGGCTGGCCCCCTCCTCTGCAGGCCTGGACTCCGGGGGCAGGTGGCCCCTGCATGTAATTTATGTTAGAAATGCAAAATGCTTGTTCTCTGGTGCCACAAAGAAATAGCGCTTGAACATTAATTTTCTCAGCAAGGCAGTTTGTACTTTCTGCAGAAAGGGTGCCCCTTGCAGATGGAACAATGGTGAGAGCACACTTGAACAAGGAAGGGGAAGGGGTTCTTATTCCTGATGCAGGTAGCCCTACTGCTGTGTTGTTCCCCTGTTGGCTAGGGTTGGACTGCACAGTCTAAGCCAATTCCGATTGGCTATTTTAAAGAGGGCAGGGTAAGAGCCAGAGTGGCGGGGTGAGTAGTTTGACGGGAAGGACGGTTAGGAACAGGTAACGCAAGGTGACTTAGGTCAGAGCAGGTGACTGGGATGAGTCAGGACACAGCAGGTGACCAGGGAACAGATGTGAACTACTGATTAGGACTGGCGGGAAAATTGTTTACTGAAACTAAAAGCAAGAGGGCGAAGAGAACCAGGAATTTAAAATGGAGAATCAAAGAAGAAGAGATCTGGCCAGGCGCAGTGGCTCACGCCTGTAATCCCAGCACTTTGGGAGGCCGAGGTGGGCGGATCACGAGGTCAGGAGATTGAGACCATCCTGGCTAACACGGTGAAACCCTGTCTGTACTAAAAATACAAAAAATTAGCCGGGCGTGGTGGCGGGCGCCTGTAGTCCCAGCTACTAGGGAGGCTGAGGCAAGAGAATGGTTTGAACCTGGGAGGTGGAGCTTGCAGCAAGCAGAGATCACGCCACTGCACTCCAGCCTGGTGACAGAGTGAGACTCCTGTCTCAAAAAAAAAAAAAAAAGATCTGAACATATTGACGTACTGATTCTTTGAAGAGAAACTTGGGGTTCACTATATTGAACACTTAGGACCCCTAGTATCTGCCACTGGGCTGTGGGGGCGGCTGCAGGGACACACACCTGTTGGGGGCCTGCTGGTTCCGCCCAGGAGCACAGCCAGCAGTCTCGTGCCTCCTGCCCCCGGCAGTCAAGTGCGCGTGGAGCGGGTGGCCTTGGCCTCGACAGGGTTCCCAGGGTCCCACCGGAAGCCCCACGTGGAACTGTGCCTCTGGGACGTCGCTCCAGGGACCTCGGGTGTGGGCTGGCCCCATCCTGTGGGGAGGTCCTGGGAGGGTCAGTCTGGCCCGCCTGCCTGCTGACTTGGGTGTGGCTCGAGCAGGTCAAGGCGACACAGGAGGAGAACCGGGAGCTGAGGAGCAGGTGTGAGGAGCTCCACGGGAAGAACCTGGAGCTGGGGTAAGGAGGCCCTGCTCCCTGTCCCCGCCGTCCCCATCCCCTTCGCCATTCCTGTCCCTGTCCCCATCCCCACCTGGCCTGGGACCGCTGGGCACCCGAGGCCATGGCTGTGTGTGTGTTCTCCCACAGGAAGATCATGGACAGGTTCGAAGAGGTTGTGTACCAGGCCATGGGTGAGTGCCCGGGCCACCGAGGCCACGTGCCTCCATGAGGGGCTGCCTATGCCCCACCCTGGCCCTGCCCTGCACCCTACCCTCCTGAGGCCCCTTTTCCTAACACACGACTCCCTTCAACATGGGCCCAGCCGTGGAACCACTGAGGCAAGTTACGGGGAAGCTGGTGGTAGTGACGCTGGTGGCTCCCACGGAGCCAGTGCTTGTCAGGCCCCAAAGTTGTGCAGATGCTGAGCTAGCAGTGGGGCTGTGGTGGGAGCAGAGCCTGTCCCGCCGTGGCCTCCCCACTCTACCCTGCCCTCACCATGTGGCTGTGTCTAGCAGCAGCCTCTGAAGGTGTCTGGCAGGACAGGAACACCAGGCCTCACCTGGCCTCCCAAAAGCTTGGGCTCCTGGAGGTGCTACTGTGGGGATCTGTCTTAGGCTGAGTGTCAGCCGGGGACAGGTGACTGCCTGGCCCTTGCAGTCCCTCCAGGACCACCACGAAGCATGACCCACAGCCTGGAGCTCGCCATACCGGCTCCCAGGCCTCACCCTGGGCTCTAGGATGTTGGGCGCCGCCTCTTCAGGGACCTCTGTTGCTGGGCCCTGGCTCAGGCTCCAGTTCCCTGCAGATCTGATGTGGAGGAAACAGCTGCTTCCTGGGCCTTGCCTCCGGCCTAGAAGATCCTGGGTGGAGGGGCTCATCACCCTCCGAGGCTCACACCCACTGTCCGCCTCTCCTCCTGGTGCTCGAGTCCCTCGCCTCATCCCTTGGGCTGCCTCTGGCGCCCAGCGTTTCTGTTTCCTCCTCATCCTGAACGTTTGCTTTTCTTTTCTCAAGAGGAAGTTCAGAAACAGAAGGAACTTGCCAAAGCTGAAATCCAGAAAGTTCTAAAAGAAAAAGACCAACTTACTACAGATCTGAACTCCATGGAGAAGTCCTTCTCTGACCTCTTCAAGCGTTTCGAGAAACAGAAGGAGGTGATCGAGGGCTACCGCAAGGTATGTCTCCGCCGCCCTGGCGTCCTCACCTCGGAGGTTGATGGACTCATGGTCCAAGCCAGCAGGGCTACAAGCTGCTGTCTTTGCACCTTGGTCCTTGGCCAAGCCTCCCCTTGCCACAGGGGCATGGGATGACCTGTGAATGAGACGGGGTGCAGGAGTCACAGCATAACTGGTTTGCGAGGCAGCTGAGGGTGGCAGGAGGCAGAGTGAGCGGGGAGGCCATTGAGCCGTCCGCTGCTGTGTGAAAGACTCGGCTATGATCAAACATCTGAGATTTGAGACAGCGCTGGTGCACCGGGGCCTGGGGCACCTCGGAAAGGGCATCAAGCCTGGGCTGTCCGAGCGCTTGGGTCTCAAGGGTTGGGGACCCAGGGCATGCAGTATCCAAGGCAGGAGGCCCACAGAAAGGTGGTCACGGCTGTGCAAGGCCACCTTGGTGTCCTCCTGGCCACAGGACTCTGAGCTCCCCCCCTTTTCTGTGCTGGGCAAGGCCCACACGCTTGCTGGAAGGAGGGATGTCTGGGCCATCCATCTGTCTGGAGCAGGCCTGGAAGGTTCCTGCGAGGCCACTAAAGGGTTCTGCCCACCCCAGCAGTGTTGGAGTGGAGGTGCTCAACGCCTCCTGTAGAGGAGCTGGACCTGCAGGTGCAGCCAGAAGAGGGGCTGTCACTGTTGGTGCAAGGGGGTTGGGGACACCAGATGGGTCCCCTGGGAGCCAGACTAAACTGGAACAGCGGCCCTTGCAGGGCCTGGCTGAGCCACACCTCATCTGAGTCCTGAAGTCAGGTGGGTGTCAGTGGCTGGGGCCCAGCTGCCTAAGAGAAGCAAGCCTGAATACTCTAGGGAAGAAGGTATCTTACACTTTAAATTGCTGCTGCAGAGTTTTAAATTAGTGTCTGGCACAGAATAACCAAGTGTGAAAGGACAGGAAACATGAGTGAAAATCAGACACGTTATTAGAGTGAGGCACGGTGATGTACGCCTGTGGCCCCAGCTACTCGGGAGGCTGAGGAGGGAGGATCGTTTGAGCCTGGGAGGTCGAGGCTGCAGTGAGCCACGATTGTATCACTGCACTCCAGCCTGGGCAATAGACCAAGACCCCCATCTCTAAAATTAAAAAAAAAAAAACAACTTGTTAGACCCACAGGAGCCCCAGATGGAGATGGCACCAGCAGGTGGTGCCTCAGATGTGCAGGGAGCAGATGGGAAGGGCCCTGTGGCAGCAGAGTGCCCACTGGCAGCAGAGTACAGCAGTCTGGCCCAGCACAGACGCTTGGAGAGGCAGGACTCTTCACACGGTGCTGCTGGCTTGAGGACACAGCGGCTTTGCTGACCTTACCTCAGGTCGGCCTGTGGTGTGAGCAGCTGCCTTGGCCTCGCCTCTCCCCGGGCAGGCCTGTGCCTCAGCTCCCAATGGCCGCCTCCGCACTTTCTCATGGAGGCTTCTTTGCCATCTAATCCCATCTGGGAGGACCCAGTGCAGACTTTAAAGTAATTGCCTTCCGTGTTCAGAAGAGTATTGCTTCAGTAGAGACCTTGAAACTAGAAAAGAATCCCCTTTGGGAGACCGAGACGGGCAGATCACTTGAGGTCAGGAGTTCGAGACTAGCCTGGCTAACATGGTGAAACTCCGTCTCCTAAAAATACAAAAATTGGGCCAGGCAAGATGGCTCATGCCTATATTCCCAGCACTTTGGGAGGCCAAGGCAGGTGTATCACCTGAGGTCAGGAGTTCAAGACCAGCCTGATCAATATGGTGAAACCCCATCTCTACTAAAAATGCAAAAATTAGCTGGGCATTCACCTGTAGTCCCAGCTATTCAGGAGGCTGAGGCAGGAGAATCGCTTGAGCCCAGGAAGCAGAGGTTGCAGTGAGCCAAGATCGTGCCACTGCATTCCAGCCTGGGCGACAGAGTGAGACTCCATCTCAAAAAAAAAAATTAGTTGGGCATAGTGGTGTGCACATATAGTCCCAGCTACTTGGGAAACTGAGACAGGAAAATCATTTGCAACAGAGGTTGCAGTGAGCCGATATCGCACCATTGCACTCCAGCCTGGGCGACAGAGCGAGACTCTGTCTCAAAAAACAAAAAATACAGAAAAAGTAGGCCTACTTATGCCTGTAATCCCAGCACTTTGGGAGGCCGAGGCGAGTGGATCACGAGATCAGGAGTTTGAGACCAGCCTGACCAACGTGGTGAAACCCCGTCTCCACTAAAAATACAAAAATTAGCCGGGCGTGGTGGCAGGCGCCTGTAATCCCAGCTACTCGGGAGGCTGAGGCAGGAGAATCGCTTGAATCCGGGAGGTGGAGGTTGCAGTGAGCCGAGATCACACCACTGCACTCCAGCCTGGGAGACAGTGAGACTATCTCAAAAAAAAAAAAAAAAAAAAAAAAACCACAAAAACTAGAAAAAAACCAAATGGAAATTTCTAACAGGTACAGTTAACAACGTTAACAATTCAAAGGGTACAGGTCAGATGAGGGAAGCAGAGGGTGAGTTGGGAGCCAGTGTGGACGGCAGCCCCGAGAGCCAGAGGGAGAGACGCCGCTGTGGCAGGAGGCTTGACCTGTGCACACATGAGAGCTTCCAGCTGCCACCTCCTGGACAGACGCTGTTGGGAATTTTCCACAGCAGAGAAACACAGGGCTGTGGGTTTAAGGGAGGCGTGACCTCCGCAGGACATCGTGGGCTGCATGCTGCGTGGGGGGTCAGGGAGAGGCTGCAGTGCTGAGGGTGCTCCTGGGATACAGGGCTGCGACAGAGGAGTGGGGATGACTGGGCTGTGAGGCCGCTGGGGGCACTGCAGGAAGAGGGCAGGTGGGCTGAGCCTTCCCAAGCAGAGGCCACTCAGGGGCCCAGAAACCCCTCAGTTGGGGCTTCTCAGTCACTGAGCGGAAGTCCCAGAGCTGTGGGGAGCAGGCATGTCTGGGTAACCATGTGGCTCCTGCCAGCCTCCCCTGCCTGTCCCCAAAGCACAGGGCTCAGCTCCAGAGGGAGACGGGCTGGGCTGTCAGTGGTCCCAGGTGCATCCCACTTTCCAGCAGCACTTGGTGCCAGCAGAGGCTGCAGGTGTGGCAGGAGGGGGCGCAGCCGTGAGGGCACCGGGTTCAGGCCCGGCATCTCTGAGGGTGGAGAGCCAGGGCTGTCCTGAACCTCCAGAGGGGGTGAGCTGGGAACTTGTGTGAAGGGGCTTTTTCCAAAAGGAAAACGGGAGGTACTGCCTCATGACTGATGCCCCAGACAGCTTTGAGGATCTGCAGGTCCCCAGACACCAAGCCTGGGTGCTCTCCAGCAGATGGCGTGGTGCCCACAGCTAATGCCTGCCCCTTCCTAGAACGAAGAGTCACTGAAGAAGTGCGTGGAGGATTACCTGGCGAGGATCACCCAGGAAGGCCAGAGGTACCAAGCCCTGAAGGCCCATGCGGAAGAGAAGCTGCAGCTGTGAGTGCTGGGCGAGGCCCCACCCTGGAGGGAGAGTCTGAGCACCTGGGCCCCAGCTCAGCCTCTGCCCTGCCCCAACCCTCCAGGGCAAACGAGGAGATTGCTCAGGTCCGGAGCAAGGCCCAGGCGGAAGCGTTGGCCCTCCAGGCCAGCCTGAGGAAGGAGCAGATGCGGATCCAGTCGCTGGAGAAGACAGTGGAGCAGAAGGTGGGTGCGGGAAGCCCAGCTCACGGGCTGTCTGGCAGCACTTCTAGAAGGCCCTTGGGCCTGCCGCTCCCTCCAAGCAGGGAGAAGCCCCGCAACTCATCTTCCTCCTCCAGACTAAAGAGAACGAGGAGCTGACGAGGATCTGCGACGACCTCATCTCCAAGATGGAGAAGATCTGACCTCCCCCGAGCCGCTGTTCCCGCCCCACTGCCCCCGTCCATCCGTCTTGTCTGCTTCTCTTAGGTGTCATGTTCTTTTTTCTGTCTTGTCTTCAACTTTTTTTAAAACTAGATTGCTTTGAAAAGATGACTAAATAAAAGTTTCCTTTCAATTTAAACCCTGAAGCTGCTCTGGTCTCGATGAAGCAAAGGTTTCCCAGCTCTGGCTGGAGGCTGAGCCGACCTGCAGGCGCCCTCCCTTCCCCTCAGAGCTGGCCACTTGGTCCCTGCCTACCCCAGGCTCAGGCCGCCCTGCTGAGGGGCAGGGACAGCCAGTGGCTGGAGGAGGCTCAGGCCTGCCCAGTCTGCCGCGGCCACCTCGGGCTGGCTACATGGTCCTGGCCTCAGGTACACACACCAAAGTCCAAATGGACTCTTTGTTTTTTTTTTTTTTTTTTTTTTTTTGAGACGGAGTCTCGCTCTCTCACCCAGGCTGGAGTGCAGTGGCGCGATCTCAGCTCACTGCAAGCTCCGCCTCCCGGGTTCACGCCATTCTCCTGCCTCAGCCTCTCCGAGTAGCTGGGACTACAGGTGCCCGCCACCACGCCCGGCTAATTTTTTGTATTTTTAGTAGAGACGGGGTATCACCGTGGTCTCGATCTCCTGACCTCGTGATCCACCCGCCTCGGCCTCCCAAAGTGCTGGGATTACAAGCGTGAGCCACCGCGCCCGGCCTCTTTGTTTTTTGAGACAGAGTCTCTGTCACCCACGCTGGAGGGCAGTGGCGCGAACTCGGCTCACTGCAAGCTCCGCCTCCCAGGTTCACGCCATTCTTCTGCTTCAGCCTCCTGAGTAGCTGGGCCTACAGGCACCCGCCACCACGCCCGGCTAATTTTTTGTATTTTTAGTAGAGATGGGGAAGTTTTCACATAAAAACCGTGAACAGCCAGGCATGCGTGCTGGTGGCTCTGACTCTGGTGCCGACCTGGCGAGCCTGCAGCCCCGGCTAATTGAGTGCTCACCTAGGTGTGGGTGTGGAGGGAGGCCCCTGCAGGTGCAGCTGCTCAGCTCCCGTCATCCTCAGGGGCATGGAAGCTTCAGAGCAAAACAGGCTTCCCTGGGGAAGTTCAGTCTCCACACGGCAGGGCTTCCTCCCCGACCCTAACCCCGTCTCCAGCAGTCCCGTCCTGCGGCTCTCAAACTCAGACAGGCGCACTAGAACCCAGGGAGCCCTTCTGGTCAGGCAGAGGCTTGGCCCAGCTGGGGCATCCGGGGAACCCTGGGCACCGAGTTGAGAGATGCTGGTCGCTGGGTTCAGCCATGGCACCTAGGACCCCAGCACCAGCCAGAGGGCCAGGGCCTCCTGAGGGGCCAGGCAGGACCAAGGGTTGACGCTGTAACCTGTTCCCGGGGGGTCGGTGCTGCTGCTGTGCCCAGATCATGCCATCCAGAAAAGCCGTTTTCTCCCATCAGTGAAGAGTGGGGCTCCCCACGTAGGGAGGGACCCAGGCCGAGATCCGGCCGCAGTCACCTGCCCCCAGTAGTGTCTGAGCCTGGGGGTTGCAATCCCAGGACCTGCTTCCAAGGCTCTGCAAGTCTGCCTCTGGGCCTGGTGAGCAGCACTCCAGTACTGGCCCTCAGGTGGGCGCAACAACACCCCCAGCCGCCACCAGGGGTCGCTGCCGCCATGGGCCATGCAGGGACCAGACCAGGTGGGTGACACCCTGAAGGGGCGGGGCTGGGGTGCCAAGAAGCCGCATGGACCGGCGGGGAGGCTGAGGAGCGGGTGGGGGCTTCGGCCTGGGCGGCCAGTGGCATGTCCCCAAGGGCAGGAGGGTGTGTTTGTTCTTACCACATTTGGAGGAGGGAGCCTGGTGCAGGGATAGACAGCCACAGCGGGCCATGGCCAGTCACGGCTGGGGCAGGGAGGGCAGGTGGCTGGGGCCACTCCCCTCCCCCTCCACGGCCCACCTGTGCTCCTGCAGCACCTCCTGACTGGCCTCCCAGGACCATCGCACCCCTCCCTCCCCTGCGCAGCAACCCCCATCTCAGCTGTGAACCTGGGTAACAATAGGGTGCAATCCCTGGCTGAGGGGCCTCTGAGAGCCTTCCGTGGCCCACTTCACAGACAAGAAACCGAGGCCCACAGACCAGTGGCCATTGGCTGGGGGAGATGGGCCAAGCACAGGGTGTGGGGCCCCCTCTCCTGCTTGGGGTTGAGGATATGGGGGAGCAGAAGGGCCTTGGAGCCTCCAGAGCTCACCAGCTGCCCCATGGGCAGCATGGCCCGCCTTGGCCTCCCCGCTGCCCACAGGCATGTCCGGCCGCAGGACTCCCACCTCTCTCTGCAGGGTCAGCTCTGCTCTGACGCAGTCTCAGGACACAAGGCGGCTGCCAGATCCTCCTCCTCACTCAGCCCTGCCGGTCTGGCCTTCTGGCTCCTCCAGCAGCTGCCCAGGGCCCTGTCCCCCGCTGGGGCCTCTCTGAGCCAAGCCAGGAGCCTGCCCGGAGAAGGCCGTGCAGGGCGGCTGGACGTGTCAGGGCACCCGGCCGGGCCTGGGGCCGCGCCGAGGACACCGGCCACCAGGCAGCGTCCTGGGCCGGGAGCCTCTCTCCCAGGACAAAGGGGCCTTGTGTGGCTGAATGGGTGTTTATCCTGGAGCCTGAGTTAACTCAGGGCTGCGAAGCCGGGCGGGGGCCCTGGCACTGGCCTGCCTGGTAAACATGACCTGAGCTGGGCACGCAGCCGTGGCCTGGACTTCCGCAGCCCCGGACCCCCTGCACATCCACGCAGTCGCCTTGTGAGGGGCTCAAGGAAACAGGAGCTGTCCTGGGGGCTGCCTCCGTGGGAGTCCTCATACACAGTCGTGGAGGCAGCGCTCGGCTCTGCCCTTCCCACAGCTCAGGGCGGGGCTCAGAAACACCCCCCCACGCGCCCCATTGGAAGGAGGGGTGAGGGTTAGACAAGGTCGTGAGGGGGAGGCCCTGGTCTGCTGGGATTAGTGTCCTTGGGGAAGGCGGCAGGCCGGGAGAACACTTTGGAGGAACTGACTCGCCAGCACCCTGATCGCGGACTTTGCGCCTCCAGAACCGGGAGAAACACGTGTCTGTGGTGCAAGCTATCTGGTCCCAGGCAGGATGAGACCCCACCATCCGAGGGGCTGTCCAGCCTGATGCCCACCCACTGCCCAGCTCCCCCTGCAGCCAATATCCGAATCCTGAGGGGAGTGCAGGGCTCAGCCCACGTGGAGAAGCTAGGTCTGTGGGGCACCCCCACCCCTCTAAGGCCACCTAGGAGTGGAACCTGCAGCTGCCTCCCTGGGCTGGTCAAGACCCTTTCAACAGGGCTGGTGGGACTGCCCCTCCAAGCTCACTCCCGTGCCCCCATGCCCCCTCCAGGGGCCGCCAGCCACCGGGCTGGATGCAAGAGGGGGTGGGGGGGAGGGAGATAGGCCAGGACAAGCTGACCACAGCCCGAGCATTCCCTGCCAGGCACCCCCTCTGCAGCCCCCACCCTGCCCTATCCAACCTGAGCCCCGGGAGAGAGTTCACCCAGCCCACAGGCAGACCCAGGTCACCCTCCCATGGACTCAGGGGCTGTCCCCAGCCCAGGCTGAACCCCAGACCCCTTTCGGTCCCCCAAGGTCCACGCCAGTGAGGGTCGCTGCAAGCCCACGTGGGTGCCGGAGGTCCCTCCTCCAGCCCATCACTCCACTTTCTGGGAAGGACCCCCGGAGGCCTGGGGACTAAGCCCCGGCGCCGGACTGCCCTGGTGAGCTGAGCGCACACCCCTTGTCTCTCTTAGGGAGCTCTGTGAGGAGCAGGACTGGGCCAGCAGCTGCCCAGGAAGCTGGAGCACGTTGGGGAAAGGCCCTGTCCCCACAGGGCTGAGGCTGGACGAGGTCCAAGGAGGGGCTTCTGCCCCAGCCCAGGCCTTCCGTGGGGTGTGCTCAAATAGCCGGTGCGCGTGCCACCTGTGCCGTGGGTTGGAGGAGTGGAACGTGTACGTCCTGGCTGCCCCCGAGCTCTGCGGACCCCGAACTCCCGGGGCTTCTGCCTGAGCCTTTGGAACCCAACAGCCTGCAGGGGGCGCCATTGGGCCACCGGAGCCCCTTCTGCAGACTCGGCGCGACCGCACTCTTGCCAGGCCGTTCCTACCGCCGGGCCACAGGACTCCAGGAGGGGTCCCCACCCTGGGGCAACGAGGAGCCACCTGGGCCCGCACCAGGCCTCCTCACAGGGCCTCCCCACCTGCCCCCTCCCCACCGTGCTCCCTCCCTACCACGACCCCTCCCCAGCGCGCCCCCTCCCCACCTGTCCCCTCCCCACCTGTCCCCTCCCCACCTCCCCCCTCCCCACCATGCCCCCTCCTCACCTGCCTCCTCCTCAGCATGGCCCCTCCCCACCTCCCCCTTCCCCACTACGCCCCCTCCTCACCAGCCCCCTCCCCACCAGCCCGTCACTGCAACTTTGCCTCCCCTCTGTTCCCTGGACCCTGCACACTCACCAGACCCCTGGAGGTTTGTGGAGGGCAGGGCTGGGGACTGGGAGGTTTCAGGCCATGCAGGGCTGGAGGCAGCACACCAGGCACCCTCGCTAGCTGAGGGCCTGGCCTAGCCTGATAGGGGGACTGCAGGACAGGGGGGCCCTGGAAAGGCTCAATCCCTCCCTCCCCACCCAACTCTGCCCAGCTGGGTTCTGGAAACACACCCTGTAACTGGGTGTCTGGGGATATGGCACCTCTACAGCCTGAACCACCAGCGGTACTCACTGGGTCCTCCAACTCTGCAATTCTGCAGGCATGGACCAGACTCCAAGAAACAGCCCCTCGAATGCGCCTGCCCCAGCCCGGTTCCAAACACCAGGCTGAGGCTGCACGGTTTGCAGGTGTGTCAAATTAATGACGGGACAACTGTCCAGGCTCCAGGAATCCCTGACATACAGTACCCGCCCCCAGTCCCCACCTCCCTTTCACTCAGGCCCCTCCCTCCAGGCCAGCAGGGGTGAGGTGAGGGCTTAGAGCCCCTGCAGGCATCGGGGGTGGCGGGGCCCCTGCCCTGTGTCCCCTCTGTCCCTCGATGTCCATTCGCACCCATCTCCCCAAACCCCACTGACATGGACGGCCCCACCTGGCTGAGCTCACAGGACCTCTGGAGCCCACTCTGCAGAGAGAGAGGAGGGGGCGGGGGGACGCACTTATGTTTGCTTCTGAGGGACAGTGGGCAGAGCAGGGCTGTTTGTGAGTGAGACACTCAGGCCCCTGGCCTCTGGACCCTGAAAGAAAGGGTTCCTGTGTGGGCCGGGGGCTGCCTCTGCTGAGAAGTGGTGGCCTGGCCACTTGGTGTCCAAAGGCCCCATGTCCGTCCACATTTAGGGACTGGGAATGTGGAAGGCTGTTCCGGCACAGCCACAGTGTGGACACCATCCCAAGGGGGCATCTGCAGGGGCGCACCTGTATGGGCAGAGCCGGGGCTGCTGTGAGCCCAAGGGGCTCCCAGAGGGAGTTCCTTCCCAGCCTAGTGGGGTGGGTCCAGGGCAGTGCTGGGGAGGCCAAGCTGCCAGCATCCCACAGGGCCCAGCGGCAGAGGGGAGTGTGAAGGCTCAGGGCTTCTGCCCAGGGAGTGGGGTGACCCACACTTGCCCCCTGCATGCCCGGTGGCTGAGGCCACACCCAACCTAGAGCATCCTGACAGCAGGAGCCCCGCTTGGTGCCAGGCAGTCCTGGCTGGGGTGGGGCAGGTGCCATACGGTTGGCCTTGGGTAGACCCTCACCCCGACCCCCCTGTGCCCACACTGAAGCTCAGTGTCTCCATCGGTCAAGGTAGAGGTAGAACCCTGAGATTCAAAGGTTTCTCCATGGGTCAAGGTAGAGGTAGAACCCTGAGATTCAAAGGTTTCTCCATGGGTCAAGGCGGAGGTAGAACCCTGAGATTCAAAGGTTTCTCCATGGGTCAAGGTGGAGGTAGAACCCTGAGATTCGAAGGCTTCTCCACACACACTCATTCGTTCACATGTCAAATGTGTACTGAGCACCATCTCTGTTCCCTGCACTGTTCCAGGCTCTGGGCATGGCAGGGACACAACAGTCACAACAGGTCTGTGGTGAGAATCTTCTGGCCAGGGGCGGGGTGGGGAGCAGCAGCGTGAAGGAATCAGTAAACACACAGGCGCCGGCACACACACCCACTCCCATGGAACATACCAGTTGGCGACAAGGCTGTGGGGGGCTGGAGGGTGAGGAGGAGAGAGAGTGAGCATCTTGGGTGGGTTCCAAGATGCCCCTCAGAGGGGTCCTGCTGCTCCCATCAGGGTCCCCTGCCCCCACCCCACGATGGGAGCTCACCCACCTCTGTCATGTTCTCCGCTGGGGCCCTGACAAGCTCAAGGCCAGAGCAGCAGGAGCGCTCGGCGGGTGGGGCTGGCCTGCGCCGTCCTACCTTCCCACAGGTGTGGGGCTGCATAGGGACTGGCCCAGCTCACGGGGAGCAGATGGGAGCTGCATCCACGCTTCGAAGGCCAGTGGTTGGGCTGGGCCTGGCTCTGTGCCCCCTCTAGGACCACAGGCGGCCCCATGCCCTCTCTGTCCCGGGCCCAGCAACCCTGGGGCTCTTCTGGGCCAGGGAGGCGGCCTCTTTACCCCCAGGGTTCACCCACAACCCCCACCCCAGATGGACAGGGGCCGCCTGGTGGGTGGTCCTGCACCAGGCCAGGCAGCCCGGGACACTGAGTGGGCCCAGAGTGGGGGCGCCTTGCACACGCACCACGCTGGGGAGGCCTCCAGGAATCAGAAACATACGGCCGAGCAGCCCAGCCCCACACCAACAGCCCACAGGTGCTCACCCACAGCCACCACAGAGGAGACCCAGACAGCAGGGACCTGCCGGGCGCTCCTCCCTCCACCCACACCATCCCTGCTGGGGATGCCCATCTGTGTCCCCACCACCCTGCCAGGCTCACTGGCTATCCAGGCCTGGAGGCTCCTGCCTGTGCACCCAGCTCTCCAGGTTAAGGCGCACCTGCCAAGCAGGGAGCTGCTCCCAGGAGAGTGTCCCCTTCCCAGCCCGAACCTGTGACCTGGAGGAGCTTGGCCTCCCTGAGGTCCACACCCGCAGAGCTCAGGGGCCTTTGTCACCCCCAATGCTGGTGATGAGGTGCAGGCCCCGGGGCAAGGCCATGCTGCTCACTCGCCTCTGTGTGGTCAGCACTCTGGACAGCCCAGCACGGGTGGGGACGGAGGCGGGCCCTCAGCATTGAGGGACTTCCTGGAGGTGGGGGCTCCTGAGCTGTGCCCCAGTGTGGGAGGGAGCATGGCCAGGCTGGGCCCTCTCCTAGAGAAGGCTGGGAATCCTGGTCAGTGCCCAACCTGCCCCACCTCTCAGCTGTCAAGAGGGTCCACAGTGTTCCCCTGGGAGGCCACACCTGGCCGGAGGGCAGCCCAAGCTGGGCGGATTCAGGCTGCATCTCCCCCGCCCCAACGTGCCCATGGCACAGCTCATCTCCCTCTGCGCCAGGTGCTGGCTCCTTTGCCAGGAACATGAGCTCATTTCATCCTCTCAGGCAGGGTAGGGCAAGGCAGACCCCAACCCTCAGGTGACGTGCCTCTCTGCCCTGCCCCAGGTAATCCACTCAGCTGGGGAACGGTGACCCCCCCCTCAGCCCAGAGGCGCTCTGATTCGGGAGCCCAGGACGGCGGGCAGGGTCCTGCTGGGCAGCTGGATGGGCACGGTGCAGGCACAGGCTCAGGGGCAACACAGGACGCCCACCCTGCCCACCAGCCAGGGGTCAGGCCTCTGGAGATCCCGGGGGAGGGCGCCCTCCGCCACATAGGCCTGGGAAGAGGAGGGAGAGCGACGATGGTTGTTGTTGTTGACTGGCTTCTCCCACTTCTCCGAGCTCAGGCTGCAGAGGCCGGCCTCCTAGCCAAGCAGGAAGCACCCGGGGCTCTCCCCTCGGGCTGCCGGCCAGGCCTCCTCGGCATTTCTGGGAACCCCCTCCCCACACGCCCAGAAAGCAGGAAGGCACCTCTGCCCCGAGCCCAGGCTTGTCTGGCCCCAGGTGCCCCTCCTCTGGCTGGGGGCCGCTGGGTGTGGCTGAGCTGCAGGGGTGGGAGAAGGCTTCCTGGAGGAAGTGCCCGGGGCCTCGCAGGGCACCAGCCTGTGGGGACTTGGGGTGCTGGTGGTGAGGCCACTTGCCAAAGGGGAGGAGGCAGAGGAGACGGGAACCAGGTGGGGGGCTCTGGGGCCCCAGCTGGGGGCAGCACCCTCTTCTCTCCTGCTGTCCCCTCATCCATGGCCAGGTCCTGGCCTGTCTTCTCACTG
Organism: Nomascus leucogenys; assembly: GCF_006542625.1. NCBI lineage: Eukaryota > Metazoa > Chordata > Mammalia > Primates > Hylobatidae > Nomascus > Nomascus leucogenys. The sequence goes on along the minus strand of NC_044400.1, from coordinate 82,004,912 downwards.
AAGTCCCCAAGCCCCAAACTTGAAACCCAGGCCCCTGACTCCGCCTGCGAGAGGAGACACTCTCCAGACCAGCCACCACCCAATGGTGACAGTCATAGACCCATGACCTAGGGCTGCAGGGGGCCCTAACCCTACCTCCAGCAAAGCCACAGGACCTGCACCCACTCCTGTGGAGACCTCAGAGGGAAGCGTGGCAGGGTCCCTACCTGCTGGGGGCTGGGGGTGGGGAGTCTTAGAGGACCTCAGATCCCCAGGAGCCCCTCGCTGGAAAAACCCACAGAGCAGTGCTGGCCCCACCTGGGAGCCCCTTCAAGCACTTCCTGCTCCCGGGCCCACGTGGAGGAGGGTGCCCTCCTGGGGATCTCCAGAAGCCTGAGACAGGCACCCTCCCCACTTTCCAGCTGGGACCTGAAACTCCAGGGTCAGGGGCTCAGCATGTGGGCGGCAGCCCCTGGGCACTGGGACCCAGGTGGGTGCCCTGCCCGGACTCGAGTCAGAAGCAGCGAGTCTCCAGCCCATGAGGGGCCCAGGTGTGGGGCAAGGGGCACCCGGGGGTGGCCTTGGACAGTGGCCTTTGAGGTCTGTGCTGTGGAGTATGCAAGGGGGCTGGGGACCCCTGGCCAGGGTGTGGGCACCAGACCGGCTTGGGGAAGGCATAGTGGGAGCCGCCACCGCCAGAGCCCAGGAAGTGGCCACTGGTCTCTGAGCCTCCACAGATAAGACTGGGCTGAGCCCAGCCATGGCCACACCGAGCCGTCACCGGGGCCACTGCCAGGTCAGGCATGCTGCTCCCAGCCCGACACCATGGGGAGTTGTGTGTCCCAGCCACTAGCTTGCTCCTCCCCGGCAGATGACTGCCCGGCCCCATGCTCCTCCCCAGGGACAGCCTGGCACCTGGAGTCCTCTGGACTTCAGGCACTGCTGCCGGCAGGTGGGAGGGGACAGGCAGTGAGGATCTGTCACCAGTCCTGAGGTGGGACAGGCAGCTGGGGAGAGGAAAGCTGCCCATCCTGGGGGCATATGGGGAGCAGGGCTGGGGGAGCCCTGAGCCTACCACCCGGCACCCGGGAGAGCCCAGCCAGGCTCAGGGCAGAAGCTGCCATCTCCTCGGGCCACGGAGCTGGGCCGCGTGTCTTTGCTGGGGCCGCTTGAGGCCCTGAGACCTGAAGGGAGACAGGGGCTGTGATGGGGAAGCCTTGGGCTCAGGCACAAGAGAGCTGCTCTGAGCAGGGCTCTCCTGGGCGCCACCGCCCACAACAGGGAGAGGCCTACAGACAGCCCTGTGCTGAGGGGCTGGGAAGGTGGCTGCTGCCTGAGGCCAGGGAGGGGGACATGACTTGGAACCTGAGCTTTTAGGACAGGATGAGGGACGAACACTGAAGGCTAAGGCAGGGGTGGAGGGCTCCCTGGAGGAGGTGTTCAGGCTGAGAGGCCTCAGAGCAGGTGTGGGCAGCCTCCAGGCAGCAGACGGCCAGGCGGGGCACAGATGCGAGAGATAGCTGCCGCTGGCTGTTCCACGTGTGGCCCGGCCCTGTCCCAGACCCAGCACCTGTCCCACACCTGTCAGAGGGCTCCCTGGAGAGCAGCCACCAGTTCCCAAGGCTGAGGTGTGGTTTTCATCAGCCACTGAAGCCTGAGGCCCAGCAGAGGCACTTAGGCTGGAGCAGGGGCCAGGCAGGAGCCAGCCACGGCGTTAGGTAGCCCTCCAGGACCCCCTTGAACTCCAAATCTGCCCTGGGCCCTCACACTCCCTGGGGGCCAGGGTGACTGTCAGATGGATCTCAGATGGGTCATATCGGGGGCATCCACCAAGGAGGCTTCCTGGGGGAGGTGGGGCCTGGAGGACAGAGAAGTAGAGGCCACGTTGGCACAGAGCAGGGCGGTCCACACGAGTCAGGCATGTCCTAGGAACTGGGCAAGGGCAGGCGTGGGAACAGGCCGGGTGCCTCCTGGGCAGCTCTGGGTCCAATCCTTGCCCCTCACCTTGTAGCAACACTCCTGGAGGACACAGGGCAGTGGGCGCAGCAAAGCCCCCCCACACTCGCCCCCACCGCCTCCTCTGTGCCACCAGCTTTCAGGGAAGCCACGAAGGCAGCTTGGGCGGGGGTCGGACGCCCTCCAAGTCCGCGGCCCCCATGCCCAATCAGCACGATCCGATTTCATAACCAGCCTGGATTCTGCCCCAGCTGAGGAAGGAGCATAAAACCCAATATATTTTAATTATATCTTTGAGGGCCATGAGCACAATCGTTTCCAGATGGGGGCCCCGCTGAGGGCCTCGCTGCCCGCAGGGCCTGGGCTGGGGGAGGAAGGGAGCACAGGCCACAGCCACGAGGCCACAGGGCCCCGGACGTGGCTCCTGCCCAGCGCTCTCTGCGGGGCCGCTGCCGAGCCGGGACTGTGATGGGTCATGCTTTCCATCTACAGATGGGGGAACTGAGGCTTGGGGAAGCCGGCTTGGAGCTGACTTGTTGGGATGGTACCGCCGGAAGCAGAGAGGCTAGTGCCCCAACCTGGAGGCCCTTCCAGACTGGGACATCTCGGGGGTGGCCTCGCCCAGGCCCTAAACCAGGGGCCAGCCAGCTAGAGCCCAGGGTGTCGGGATCTTGGGTCACACACCCAGGCCCCGGGCGCAGGGGAGGGGCCCAGGCCATGCCACGCCCATGGATGGGCCAAGTTGCCATGCCCCTGGGATGGCGCCGACTCTAGCCACACTCCAGGCAAGTGGGGGGCACATCCCTGAGGCCCAGGCTGCTGAGTGGAACCCCAGAGCTGGACAGGACCCCCAACACCCATGCTTCAGCTCCATCCAGGCCGGGAAAGTGCCCAGACACCCCAGGGCCTTCTCAGCCAGAGTGAAAACGGGGCCAGGCAAGGACCCAGTGGGGGCTTCCCCGACCTGTTCAGGGACAACCTGGCCCCTGAGGGGTGTGATACAGGCACAGCAGTGGCGGCCTCAGGCTCCCACCCACAGCCAGGCAGAGGTGGAAGGTCGCTGGGCGGTCAGCGATGGGGCCTTCGGAAGTCTGCTGGCTAATAAGATTTGCCCACTCGGCCTTCCCGGCTCTTCCTGTGGTGGAGGCAGGCCTGGCGTCTGTCCGGAACCCCTCCCTTCCCCAGCAAAGCTGCACCCCCACCTCAGGAGGGGCTGATGACTGAGCTCGAGTCCTGTGGAGGCAGGACAGCCACAGGCCCCCGCCTGCGTGAGGACCGGCATGGGTGGCGCAGCAAAGGCTGAGAGGGGCCGAGACTCCATTCCTGCCTCTGTGCCAGCCGGAGCAGGAGCTCTGGCCCTGACCTGGGATAGAGGCGCCTGGGCATGGGCTCAGGGCTATGGAGTCTGCACCCCAGGCAGCCCCAGCTCACCCGCTGCCTGCCTCAGTGCCCCCACAGTAAAATGGGCATACAGCAGGACAGAGGCCTGGGGACTATACACCACGCCCACCAGGCACTGAGACCCCGCTCTCTCTCGCTCCTGACCCTGCTCTGGGTGGGGGATGATCCACCGCAAGCCGCCACCTCTTGCTGCAGGCAAAGACCTAGAGGTGACCCCAGTCCTGGCCTTGCTCCTTGCAAGCCCCCACATGGACTGAAGGGATGAGAAGAACTTGGCCCTGGGGAAAGCCCGGCCCCCATGGCCAGTGTGGGAGCACCGGGGTACCTCAGGTCCTGGCCAGGCTGTCCAAGGAGGGGTCCCTGAGGGCTGTACAGGTGGGCCAGTGGTGTCTCTATGCCATCCTCCTTCCTCTTGGTGCCCTCCTGGTGACCCCAAGATGGCCCAAGCGAGTGGAGGTGGGCAGGGGCAAGGACCTGCGAGGCCCTGGGCTCCGTGCCTCTGGCCCAGGGGCACCCACAGCAGACGTGACCTCATCCTTGGGCCTCAGCCTGCTTGGAGCGGGAGGGGTGGGGGTGCCCACAGGGCCCCTTGAGGCAGGTGTGGGTGCTCATTCACACCGGGCTCCCCAGGGCTGGTGAACAGCTCCGTCCCACTGGAGGCAGCCCCCAGCGCTACTCCAGGCAGGGGGAGGTGGCAGCACACGGCCTGTGCCAGGACCCTGGAGGCTGGGCTCTGGCCCTGGGTGCACCCCTGGGGCCCCAAAAATCACTAATGCCAGCGGCACAGGCGATGATGAAGTAGATCCCCTTGATGGGTCCCCCTCCCACACCCAGCCGCCTGCCCTTAGGGTTTCATTTACGGAAGGGCTCAGAAAACCCCACACACCTTCTGGTGCCAGCTCCCAGGATTCAGGGAGATGCTGACTTCCATTTCAACTCCCAGCTCCACGTTCCCGCCTCCCACCTGCCCACCCACTTCCTATCCACCCATCTCCCTCCAGCCTCCATACATCCACCCTTTCCATGCCCCCATAATCTCCCCATCCCCCCACCCAACCCCCACCCCCACCCTGTCTCCACTCCCACCTCATCCCCACTCCCACCCCAGCCGTCCCCCTTCTCCTGCCTTGAGCATGAGCATTCTGCCCTCTGCACACCAAGCGGCCATCCACAGACCTCTCGACTTCTCCAGGCCTCCGGCCACCGCCTCGTCACCTCGGTACCCCTCCCACCCTCCACTGACCCCCCCCATTCTCCAGGGCCAACCGAGTGCCCTTCCCCCCAGGCATGCTGTCCATCTCACCCGAGTCCTGCACCACAGTCCCGCCCCATTCTGTCACTCCTCCTGTCCGTCCGTCTGTCCGTCCATCAATAAACATTTACTGACCACGTTCCTTGTCCTAGGCATTTGGGGACATAGCTCCCACTCTGCCCCGGGGAGAAGGAAATACAGGCCAGGCAGCAGCTGGTGGTGATGAAATCGGGGGCGATGTGGGGGGCAGGAGAGTGACAGGAAAGAGCCAGTGGGAGGCTGGGCGCGGTGGCTCACGCTTGTAATCCCAGCACTTTGGGAGGCCGAGGCGGGCGGATCACGAGGTCAGGAGATTGAGACCACGGTGAAACCCCATCTCTGCTAAAAATACAAAAAATTAGCCGGGCGTGGTGGCGGGCGCCTGTAGTCCCAGCTACTCGGAGAGGCTGAGGCAGGAGAATGGCGGGAACCCGGGAGGCGGAGCTTGCAGTGAGCCGAGATCGCGCCACTGCACTCCAGCCTGGGCGACAGAGCGAGACTCCATCTCAAAAAAGAAAAAAAAAAAAAAAAGAGCCAGTGGGGACAGCGGGCAGCAGGGCGAGAGAGCAGAAGGCTTGAGGGGGCCCAGTCGGACCTCGTGGGCACCTGCCGCATGCTGCGCTGGTCTGAGAGCCAGAAGAGGAAGCTGAGGGCCCACTTGGGGCCACTGGGCATGGGCTGCGGGAGGGAACAGCGCTCCCATCTGTTGGGACCTGGCGGGTCTCAGAGGACACTGCGTTCCCGGCCAGAAACCACCCCTGGGGCAGGGAGGGTAAGGCAGGCCCCGGCTGGAATGGGGCGGGGAGGGGAGCGGCACAGCCCCAGGTGCCTCAGCCTCAGCCTAGGGCTCTGGGGACGCCCAGCCCGGACAGGCCTGGGCAGGTGGATGGAGGTGGGCTGACATCTTCATGGCACCAGCAACTGCCCCGCTGATGCCTGCCACTACCTAATGGCATCTGGCCACTGTGAGCACCACAGAGCTCCAGCCATCCTGCATAGCTCAGGCTGCCTCAGCCCTGAGTCCAAAGCCACCATCAGGGAGGCCTCTCCTGTCTAGCGGTGAAGGGAAACTCAGTGTGACCTCAGTAGGCCAGCCCCTTCCCTGCACGTCCCAAGGCCACTGGCTCAGAAAGCCCCTCCCTTCGGCTGCCAGGGCCCTGCCCGAGTGTGGGGCACTCCCAGGCCCTGGGCCAGCGGAAGCAGCTCTGGGAGACTGCGCAGGCCAGGAAAGCCCAGGTGGCCCTGGGAGGTCAACAGCCACTGGCAGCATCTACCCCAGGCCAACCCTTTGCCCTCCTCTGCTGGGGTCTGGGCTGCAGGATACACGGGGTGTGAGGCTGTGGCAGGTGAGCAGGATCTCTTTCTTGGCCTCCCTGTAGCCCCAGCCAGCTGAGATAGAACTGGAGAAACACAAGTTTACACCAAGAAGCTTGGCCAGGGTCCCCGGCAAGCATGGGAGAGCAGCAGGCTCCTGGAGTGGGAAGTGGGGTCCTGGTGAGGTCCTGGGCCCACCACTCCATTCCCCTCCCTCTGGGTAGGCACAGAGTTGGGTGCGGGGGGCGGGGAGAAGGCTCCTCCTTCCCTGGCACCCGCTCTGTGTGTCTCATTGGTGCCTACCTGTCCCCCAGGCCGCAGGGCAGCTCACTGGGGAGAAGAGGGACCCGGGATCTCGAGGGGGTCAAGCCAGTTTCCATCCACCAGTCAGGCTCCCCAGAGCTGACCTCGGGCTGGCGCCCAGGGCCTACGGAGTCCCCTGCCCTTTCCCTGAGAAGGAAGGACCTGCCCAGGCTCTCAACAGCCCACCTGGGCCCTTCTGGGCCCGGTTTCCAGGGCCCTTGTCCCACCCTTCCCCAGCTGCCAGAATGCTGGCCAGATACACTGAGACCATGTGACCAAGGCAAAGATAAACTGTGGCCGCCCCGGGCCCTGATTACAACAAATCCCAGGAAGTTTCCGCCCCATTTTCTGCCCTGTCCCGAAACCCCATCTCCGCAGCCTGACAGCTGTAATCCCACCAGTCACCCATTGGGCTGGGCCTGGGCCTCCAGCCGCCACTGCTTCCCGCTGCACCTCAGCCTTCCCCGCTGGAGGGGGTCATGCCCCCACTTTAGGGACGAGCTGACCGAGGGGCCGGGAGCTGACCCTGCCCACGGAGGCCTCTCCACTTGGCGTTTGCTCTAACACAAGTGGAGACTCTCCAGGGCACCCAGCTTGGGAAGCCCTTCTGTGGCTGGGGCCAGAGCCCATGAATGCCTGGTGGACCCACGGGCCTGACGTTAGGGGTTCGTGAGAGAGCATGTGTTTCTTGAGGTCCCTCAGGTGCCAAGACAGCCTCCCAACCCTGGTGCCCCCAGGGTCCCCACCAAACTGGAATCTTCCCTCCAAGTGATGTGGGGGCGCCTGGGAGCCCTCAACTCCCAGGAGGTGGGGCAGGCAGAGCCAGCCCAGCAGAGGCCCCCGGAAGCGTCAGGAACAGCAGGAAAGGCAGCCAGGGCACAGGGACTTCCCACACTCATAAGCAGGGTGACCCTGCACCCACCCCAGCTGGCTCTCCTTAGCCCTCCAGCTCCGGGAGCTCACGGTAGGAGCAGGTAGGAGGGGCTGCAGGCATCAGCTTCAGGCCTAGGGGAGGCGAGAGGACAGTCGGATGCTTCTCCAGCTGAGTGGTCCCTAGAACAGAAGGGTACACTGAGGCAAAGTGTCCTGGGAGGGGTGAGAGGGTGACAGGCCCTGGGAGGACATCGTGGGCATCTGGTCAGTAGAGGCCACAGCAGGGTAGAGGGAGGCAGATACCCCCACCATGGTGGGGTGGACTGACGCCTGCTGCAGGGCCAGGGGGCCAGGCTGATGGCAGTAGCCCAGGGGTGTGGGCAGGCAAAGCTCTCAGCCATGGTTGGCTGGGCTGGGGGCGTTGGACAGATGACTTAATCACAGGCGGGCTTTGTCCCTGGGCACCCGCCCCCTCCCCGGATCCTCCGCCTGGTCACACGCCCCCCACCCCCACCGGGCTCCTAGCAGCCTGCAGCCGAGCACGAGGAATCGAGGACGGCGGGGGGCTCTCCACCCTCGCAGGGCCTGGGAACGGCTCGGGGGTGGCCGTGGGGTGCGGCCAGGGCAGATCTGTCCTGGGCTGGGCTCAGGGGATGCCCGCCCAGCCTGGCCCATGCCAGCCCCCAAGGAGGGCATCCTGGGAGTGGCTCCAGGCTGGCATCCTGGCAGAGGAGGCGCCAAGGCTGGGGGCCAGGGGGCCGGGGGCTTTGTATGCTGCAGGCCCCCCTCTCTTCCTGGGGCCCCCACCCTCCCTGGTCCTGTCAGAGCCTTAGAAAGTGAGACAGAGGCCCCGGGAGGCCCCGGACACAGGCAGGAGACGGAGTTTTAATGACCGAGCTATCATGGTGGGAGCGGAGGCCGCAGGTTAACCCTGTCGGTCCCTTGCACCGGGCCCACCTGACCTCCAGCCGGGCCCCCTCCCACCATGCAGCTGCCCATCCCCCACCCCCCCGTCTCCTGTCACTGCCCCCGCAGACACTGGGAACAAAGTGAAAATCTTGCTCCAAAGAGATGAAAGCAAAGGTGTTCCGGGCCCAGCACTCCACCCGGCCGGCCACCTGTTCCTGTGAGGTGCTGGGCAGGGCACTGGCTAGACACTGCCCATGCACCCCGTGCACCTCGTCCACCCTGTCTGCCCTGCCTGCCCCGTGCGCTCCCCCACCCGCCCCGTGCACCCCGTCCACCTCATCTACCCCGTGCACCCCATCCACCCTGTCCGTCCCGTCCACCCCATCCGCCCCATCCACCCCATCCATCCCGTGCACCCCATCCGCCCAATCCACCCCATCTGCCCCGTCCACCCTGTCCGTCCCGTCCACCCCATCCGCCCCATCCACCCCATCCATCCCGTGCACCCCATCCGCCCCATCCACCCCACGCACCCCGTCCACCCTGTCCGTCCCGTCCACCCCATCCGCCCCGTGCACCCTGTCTACGCTGTCCACCGTCACTTCCCTCTGTACTCTCAACTTTCCCGACTCTTGACCTTGGAGGAGCCGAACTCCGGCCTCGCCAGCTGTCTGCAGTGTGGGACCTTGTGCTCCTCCACGTGGGAGCCCCAGGGTGCCCGCTCAGTGGGGCTCTGTACCCTGCCCCTCACAGGGATCTGCCATGCAGAGGTGGGGGGAGCTTGGAGCCTTGGGGGCCACAGAACTGAGGCGGAGACCCTCCAGACTCCGCCACCTGCTCATTCCCTCATGTTCAAGGGCAGCCCAGGCCCCCAGAGGACCTCCTGCCCCACCTCCGTGTCCTTACCTCTGACTGGCTGGGCACGGGCTGGGGTCTCAGGCTCCTTGGCACAAGTGGTTGACCCCAGGTCTGGAGCTGGGTGGCACAGGATGGAGGGTGTGGCATCTTGAGTGAAAGGAACCCGGAGGGAGAACCCCGGCCCCCGACCCTCCACCCCTCACCCTCCCTCAAGACCTCGGACTTGCATGGGACCTCAGCAGGCCCCTGGGTCCGTTGAGCCTTGTTTGGTGGAGGGGCCAGACGTCCAGGGACCCAGTGTAGAAATCAGGAGCAGGTACAGGGGCCCAGCACGGAAATCAAGGAGCAGGTAGAAGGGTCCAGTCAGAGCCCCTGGGCCATCCACAGATGGCACTTAAGGGCCAGGGTCTGGAATTGAACAGCCCCTACCAGGAGGCAAGCAGGCTGGGCCTGTCCATGCTGGGGAGACTGGGAGAGTGCCAGCCCTAACCCCAGGAAGCTCACAGCAGCCCTCAAGGTCAATGCCAAAGAGATGGAGGCCCAGAGAGGGCTCCTGCACTCACCCCTGAGGTTCCAGGCTCCTGTTCAGGACCTGCTTCCTCTGCCTGCACCCCCCAACCCCGGCAGGCACGGCACTGGGCGGGAGAGGGGCAGACTCCAGGACACAAGAGGTCCCCCTACCCATGAGCCAGGGCAGAGGGCAGAAGGCAGGGCTTCTCTGTTCCTCTGCCCCTTCCCTTGGGAGCCCAAGCCGGGGAGACAGGAGGGTGCTGAACAGAGGACAGTGTGCCCCACTGAGACCTGCAGGGGTCTAGACCTGGCAGAAGGGGGGCCAGGGCGGCACAAGGAGAGGTGGGAGGAGCCGCTGCCGTGGTCCAGGAGGGTATGGAGCAGGTCTCGTCCTGCAGGGTGCCCTGGCGGCTGGATGGGTGACCAGGAGCCCTGGAGAGGCTAGGCCTGGGCGGCTGGAAGGACAGACAGAGCCATAGGTGCCTGAGGCAGGGAGGGGCGGGATGCTGAGTTCAGGAAGCCTCGGCAGGATGCCTGTTACCCTGTCCAGCACAGACACTGAGTGAGTGAGCTGCGTGTGTCTGGTGCAAGGTGTGCTTGTGAGTGCGGGCAGCCGTGTGTGTGCCCACCTGGGAGCCTGGGAGCCTGTGAGCCTGTGAAAACACACACAGAGTGGGTGGGGCCAGGGGCTGCCCGGGTGGACCTCTGAGGGATGCCGGCACTGAGGCCTGCACCAGGAGCGACAGCCTCTCCGAAGGGTCGCTGCAGGCCATAGCACATGCCGTCCCGGTCCCCGAGATGTGGGTCACTAGGACCCCCAACCCCCATCCTCTATCAGAGGTCTCTCCCACTCCCAGGAGGCCTGGTCCTGGTTCAGGCACCTCACCCCTTCCCCACGCCCCCTCGGGTGGGGGTCCTGGGGTGGGGGTGGCCTTAACAGGGGTCCCACACTCACTGGCCGCTCAAAGAGCACATAAGCTGCCACTCGGAGGGCAGAGATGCCTGGCCCGAAGTGCACATGCCTCTGCCTCGGAGCCCCAGACAGCACCATGCTTCCTGGGCCCCATCGTGTCCTTGGAGGAAAACTGGGTCCCACTGAACACAGAGAGAAACTCCAGCGCCTCTGCCGTGGCCTCGGTCTCCTCACCTGTGCATGGGCGGCGGGGCCGGGGAGAGGCCGGGCCACGGGGGTCGGAGAGCGGCCGCCGCCAAGGCACAAACAGCACAGCTTGTCTTCACCCACCGGGTGCCGCGGGGCTTCCAAACGCCTGCATGAGGGACGTGGCCAGGCGGGAGCCTGCGGCGGCCGTGAATGGAGCCTTGAGCCTCCCCGGCCCCGGGGCCGGGATAAAGGGCCCCAGTCATGCCGCCCTGGCCCGGGCAAGTGTGCTAAGTTGAGGCTATAAATTACCCGCGGCCAGGCCAGCGCCACCGCAGGGCGGGCGGGTGGGCGGGGTGCCGGGAGGGGGCTCCGGCTCCGTAAATCGGCCCTTTCACCACTGGAGGCCGCGCACGAAAGAAAAACTTTGTTTTATTAAAGCAACATCAGGGCTGTGGCCGCCGGCCGAGAGGCGCCGGCAGCGAGGCTGGGCAGGCTGGGGCTCCTGCCGCACCCGGCTTGGAGAAAGGCCCCTTCAGGAATGGCTGTCTCTGGCCACGGGGCTGGGGCCGGGGGCTCGGTGCTGCACCCCCGACCCACAGACCCACCCTGACCCTGGCCCCAGAGCCCTCTGGGCGGCCTCGCCCTTGCCCCCAGACCCCACAACACCAGCTGGCCTGTGCTCATCCAGGAGTCGTGGCCTGGAGCGGGCGTCCGGGCCATCCACCTCCACAGTCAAGAGCCAAGTCGTCCCTTCAGGGGCTGGGCTGGGTGCCAGGATGGTTGGGGGCAGAGGAGGAGAAAGAAGAGAGACCCAGGCCCAGGGCTTGCCCCGCTGGGCTCAGGCCCCGCTCAGCAGAGCAGGCATTCGGCTCTGGGGGGCTGCAAACACCGGCCAGCCCTCAGGTGCAGCCCTGGGGAACTTCGAGTCCGAAGGCGGGGTGTGGGTCTGGAGCTGCCTAGGACAATATTTACAGAATTTTTTTTTCTTTGAGATGGAGTTTTGCTCTTGTTGTCCAGGCTGGAGTGCAATGGCACAATCTCAGCTCACCGCAACCTCCGCCTCCTGGGTTCAAGTGATTCTCCTGCCTCAGCCTCCTGAGTAGCTGGGATTATGGGCATGCACCACCATGCCCAGCTAATTTTGTATTTTTAGTAGAGACAGGGTTTCTCTATGTTAACAGGTCAGGCTGGTCTTGAACTCCTGACCTCAGGTGATCCACCTACCTCAGCCTCCCAAAGTGCTGGGATTATAGGTGTGAGCCACCATGCCCGGCCAATATTTAGACAATTTAAGTGAAACTGAATGAAAACCAGGCAGCTGGCATCTGTCCCTCTCGTGGCCATAGGCGATGGGGCCCTGCAGACCCCAAGGGCAGGTGATTGAGACCTGGGGGCTGAGTGTGAGCCTGGCTGGCCTCCTGAGCCTGCTCCCACCCATATCTTGCCCCTGCAGGGGATCCCTGAGTCCGGCCCTCTGCCCTCGAACCCCCAGCCTCCTTAGAGCCTCCCCTGCACTGCAGACCATGGTGAGGGCTGCGGCCTGAGGTTGGTACCGCCCCGTAAGGTGTCCATCCTCCCCTCCCTCCTCCTCTCCTCGGGGCAGGCCTGAGCCCCCACCTCCAGCCCTGTGAGGGGTGCGGGCAAGATGGGTGCCTGGCACCAGAGCAGGCGCCAGCAGGACATCATGGCCTGGGACTCAGGTACTGAGGCAGGTGGTGGGGGGCTGCTATGGGGCTGAGGGCATCTTCTGACTTCCTCCTTTGAAGGTGTGGCTGGCTTTGGGCCCAGACCCCTCAGCTGAGAATGGGGCTGGGCGGTCAGGGCTGGGTTTACACTGTGCACCTCTGGGCGCTGAAACCCACCTCTCTCCAGAGACCCCTCTGCCTGCCTCTCCCCACTGGGGCTGCCTTGTCCCTGGCCCCAGTGCAGCTTGCAGCTAGGACACTCCTGTCCCCCAGCCCTGGCTCTCAGATGAGTGGAGTCTCCATGGGGCACAAAGAGTTGGGTGGCACTGAGGCCCGGTGCAGGGAGGGGCCTGCCAGGGACTGGAACTCGATGTTTGGGGACAGTTTCTTGTCCCCAGGGTCCCTGGGCCACAAAAAGCTGCAGGGTCAATCCAGAGACCCCAAAGCCCAGGCCTCCTGCCCAGCCCAGTTCGCATTGCTACCCCTGCATCCCTGGGGTCTGCTGGGCGCTTCTACCTCCTCCTCCATCCTAGCAGGCTCCCATTCACCCCTGAAGACCCAGGCAGAGGAAGCTCCCCTGACTCAGGCTGGCCTCGTCCCCTGCCCTCTGCTCCTGGGAGATGGCAGTGTGCAGGCGTTCTGCAGGCAAAGCCCGTGGCGGGCCTGGGTGTGGACCCTCCTCTGTCCAGGCCTCCCTAGAGGAGCCAGCTCTGCACCCCCTCAGCCCTGTTGTGTCACGTGACTGCGCCCTGAGGGGATGCTCAGAGGGGTGAAGATGAGCAAGGCACCTGCATTCCAGCAACGGAGGAGGCACAGAGTGGGGAGAAGGGAGGAGGGAGGAGGGCGTGGAGCACAGGACACTAGTCTGCAGCCTAGTGGGCACCAGGGAGCTTTGGTTCTGACCTGGAGGTCACAGGAGCCACTGCAGGCGTGGGGTGGGGCAGGATGTGGGGGACCCCCTGGCTGCCACGGGCACAGGGGACAGGAAGCCACCCAGGACAGCAAGGTCCCTGTGGGGACTGGGGCTGGGGTCAAACGTGAGGAGGGTGTAATTTTAGGCCTTTGTATGTGGCCTTGGGCCTAGGTGCAGGCTCACACCTTCCTAACCTCCCGCCCTGCCCTGGGGCCCCTCCCTGACATGGTGGGCAGAGCCCAGGCTGGCTGCGGTGCCAGGTCCCACCAGGGTATTAGGGGGCAGGGCCTGGGAGGCCAGTACCCCTGGAATCACTCAGCTCTGGGCCCGCCACCCAGGAGATGAAAGGCCCTGCCCCTCTCGGGGCCCACATGCCCTTTGAAGGCTGTGGGAATGCCCACAGGGCAGGCGAGTGCCAGGCGTGAGGAGGCTGCTGGGGCCATGGCGGAGGCCCAGGGGACAGCCCAGGCCTGCAACGCCTCCTGGCTGAGTCCCGGCAACCCTCCCAAGGCCACATTGTCATGCACTTCCCAGCTCTGAGGTGCCAGCCGAGGAGGGAGGAGAGGGGGCAGGGACGTACCCACCTTCTAGACCTGGGGCCCTGTCTTCCATCTGGACTGCCTCTAGAGGCAGGGGCCCCGTGGGCGGGTGCGAAAGCAGGGTTCACCCACCCAGTTCGGGCCTTAGTGACCTGCGCTCAGCCACAGCCACAGCCACAGGGCCCTTGAGCAGGTCGCCCGAGACCCCTCCCCCACCTCCTCTCCAGTCCAGGGTCCGAGGACGGGTCTCCGGCCATCCCCTCCTCAGGGGTCAGCACAGAAGCTCCAGCAAGAGCCTGGTCCCTGCCCTCTTCAGGCCAGGGCTGTAGGGGGATGTGCTGCCACTGGCAGGGGTCCGCCGCCTGCCCTCACCCCCCTGGCTCTGGCGGGCGCGGCTGGAATGTTTGCCTTTGCTGTTTGCCGGGGGAAGGGGGGTGGGGTGAGCGCGGCCCCCCGGGGAGCCCTGTCCCGTCCAGCTGGGTCCGCGAGGCCAGTCGGCCATGGAGGGGACCCTCCGGCTCCGACGGGGAATTCCAGGGCCGGCGGTGGCACAAAGGGTGCTTCCTGCCCGCGGTGGTCCCTCGCCTGCTCCGGCCCCTGCGGCCCCGACTGGGAGACCCAAGCCCAGAGGCGCGCTCGGCCCCGCCGCCCCCTCCGCCTGCCCGCCTCCGGGGCTCCCCGCGCGGCTCGGAGATTATGCAAATCCCCGGCGTCTCCTTAATTAAATCCCTAACGAGGCGCTGGGGCCGGGCCAGGGGCGGCGCTGAAAGCCGGGGTCACGCTCCAGAGGGGCCCGGCCCGTCTGCGACCGGGGGGCCCCCGCGCCCCTCCCGGCCTGGGAACCACGGCGCAGCCGGAGGGGGCGGGTCTCTCCCTGCCTCCCCCCTCCCCCTCCCTCCCCCTCCCCCTCCCCCCTCCTTCCCCCTCCTCCTCCTCTCCCCTTCCTCCTTCCCCGCTCCGCTCTGCCCCGCTCGCCCGGCTGCTCCCGGCCTCGGTGTCCCCACGGGGCGGCGCGCGCGGACCCTCCGGGCGCCGAGGGCTGGGGTCCCGGGCGCGAGGCCGCCGGGTCGGGGGCGGGGCCGGCGGGGGCAGCGGCCCCCAGCGCCCCGCGCTCCCCTTTCAGCCGCCTGTTGTTGGGCCAACAGCTCGGGCCGCGGCCGCCTGAAAGGCCGGGATTAGCGAACATTAGCGGCCTTTGAGCGGCGCCCGGGGAGCCCCTTCCGCCCGCCACGCCCGCGCCGGCCGGAGCCCCCCGCCCCGCGCCCCCCGCCCCGCGCCCCGCGCCCCGCGCCCGGCTCTCGACCCCGCTCGCTCGCAGAGGCCCGAAGCTGCCCTTTGTGGAGAGCTGGGGCGGCCCGTACCCTCGTGCCCTTCGGAGAGACCCAAGGGTGTTCTCCAGGTGGGAGGGGTGCCGCCCCCGCTAGGTCACGGCCGCCGCCCCCCAGCCCACCCCGCCTTCCACCCCCCACCCCAGGCCCCGGCTTCCAGCCCTTCTCCGCAACCCCAGCACCGCCTCCTCCCGGCAGCCTGCGGGAGTTTCCTGAGCTCAGCCCTAGGTCGCTGGGTCCCTGCACGCCTCCCGTCCTCCTGGAAGCCCTCGCTCCAAGGTTCCATAGGCAGGTTAGCACCCCTTCCCCACCCCCCACCTGGCCTCATCCTTTTCTCTCAAAGTAGTTTCTGGGCTCTGGGGCCAGAGGGGAGGCTGCTCATGAGATGTCGCTGTCCCCAGACAGAGCTCGGGCCGGCTCACATATGCGGAGCGCTGTCTGAATGCCCGGCCCTATCCCGGGACACCTGACCCAGATTACATTACAAAAAGGTGTTGTTATTACCCTCATTTTACAGGTGGGAAAATGAGGTGCAGTGAGGCAGCCCAAGGTCACCCCACAGCAGGTGTGGAGGGGGAACTTGACCTCAGCCCCAACACCAAAGGTGTACTCGCCCGTTCTCACCCGGCCCCGCCGTCTCCGGGGCCGCCTGTTTAGGGTAATTGCTGGCGCAGGAGCCCAGGGGCTCTGCACATCTGCCCAGCCCTGCAGGCGCCTAGGGCAGGGGTCCTGGCCTGGACCACACGCGCGTGGCTGGCCCTGCGGTCCGCAGGGAACAGCCTGGGCCGGGCTCCCCTCTTTAATCCTCCGTCTGTTCCTGCTCATTCTGGCCCAAAGCGCAGCTCGACCCTCGCTGCCGCCCAGGACCCGCTTCCAGCAACCCAGCCACAGGGACACGTGCACACATGCACACGCAGGCACACACAGGCACAGGCACCCCAGCAGGCGCCCCGGCCTCGGGAGAGTAAACATCTTCACCAGAGGAAGCAACAAGCCCTCTCCCAAGAGAAAAAATGTGGCCAAACCTGACCCAGGCAGGCCTGTGGGGGGCCGGCTGAGGGCCCCATTCCTGCTGCCACCCAGAGTCACGTTGGCCTCTAAAGTTTGGTGGTAAAACATTGACAGTCCCCTGCCCCCCACCCACAGGCCTGGCACCCACACTGGTTGCATTCTGGGAGGAGCGTGGGGCCAAGCAGGCCAGCAGGGCTAGGCAGGTGGGCACCTACAGGTGCTGTTGCCCCAGTGCACATGTGGGTGGGCTGCAGTGAGTCCCTGGAGGGCTGTATTGGCGGGTCCCCTCTGCGCCCCGCATGCCCACAGCCCCATGTCTCCTGATGCCCCCACCCTGTGCCCAGATGGTTCAGGACCAGTTCAGGCAGGTGTGGGGCCTGTGGGGCTTCAGGGGGCGGCCGTGGCTGTAGGGGGCACCCGTTGGAGCCTATCAGTGCCCAGGGCAGAGGCTCTGTAGGTCCTGCCTGCCAGAGTCCTCTGTCCTAGGCCCCACGGTGATGGCCCTGAACTCAGGAGCCCCGTCTTTGCTGGTTGGAGGAGTTTTTGGCCAGCTCTGACCCCAGCTCTTGCCTCTGGAAAGGCAGAGTCCTGAGTCCCCCCATGGCTTCCACTCTCCTGGCCAGGACAAGGACAGGCCTGGCCGGATCCTGTGACTCTGAAGAAACCACAGGAGCCTGGGGTTTGCAGCGGGAAACCCGATCAAGTAATGACAGGGTTGATGTGGGGGCGACTGGCCAAGGGGGGACGCTCCACCGTGGGGATCCCATGGCCTCCACTTCCCACTGAGACCAGGCAGCAGGGCTAGTTCTCTGCCTTTGCTCTTGTACCTTCAACCCTGGAACTTTCGGCAGCTTCTGGGTCAGTTGGGACTGCTCTTCTGGAGTCAGCCCCAGGAGGGGTGTCAGGCCAAGGGGAAGCCATGCCCCATGCCAGCCTGCCTCTTTGTCTCATCCCTGAGCCACCTCCAGGCCCAGGTCCCAGGTGAGGGCTGGTACAGCAGGGAAGTCAGGTGGAGTGAGGAGGAACCACGGTTCCCAGGGGCCTGCACCCCTTCAGGCCCCCGAGGCAGGGCTCAGCTGGGCCTCCCAGAGGCCCCCCCTGAAGAGGCTGCCCCACTCAGGGTCTGGGCTGGACCCCTCAGGCCTGGTTTCTAGTACCTGGCCAGGCCTTTGAGCAGCTCCCAGGAAGCCCAGTGCAGAGATGGACGTGCAGGAGTTCTGGATGGTTCTGCAGTGGCTGGCCACACCCCTGCACCCGCTAATAGACCAGGATCCACCCACGACCCTTTCCCACCACCCCAAGACACTCCATGGCAGGGCTATGTTCGCCCAGCTTTCTAAAGGGGAAACCGAGGCAGGCACCAGCATGCAACGACTACCTTGGTCACCCTGGCAGGAAGGAGGAGAGCTGATGAGGAGGGGGATGTGGCCTCCCAGCACTCATGGGCGTGGGGCGCTACTGTGCAGGTTCAGGCGGGGCGGGCTCTGGGGTGGAACCGGGGCGGGCGCCAGAGCCTCCCTGGGCCCCGCGGCAGCCCGGGCGGGCAGCTTTAATTACCGCTCGCTGGGCCCATTGAGCCTCGTGCTAATCCGGGCCGCCGCCGCGGGCAGCCCAGGCGGGTGTCCCCTCCCCCTGCGGCCCGGGCACGGGGTCCCCGGGTTCTCACGTCCCGCCGGCCCCAATTAAAGCGAGCTCGGCGGGGCCGCTGCTGTGCTAATGAGCTCTGTAGGCCTCTGGGCTCTGTGCCGGGGGTGCAGAGCGGGTGGGGGTGGAGCTGGCTCTGAGAGGGTGACTTGGGACCATTCCTGGGAAAAAGCCCCAAAGACTCCCCCACTCTGTGCCCACCCCCCAGGAGAAGCACCTGATGGGAGAAAGGCTGGCACAGCACAGAGCCCTACGGGGTCTGCAGGACTCGCCCCCAGAAGTCAGGACGCCCACCATCGGGCAGGGGCGGGGGAGGACGGCTTCCAAGAGGGCAGTGTAGCCAGGTGGGGGGCACCAGCCTCGGGGTCGGGTGGAGTCTGCCCACTGTCTCAGCTCCCTGAGGGCTTCCTCTCCTCCGGACAGTGGTGGTCGTGGGCATCGGTGGCCTAGGGACGAAGGCCATGCTGGTGCATGTTCTGGCATCCACCTGAGGCTTGACTCCTGTGGGACACAGACACTAGGAGGGGGCCCTGGGCTTTTCACTCGGAGGAAACCTAACCCCAACCCTAACCCTGGGACCTGAGAGGCAAAGGGCAGGTGAGGGCTGAGGTCTCTACCGCCCAGGGCTCCAGGCTCTGCAGCTCTGGGTAGCAGAGGAGGCAGGGGAGCAGGACCAAGCACATCTCAGGCCCACCAGGGGTGCCCGGCCTCAGGCTGCACTGCACGGGGCAGCCCTGTGAGGTCCCTGGGGGCTCTGTGGGTTTGCAAACCTCTCCCGACCCAGGGCCTTCAGGTCACTCTGGAGCTGTGACCTGAGCAAAGACTTGGGCTCAGGCTTGAGGCCTGGCCATGGCGATGGGGAGCTATGGTGACGAGGAGGCCCATGGCGATAGGAGGACCTATGTCAATGGGGTGGTGGCACAGCACACAGGACTCACCAGGGTGAGAAACTGGAGGGTCCCGGGAGGGTCCCTGGCCAGACTGCGTGCCTGAAGGCCATGAGGACAGCGGGTGGGGGCTGGGAAGGGGCTCTCTGTCTCGGGTGGCGCGTCACTGCCGGGAGCACCCTCTCTACTCGCCTGGCCTGGTGTGCTGTGTGCAGCCTGGGAGTGGCCACCCCTCTCTGGGTCCAGTTGCCTGTCTGGAGGCCAGGCTGGGCGTGTGAGGACCCTGTGGGGGCTGGAAGTGTGGGCCGGGACCCCTCCTCCCCCACCCCAGCCGGCCCGGTGCTGGGCCTCGCGGTTTTGCTGGGGCCTCCGGGTCTGGCTTGTGGCGCAGCCCCGCCCCCGCCCTCCAGTTCTGCACCGCAGCTCGGGGCCCCAGACTCCGAAGGGGGGTGAACGGGGGCCTTGGCAGGCAGAGGCCCCAGCTCAGCCCACAGAGGCCCAGAGAGGAGCCACTGGCAGTCTACGGGGGGGCTCGGTGCAGGCATCAGGAGGGGCTGGGAGCACGGGCCTCGGCTTCCTGGTGCCAGCAACTTGTGTCCTGATCCCTAACCTTTCCGACCTGACCGCTTGCAGGGGGGCCTGGGGCCTGCTCAGCAGGGCACTACCAGGGACTCTGCCCTGGCCCTTCTGTGCACACAGACACACAGACACACAGGCACACGTGAGCATATGCCTGCGGGTGTGGGGCACACCCATGAATACATGGCCCCTGGGCAAACATAGGCCCCAGCCCTGGGAGGGGTCCCTGGGAGGGGCCCTGGGTCTGGCCCCTGACAGGGTCTGGGCTCAGTGGGTGTTTGTGGTGCCTGGCAGCGGTGGAGGCCAAGAGTATGCAAAGCGGCCTGCAGGCTGCGTGATGGCGGCCCAGGTTATTGGGGGAACCCAAGCGTCCGAGGAGGGGGGTCGGGGGTGACTGTGACCGGCCACCTCTCAGACTGGACCACAGGGATAGGGACTTTACCCAAAGCCAGCTCCATGCCGTGGAGAGGCGTGGGTACCCACACACCTGTGTCCAAAGACCCAGAGACGGTGGGGACCCAGGGACAGGTCAGTCCCTCCCCACCACCCCATCTCAAAGCATGGGAAACTCAGGCTACTGTCAGGGGGCACTTACGGCACCACCAAAAGATGCTTGTGGCCCTCTCTTCCCAGGGCTGGGCAGATGGCCAAGAGTCAAGCAGGGGCTGGGGGATCTGGGGAGTTGGCCCGGGTCTCCACCTCCTTCACCCACATCCTCTCTGGCCACCTTGTTTGACTGGGGGATGAGGGAGGGGCCAGTTGTGTCCAAGGTGGCTTGTGTCCTGGAGAGGAAGGGACCCCTTGGGTCCCCCAAGCCTGCTCCACTCCCACCCCATGCCCCTCCCTCTGGGCCCCCTGAAGGAAGGCAGGAAGGGGGGTTCTCACTTCCAACTGGCCCTCCCCTGGGCCCTGGCCCACCGTGCCCACCTCTCTGCCTGGCCCGAGCCAGTGCCAGCCCTTGTTCCCTGGACAGCCGGTGAGCGCCGGAGGTGTTATCTCTGACAGGAGCAGAATGGACTCGTCGCGCCCGAAGCAGGTGTCGGCGCCTGGGATGGGGCCAGCTGGAAATCCTACCCTGCTCACCACCCCCCACCCGCTGTGAACCTGGCGGGGCCGTCCCAGGAGACGCAGAGATTAGCACGACTCTTGTCCCTGTCCCTCCCCAGCTGATCTGCCCCAGATATGGGCAGGGGCCGGAATGGTGGGGCTGGAGCCGCCTCCAGAGAGAGATGGGCTCTGGAGGTTGGGTCAGGGCCGAGCGGGGCAGCTGGTTCTCTGGTGTTGGTCTCCCATTTGCCGGGTGTGGCCCACCCCTGCAGCATCTGAGTCTGTGGGGGCCCAATCTCAGATCCCAGCTCCCTTCCTGCTCGGATGGCAGCGAGATCTGGGTCAGGGTGGGGGCCAGGAGGGAGGCACGTTCAGGTTGGCTCCGCTGGCTGTTCTCACACCGGCCTCCCTCTGGGCATGCCGGACCCAGACCGTCCCCAGGGGGTGACTGTGAGCTGCCAGCTCTGACTGGCTGCTGGCCTCTGCCCGCCATGGCCTCCTCCCAGGGCCCTCAGGTCCCACCTCCCACCCCCGCTGCCCTCACTGGCCATGCACTTCTGCTCTCAGACCCGACTCAGCTGTGGCCTGCTCTGGGAAGCCCTTTTAAGCCCCCCAGCCCAGGCCTCAGCCCCACCTCCCCTCCTGTTCTCATTGCCTGAGATGGGCCCTGTTGGCCCAGATGGAGGCTCCCCTCT
This sequence comes from Nomascus leucogenys, assembly GCF_006542625.1. Classification (NCBI taxonomy): domain Eukaryota; kingdom Metazoa; phylum Chordata; class Mammalia; order Primates; family Hylobatidae; genus Nomascus; species Nomascus leucogenys. The sequence goes on along the minus strand of NC_044400.1, from coordinate 81,984,088 downwards.
GCCCCGTGGCTCTGTGCCTGGGGGTGCGGGCAGCTGCCGGACCACAGCCCGTGTCTGTTCTGACCCCTCATGGCTCAGGGTGGGTGATGGGACGGTAGGCCCTGGGACAGGGGTGAGGGGATCTGAGGAGGGCATCTTCCGGCAGGCATAAATCCCAGCGGGTGCTCAGCTCAGGCCTGGGACGGTGGCTCTGGGCTCTAGGGCTCCTGAACTCACTGCTGGGCTTGTGGCCCTCTCCTCCTGGCCTGCTCTCCATGCCTAAGTGGACAGCCCCCAGGCCCTGCGCGATCCTCTGGTGCGGCTCAGCCGAGCCCCCAGCCTCACCTGTCGCTGGGAAGGCAGCTTCAACTTCTTCCTGGCCTTCCTGCCTCCATTCTCCTCCATTCAGCCTGGGCTGGTTCCTGAACCCCATGTCCTGATGGTGGCGCACTTCCCTCGGAGAGAGGCCCCCCGGGCCAGGTCCTGGCTCACGGGAAGGATGGGGGTGTCAGGTGTGCCCGTGACTGAGGTTTTTGACGCGGTTGTGTGAGGTTCTGCTGGAGCTGCTCTGCAGCCTCGTCTCCGACTCCAGACCTTGGGGATTTGCCCCAAGCCCCCAGGCTACCCACCTGCCTGCCCTTTCCTCGCTACCCAGCCGTGTGCACACGGGGGCCTGACCAAAGCAGCTGAAGCTGCAAGAGCGTCCAACCTACACAGGCTACGTCTCCCAGACTCATCCCTGGGCCCAGCGCAGCCTCTTGGCCAGGAGTCCGAACTGTGAGCCCCACTGGCTACTACGGGCTCTTTCCAGCCATGAGAGAACCCAGGCCCCAGAAGGAGGATGGGGTTCTCATTCCGCCCAGAAGAGGATCAGGGTGGGCCAATATTCTCAAGAACCCCACCCTACCTGGGCCGCCTACGGACGCCGGCCTGAGCGCATCAGAAGGACAGAGCTCTGGTTTTAGGAAGATGCGTCTTGGGCCAAGTCGGAGTAGGGGGCTGAGGCTGCCAGTGCTGTCGGGGTGGGCCACGGGGTCAGGGCAGAGGCTGTGGCCCTGGGGTGTCAGGCTATGTGAGGGCAGGCCACTTCCGAGCAGGGGGGGACCTTGGTGGTCTGTGGCCCAGTGTGGGGGCCTGGAGGGTAGTATTCACGGCAGACTAGGATGGCCTGGGACCCAACGTAGGTCACCCAAGGCACAGGGATGCCCCTCTCACTGCAGGCCAAGGGAGCACTGGTGCATGGGATGAGCAGACCCCGCATTGGCAGGTTGCCCCCTGAGGTCCTTGGAGGGGGAGACCTCCAGACAAAGGCCGAGGACCAAGTGCAATATTCCCAGAGGGAGCTGCCCTTTGGGGCTGCATTAGGAGTTCCTGGGCACCAGTAGGCTGGCCCAAGGGGGCCTCTGACATGGTGGCTCACACCTGCAATCCCAGGACTTTGGAAGGCTGAGGCGGGAGGATCACTTGAGGCCAGGAGTTCAAGACCAGCCTGGGCAACATAGCAAGACTCTATCTTTTGTTTTTTTTTTGAGATGGAGTTTTGCCCTTGTTGCCCAGGCTGGAGTGCAATGGCACGATCTCCGCTCACTGCAACCTCCGCCTCCCAGGTTCAAGTGATTCTCCTGCCTCAGCCTCCTGAGTAGCTGGCATTACAGGTGCACACCACCACGCCCGGCTAATTTTTTTGTATTTTTAGTAGAGACAGGGTTTCACCATGGCCGGGCTGGTCTTGAACCCCTGACCTCAGGTGATCCGCCTGCCTTGGCCTCCCAGAGTGCTGGGATAACAGGCGTGAGCTTCTGTGCCCAGCCAAGACCCTGCCTCTAAAATAAATAAATAACCCAGGGGACCTCTGAGCTCTGCCCATTCCCATAGCCTCCAGCACTCCCTGTGGGGCAGCCCCAGCTGCAGATGTGGGGTCCCATGCGCCCTGCACCTCACATCCTGGACAGTGGGGCTCATTCCTCACCCTCAACCTGCTCCTCCCATGGTGTCCCCAAGCTTTCTGCCCTCACTGCCACCCTTGCTTCAGAGACCACAGTCACAGTGGCTGAGAACCAGCCAGGAGTCCGGCTGCCCTGAGCCAGCCCACAAAGCCCATTGGCCGTGGATGAGCGGACATTGGACAAACAGCCACAGGCCCCATGCTCCAGCTGGGCGGGCCAGGCCACTGACATGCCCCACGGCTGTGTCTCTGCAGCCCATGAATGGACCATGTCTGTCTGGGCAGGCACCGGGGGCTGGCAGGAGCAGCGCCTGGGACACAGAGGACAGTGCTGGGTCAGCACTGCTCGGCTGCCCCGGGCAGACAGAAACCTCCCACCCCTTCCCGATCCCCACTGGGCCAAGGGGCCAGGACTTAGCAGCAGGCCTCACCACACACGCCTGGGGCTGTCCGCTGTGCTTCAGGCCTCCAACTGCAGCATGCCTCCACCAGGAAGTCCTCCAGGAAAAAGACAGTCCCTGCCTGCCAGCTCCATCAGGCCCATGCAGCCCCAGGCTCTGTGTGAGTCAGCGTGCAAGTGCAGCGGCCAGGGCTCTCTGCCTCGAGGGAGTTCAGACTGTGGTGTGCATGGGGAGGATGGCAGTGAGGGGCAGGAGGGCTCAGCCCGAGTCCTTCCCCTTTTCATAAATGTGCCTCCGCCCCAACAGCGGATCAGTCAGCAAACCCATGTGGCTGGGCCTTCCAGCCACACCTGGGCTCTGATGCTTCCCACCCTCCCAGCCACCACCTGCTCAGGTCAAGGTGGTCTCCGCTCACTGGGGCCCGTACCCACCTTCCCCGGTATTAGAGCCCCCATCCAGCAAACAATCTTTTGAAAACCTTATGTAGGTCACATGCCTCCTCCATCAGCCCCCTGAGCCCCCATTTCACTCCAATAAAAGTCTCAATGGCGGGCTCACAGTGGCCTTCTCCCCTGTCCCAGGGGCCACTCGGCTGTGAGCCCGCCCTGCTGTCCTCAACCTCCACCCTGGCCTCAGGGCCCTTGCAAGCTGTACCCTGGGCCCGGGTGATGCAGGGACCTGGCCACAGCCCGTTCACTGGGTGTCTCTCAGCCCCACCCTCACTGGCCACCGTGCAGGTGGCCTGGGCCTGGCTGGCCACGTGAGCACAGCACTGCCCGCGCCAGGATGGCATCCGTTATTCACCCACAGCGCTCGTCCAGGCTGGGCTGGGCTCATGTCTGCTCACGGGCATCTGCCACTTCTGGAGGGCACACAGCTTGCTGGGCCGTGCGGGCCGGGTGGGCGACAGAGCCTGCGGTCCCCTCCGTGGGCCTCCGGCCCAGCCCCCCCATCCCACAAACACACACACCAGACTCTCCCCAAACACGAATCCATTTCCATTTGTGCCATTGATTGTCTGCGCGGACAAAGGCCCCTTTCAGACATGTCAGAGGTTCAGCAAATAAATAAATGAATGAAGTCCTGGCGGAGGAAGGGGTATGGGATGGGCTGGGGGGCGGCCGGCACCTCCTGTAGGTGGCCTGGCCCTCAGAGGGTGCCTCAGCTGGGCAGATGGCCCAGAGCACCAAGGAATGGGCCCCAACCTAGGGGGCTGGAGTTGTGTTTGGTGGGGTTTGGGGTGTAAGAACGGGAATTGGGGGTTTTACATGCTCCTGCAAAGGTGAGGCAGGCTCTGCGTGGAGTTGGGGTACGTGGTGACACACCCTGGCCGCTGTGGGAGGACAGACTCAGAGGCCTCAGGCCTGGACCGGGCAACGGTGTGGTGGCAGGTCCCTGTGTGTCCTCAAAAGCTAGGTACATCCCCACGTGCCCCTTCCTAGGTTTTCTGCTTGGACTCAGACCCAGGGACCACCCTTAGTCCAGGGAAGTAACCCACCTGGTGCATCTGAGCTCCACAGTGTGCGAGCTGGAATGGGGACCCCCATGAGCTGCCTTCCAGGGTGGGAGGCTAGAGCTTCACCTCTCTTCCTGGGACCCTCCAACTCCACTAGGCTGGAGCTCAGGGGGACACGTGCCCCAGGAGGCTCCTCCCAGCCCTGCCTGGGTCAGACCCCCTGAGAGCTCTGTGCTACCCCCAGCCTGGGCCTGAGGATGCCTTAGGGGTGGGCCCAGCATCCCACCCCAGCCTCTTCCACCAAAGGGGTCGGGGTACCCAGAAACCTTGAGTGCAGCCCTGAGCTCCTTCTGCTCCAGCCCCCATCCTGGGGTCCTGATGGCTGGAGTGGGGCCCTTGGGAGGGTGAGGGCTACTCTTCACAGATGGGCACGGCCCAGCTCGTCTGGGAGACAGCAGGCCATGGGTGGGGCTCCCCAGGCAGGTCCTAGCCCAGGCAGGGACCATGTAGGAGCTATCCATCATCCTTCCCCCCAGGGCAGAAAGAGCCAGAAATAATCTGAGCTGGCAGCCGGAAAAGGGGGCTGGCCAGATGCAGGAGGACTGCCTGGAAGAGGGGGCTAAGGAAAAGGAATGCCAGAGGTGGCTGGGCCTGATGGGAGCTGGGCTGGCCGGCTGCTGGATTGGCCACTCCAGTCCTGCCTGGCCAAGCCCCCAGGGCAGCGCTGACTCCTGGCCATTCTGGGGACAACAATAGCCGGCATTTAAATTCCAATTGAGTCGGCCAGAGTGGCCGCGGGCGTGAGAACGGGAGCCCCCACCCCCAGCCAGAGCCCCGCCCGCCACATTCCTGCCTCCCCGGAGATGGCCGTGGCCAGGGCCGTCGCCAGGGGGCCGGGAATGCGGCGCTCAATGGCTTGGGACAAGGGCCCATTGAGCAGTGACGGCCAGGATTGAGCCGTCAGCGCCCCCCACTCGGGACCCCTCCTCTGTCCCTGCCCCTCCCCCCAGCATTACCGGTGTCAGCTGCTCCAGGGACCCTGCTGATACCCTCGTGGGCTGGGCCCTGACCAAGCGTGGGCCTGGGGTCCGTCTGACTGGCCGCTGGCCTCCACCTCACGTGCCCTCGCCACCTGGCAGCAAAGGGGCCTCCCGCTTCACGCCTCTCTTCTGTCTGAAGCCCCTGGGGATTCCCAGTGTCCACCGGCATCAGAGGCCATGCTTCTCCAGCCACAGGGCCAGCTGCCTGTCACCTCCCTTGCTCTGCTTGGTCCTCCCCCGGCCCAGCCCTGTTCTGTGGCACCCAAGAGGCCTTGCCCGGCCATCGCCCACCCTTGCCAGCCCCAGAGGAAGGGACCCCTTTCCCTGCTCTGCTCAGCATCTGTCTCAAGTCTGGCACTCAGGGACACCTACCGTATTTGAGGGGTCGAGGTTTTCATGCAGCGTGGCCCCCAGGACCTCAAAGCATGATGACGTCAAGCCAGCCTGTTGGAAGCAAGGGTGAAGGAGGTGTGGCAGTGGCCCCTTGCCCTGACCCTGCTCGAGCCCCGTGGTCGGAGGCCCATGCCAAGAGGCCAGCCCAGACCCCCGAGCCTGCATCCCACCTCGTGCCTGGGTCTCCCTCTCTCCTCGGCTCTGTGATGCCTGCCTCAAACCATCAGGTGTCCATCCCCCACCCAGACAGGGTCCCCGCCAGCCCCGAGCATGGCCAGCCCAGCATGCTTTGCTCAGTCCTCGTACTGTGTCTGGGCACAGCCAGGGTGGGAGCGTGTCAGGAGGACCAGGGAGCCTGCCCTGGGATGGGGCAGTCCCCAGGCTGGCGGGTGACAGGAGGCACAAAGGCCTCAGCTGCTGGGGCCTCACTTGGGAGAGAGCTTGGAGCTGGGGGAGGCTGGCACCATGCCCAGGGGACAGGCGTTGAGGGGCCCACCTGAACATCTCCTCCACTCTGCCTGGGAAAGGAGCTCTTGCCCCCATCCCCTGACCACCTCGATGGAGGGTGCCCTGGCGTGGGGAGAAGGGGGCATCCATGGCTGTAATGGGCAGCCTGCCAGGCCTGCCACCTCCCCCTGCGAGTGGCAGGATCCCCAGACAGGCCCAGCGATGGGCCGAGGGGCAGGGCCTGGGCTTCTGAGTGCTCCCAGGGAATGGGGGCCGGGGCTCCAGGCAGCATCAGCCCCTAGGTTCAGCCTGACCACCCTCATGCTCAGGACCTGGCCCAAGCGCTGCTCGGAGACCCCTGGGGCAGGGCCCCATGCAGGGCTGACGCACCAGCCTCCCTGTACAAAGTGCCCAAGGGCCCCACCTCCAGCCTGGGCCACCATGCGGCCTTCGAGGGCAGGGCCATGGCCTATGGCCCAGATGAGCCTCCAGGGCTGGGAGCAGCCCCAGACACCCAGGAGGTGCTTGCTGGGTGGCTGGGATTGAATGAATTAGTGAAGAGCAAAGGGCCAACGCCTGATTCACAAGAGTCCTGTAAGGGCCGGTGGCCCGCAGCACAGGCCTCTGAGGTCCCCAAGCCTGACCCTGCTGCCCTGGGGTTCGGGGTACACAGGCCTGGAGCAGGGCCCTCTGCTGGCCTCAGCCTCCGCACCTCATCGGCTGGGCTGGGGGGGGGGCGGCAGGGCCCGTGGCCAGGCCCCAGGGTCAAGGACGGCTACAGGAGGTTCCTCTGGGAACTGCCTGCCCCTCGGGGGCCCAGCTGGCCTCGGTCCTGCTCTGGTCCAGGCCCAGGTCCCTCCCTGGGAGCTCACATGCCCCGAGGGGCTGCCCACCTTTCAGCCTCCTCCCCAAACCCATGGGGTCATCTGATGCCTCCAGGCCTCTGTGGAGGCTGTGCCTGTGGTCAGGGGGCCCACACCTGGCAGGTAGGATTTGAGAGTAGATGGGGGACTGAATAGCCCTGGGGGGTGAGGTAGGGCTGTGGGGAGAGGATGCAGAAAGGAGGTGTGCACCAGCAGCTCTGCGGAGCGGCCAGGGGAGGGTGGGGAGCCAGGTGGTCAGAGAGGTTGTTTGGAAGCCCTAGCTGTGCTGAGCTGGCCAGAAGCCCAGGAGCTGTAAGAGTCCCAAGCAGGTGGAAGGCTGAGGTGGAAGAATCGCTTGAACCTGGGAGGCGGAGGTTGCAGTGAGCCAAGATCGTAGCACTGCACTCCAGCCTGGGCAACAGAGTGAGACTCCGTCTCAAAAAAAAGAGTCCCGCGCAGGAAGGGGACTGAGCCAACCCAGGTTTCCATGGGCCCTAGACGGTCTGGGAGAAGGGACTGAGGAACAGGCACCATGGTGAGGCTGTGAGAGGGTGCTCAGATGTCCAGTGTGGGCGGCAGGGCCTGGACCTCAAGTGGGCTTTGAAAAAAACAGCTCCAGTAGCGCTGTGAGGAGGGCTGGACCCACTACTGCCTCACCTCATTCCCTGGGGCCTGGCCTGTGCCAGCTTCTCCAGGCCCAAGTGGCCCTGCTCAGTGTCTCTCAGCTCTGGGGTCTCTTGGCAGGCGTGGTGTCCAACCCAGAGCCGGTTATGAGCCCGTCGTGGCTCTGCCCTCTCCACTGCTCCAAGGCACATCTGCAGGGTGGGGGCCAGAGTCTCAGCCCTGGGAGGGGGAACATGGGCACAGATGCCAAGGGTGGGGGCCGAGCCCTCTGTCAGCCCACAGAATCTCGCTGCATTGCTCTCTGCTGAGCATGGGGCACCTTCTTTCTCTCTTTGCCCTGCCTGCCAGGCAGCTCAGACAAAGCCAAGGACCCAAGGGCGGTAACTCTCTCTCCCCAGGTTCTGCAGTGTTTTTATTTTCTGGGCCTAAATAAATCTGATGTATAGGGCCAGGGGCGGTGGCTCACACCTGTAATCCCAGCACTTTGGGAGGCCAAGGCGGGAGGATCACGAGATCAAGAGATCGAGACGATCCTGGCTAACACGGTGAAACCCCATCTCTGCTAAAAATACAAAAAATTAGCCGGGCGTGGCAGCAGGCACCTGTAGTCCCAGCTATTCAGGAGGCTGAGGCAGGAGAATGGTGTGAACCCGGGAGGCGGAGCTTACAGTGAGCCGAGATCGTGCCACTGGTCGCCAGCCTGGGCAACAGTGAGAGACTCCATCTTAAAAAAAAAAAAAATTACAATAAATAAATCTGATGTATAAAAGCTGTGTCTTCTCAGAAGCTTAAAGCTCCAGCTGGGCATGGTGGCTCATGCCTATAATCCCAGCACTTTGGGAGGCCAAGATGGGCAGACTGCTTGAGCTCAGGAGTTCGAGACCAGCCTGGGCAACATAGCAAAACCCCGTCTCTAAAAAAAATACAAAAATTAGCTGGGTGTGGTGGTGCTCGCTTGTAGTTCCAGCTACTGGGGAGGCTGAGGAGGAAGGATGGCTTGAGCCTCAGAGGCGGAGGCTGCAGTGAGCTGAGATCGTGCCACTGCACTCCAGCCTGGGCGACAGAGCCAGACCCTGTGTCGAGAAAAAAGTAAAAAAAGAAAAAAAACCAGGAAGCATAAAGCTCCACTGTGCCAAAGTTGTGCAGGGTACACATCTCTCTGTTCCCAGCCCTGAGGCCTGGATAGCATGAGAGGACCCAGCCACCCTACCCCAGTGCAGCCCTAGCCCCAGCAGAGCCACCACCCAGACCTGCAGCCCCAGGCTGGACTGGGGGTGGGGCAGCCCTGAGCTGGGCCCCGTGCTGTTCACAGGAACCAGCTGTCTGCTGTTCGACTGGAGTCCTGTCTCTCACAGAGTCCCCGGTCAAGCCTGGGTGCCCTCTGCTGCCTGTGAGCCACACAGCAGGTCCGGGGGCTTCCTGCCGCCTCTCCTGAGCATGCGGCCCCACGGGCGTGCCCGCCTGGGCAGCTGCTCCAGGGTCTGGGGGCAGCCCGAGGCAATGCCCAAGCAATAGCGGCCCAGCGCCTTCCAGAAGTCTCCAGACACTGAGGCCTCTCCTTGCAGGCCTGGTCGCAGCTTTATTGCCCCCACTCTATGGATGGCTGCATGCGTGAGCCCACAGCCATGCAGGGAGCCTGGTCCTCCGGGCTGGGACCGGCCTTGAGATGGGATGCACGGCCAGGAGGCGGGCGATGGCCGAGGTGAGGGGCTCGGGGAGGGGGCCGGTCATGGCATTCAGAGCCAGGTTACGATGGGGCCTGGCCATTGAGGACAGACGGGGTGATGACAGCAGGGCCCCAGGATGGAGCCTGCAGCCCACGACATTCAAAGCAGAGCATGGGGGATGCAGGAAAGGGGGCCAGAGGACCTGCTGGGTCTTTCCGGGTGTATGGTGCCAGCAGGTGTCCGGCACCTCCGGTCCCTCGTCTGAGGGCAATGGAGACAGGTGGGGGGTGGTGCAGGGTGGCTGGGTAGAACCCGAACAGAGAGGCCCTGGGGAACAGGCTGGCTGTCGAGTCTCCACCTGCCCAAGCCGATTTCTGGCACTACCAGTTCCGTGAGCTCCACAGTAGCAAGCAGTGGGGTCCTATAAGCTCTCCGGGCGGAGTGCCATGTCTGCACCCCTCACGGGCCTGCATGCACAAGCCGGGCAACTTGAGTCCAGGGCATCCTTAGGAGAGGGCGTGTGGGGCCGCTCTGGGGGTCCTGCCATGCTGTGGTGGGGCCACAATGTCAACGTTGCAGTGGGGGGAGGTCCAGCCGCCTCCCTGTGATCCCTGGGCAGGGCTATTTTGTCTGGGGGAGCTAAGGGTCTTCCAGCAGTAAGGGGTGGGCGGGCAGGGTCAGGGATGGGGGTGGGATAGGGGTCTCTTTGAGACTCACCAGCCCCTGGTTGTGGAGATTTGCCCCTCCCGCTGCTCTTCAGTAGGGTGGATCTGGGAGGACCGCAGAGCCAGCAGCAGCTGGTGGACCGACCCTGCCCAGCAGGTGCACAGATTGCCCCAAGGCAGGGCTGGAAGCCCAGGCAAGCCCAGGCCTCTGTGGGGCCAGGGAGGAAGTGGGGAAGGAAGAAACTCTGTGGAGGGAGGTGCCTGTCCTTGAACCCTTGGCTTGGTCTGAGCTTCCTGGCAGCCAGGGCAAAGAGAGAAAGAAGGTGCCCCATTCTCAGGAGACAGTGGTGCAGCAGGGTTCTGTGGGCGGACGGAGGGCTCGGCCTCCACCCTTGGCACCTGGGGTGGGGGTCACCTGCAGCCCATCCCTCTCTTTAGTCCCTACCCTCCAGGAACCAGGTTAGAGGCTGGACAGGGGTATGGGGACCAGGGCTTCAGTCCTGAGGTGCCCGTGACAATGTCCTGCAGTTCCTGCACCGCCAGGAGGATGAGCCTCAAGGGCTAATGAGCCCCACACGGTCGGGGCCAGCCTCAAGGCCAAGGCACAGCTCTTGGGGAACCCTGGCAGCTTCTCTGAGGCAGCCATGCGGAAGATGGGGGTGTGTCCTGGTGCAGCAAGCTTGGGGTTGCTTGGGAGGGAGGACGAGCTTGATCCAAGGGAGAGTGCTTGATGGGCAGTGCTGAGGCGCTCAGCCAGGAAGCGCCTATGCTTGATTTGCTGTGCACCCAGGGCAGGGGCTGCCCTCCCGAAACTGAGCTTGTTCACCTGTCTTCTGACTCACTTAACCTCCCCGAGCCCCGGAGATACAAGAATCACAGGCAGGGGCCCTTTCCTGAGCTGGTCAGGGCTGGGCAGGATACTTGGGGCACGCAGCTTTTGTGGGCTAGCCTGGAAACTGGGCTATCCTGGACACCGCACTGGCAACAGGTTGTCGGGAGCCAGGTCGGGGCACGTGGGGCTGGGGAGAGGCCTGAGCCAAGGCTGTCAGCTGAAGCCTCCGACATTACTTGTGTCCCTAGGACAATCACACGTGACCATGTGAGCACACCGGCACGGGTTCGGGCCCCAGGCTGTGCTGCCACCTGAAGCCCCTGCCCTGGCTGTGGACGCCCATTTGGCTGGGCACAGCAAGGCGGCGGCCTTGGCACAGGGAGCCTGCCCAGCCTTGCTCTGACCCAGTTTTCCATGCCCAGGCAGGCGGGCGGCACTGGTGTGGGGGCTCCCAGACCTTCTCTTTGGCAACACCAATCCCCTGGGCCCAAAGCAGCTCCGCAGGGACACCTGGCTGGCTCCATGTGCCCTGGGCACGTCCTCTGAGAGGGTGGGTGCCCCCCCGGGATGTGACCACCCAGGCCCAGCAGTTTCACACCCTAGAACCAGTGCCACGCCCCTGCCTTCTGCCTGTGGTCCCTGGGCACACAGCTGCCGCTGCCTGAATGTGCTCTGCCTGCCCTGCCTTCTGCCTCCAGATGAACGGACCTGTCATCCAGGGACCGATCCCTGTGGCCTCCACTCCAGACCTGCGGGCTGCTTCCTTGCCCACTCCTGGGGGTCAGTCATGGCCTGGCTGGAGACCAGATCCTTGAGGGGTGAATCTGGGGATAAGCCTCAGAGCCACAGGGCCTGGGCAGGCCTCAGAAGGCATCCCAGAGAAGGGAGGGTGGAAGGTCCCCATGGGCAGGGAGGCGCAGGGAGCAAAGACTGCTGGGAGTGGGGAGGGGAGCTAGGCGGGCGGAAGGGCGGCCGTGGGAAGCCAGCCCTGGCCTGGCTGGCCTGATAAGCTGCCCCTTTGATCCGCACTGAGGCAACACAGACCCCCATCCTGAGATAACCCCGGGTCTGGGACCCAAGGCTCTGGTCAACCCGCCCTCCCGAGTGTGCACTGCCCTGCCCCTCCAGCCCCGGGTGGACCCTGGCCCTGACCGTGACTGGTCCTTGCTCAGCTGCAAGCTGGGTGGATGCAGTGTGAACCCAGGCCTGGCGGGGACTCCACGCGCCCCCCACCCCAGGACCTGCCGGTCCTCACCCGGCCTTCAAAGCCTCCCCAGCCCCAGCCTCTCTGTCCAGCTCTCTGTCCCCTTTGGTTGGGAGCGGGCACCTCCCCCACCCCCCAGTTCCCATCCCCTTCGCTGTGCCCCTGGGAGGCCCCTGAGGCCTCCACTCCCCAGCTGGGGCTCAGCAGGTTTGAGGCCCTTTGGGCAGCCCTGTCTGACCGGGGCTATAGTGGCACAGGTGTGGGCACAGGTGTGGCATAGGTGTGGGCACAGGTGTGGGCACAGGTGTGGGCACCAGCGATGTGTGGGGTGGGTGTGCACTGTGTAGGCACCTTCTCCCGGGCGCCTGCCTCTGCCTGGCGCCGGTCAGCACCCCCATGCCCTCAGTCCCTCCCCTGCCCAGGTCAGTGGACAATGAAGCTGTCAGCAGACCGGGGCCGGGGGAGGCAGGCAGGCGTGGTGGGGGAGGGAGGCCTCAGGAGGCGAAGATGTCTCTATTAGGGGCTGCAGACCTTGCTCCCACTGACCTGCCCAGCCCTGGGGCCTCCGAGAGCTGGAGGCAGAGGTGGCCCCAGGCTTGGGGCAGAAAAGCTCATCTTGTCCATCAGGGCCCCAGTCAGCCTTGGGGCTGGGTCCCTGGAAGGGCAGGGCCATAGTAGGAGGAGCACAGAGCGTGGGGCCGGCCACAGGTGGCAGGGAGGGTCGGAGCGTGGCTGGGAGCTGCACAGGGATGAGGTGTCGATGGCACTGACATCCCAGCCCTGCCAGCTTCCTAAGGCACCCACGGCCTGCGTCTCCCGGCTGAGCGGAAGCACTGGGGGACACTCTACCCAGTGCCTGAGCAGACCCTCAGCCAACGGCTGTTAGAATGTACACCCTCGTGAAGTGCTTCACGACACCCAGCTGTAAAATGGGGCAGCCCTGTGGCTTCAACAGACACCCCTCCCCAGTGCCTGAGGCTGAGCTGCAGTGGCAGGAAAGCTTCCGTGGGAGCAGGTGGCAGGAAGCATAAGGGCTGGGGGACCTGCAAAAGCTCCGTACCCCCGGGAGGCTGGGGCCAGAGCAGGCTTCTTGCAGGGGCCCCGGTTTCGGTCCTCACCCTGACTGCCCTGCTGGATCCGGGCAGACAAGGCCCCACGCACACCGCAGCAGGGGCCCAAGGCGCCAGCCTTCTCTCCCAGATACCCCCAGAGCTGGAGACCCCAGAGCCACGCCCCTTCCCTGGCATGCTCTGGTGCCTGGGCCATCTCCTCCTGGGCACTTGCGGAGGTTGCCCCTGCTCTCCCCACTGCCCTCTGAGCAAGCATGAATAGAGTCCCTCATAACTTGGGAGACTGAGGCCCCCAGCAGGTGCCTCTTACCCAGGACCTTGGAACTGGGCGAGGTCCTCCGGGCCCACCAGGACCCGCCTCAGACATCAGGCTTTGCACTTGCAGCCCCGAGCCTCCCGACCCCACTCCCAGGCCAAGGGCCTCTGGCTGCAGCCTCCGCCATCATCTGCCGGCTTCCGGGGCTGAGCGTCAGGGCCCTGTGCCCCTGCTGAACGTGCCGGGTGGGGGCCTGGCTGGAGGCTGCACTTGGAGGCAGGGCTCCTGAGGAGGCCGCCCAGGGAGTCAGAGCCAAACAGCTGCCTCCTCTACTCAGCCCCATGCAGCCTTGTGGGGGCAGCGCCCTGCAGTGGCTGGGGGTGGGGCGGGGTGGGGCAGGGCTGCCCTCTCTCATGCCTCTGGGCACCTGGCCTGGGGCAGGGGGCTCTGGCCCACTCTCAGGTCTCCCTAAATACTGTGGCGAACACCCCACCCTTCCTAAGCTCAGCTGAAACCTCCCTGGAGCAGGGCTGTCGCATCAGGCCAGTGAGCGCCTCCTGCTGCCTGTGGCTCTGTGCCTCAGTTTTCCCACCTGTCAAGTGGGTGTTGGTGATGTGGCTGGCATGAAGTTTCTGTTAGGAGCCACCAGCACTCTGCACCTTGCCATCCACCGGTTCTCAGCCACACAGGGTGTGGGGTTGCCCCAAGCCAAGCCATTTGTGGGGGTAGGGCCATCCCTACACCCCGGCTGGGCTGGATGGGGTCTCCAGCCTCTCGTGGGCAGCTGCCTGCTGGGCCCAGCTGGCCACTCTGGACTCTTGGGCCCTGGCCGGAAGCACGACTGAGGTTGTCCATAGTTTGGGGACGGGCGGGCAGAGGGTGGCCAGGCGAGGCCCTGAGAAGGGGCTCCGGCCGAGGCTGGCCAGGTGACACCCAGAGTGGCGGGCAGGGCTGAGACGATGGGGCATCCTGAGGAGGGCGGAGGCCACGGAGGGAGGAGGGTATGACGTGGGGTTGGACCGGCGGCCCCGAGGCCTGGATTCCTAATTCAGCCGGAGCCTGTGGAGTTGGGGCTTGTTTATTCTTGGCAGGAAGGCTGGTGCTGGGGGGGGCAGAAGTGGGGAGTGAAGCCTTTTCAAAAAATAATAATAATAAAAACGCTCATTTAGAGGGCTCCCAAGGCGTGCTGAACTCCAAAAGGGTCTTGGAAAAAATGCTGAGAGGGTTTAAGTGTAAATGGACCCAAAACACCATAATTAAATTTCCCTTAAATTTACCAGAGTTTGGGGTCAAAGAAAAAATAAAACTTAGGGAAAATACACTTGAGGTTTCAGGCAAATGCCAAGTGCTTAGGAAAATAGATTCTGAGCTGCTCAGCGGCTACCGGCCTGGCCCCCGCCATCCTGGGAGCTGCCCAGCCTTAACCCCTCCCTGGCCAGCCCTCCACTGCCACCTCCTACTGCTTCTGCATGGTTCGAGCCGCCCTCCTGTGCCAGACTCCAGGCAGGGAGCTGGGGACCCCCCACTCCCAGGCTGGGGCAGGAGCCCAGGGGGAGCCTGAGCATTCACCCCCGCCCCCATCTCTACACCTCTCTCGTGTCTGCAGACAGCTCTGGTTTCCCTTCTTTGCTCATCTGGGAGCAGCCACATTTTCCAAACCAAAGTCAGAACTTGAAGTCTAGTGGTCTGAGTGAACCAAACGGCAAAAAGTCCAGAATGTTTGAACTGGGACTGTCCCGGCATATCCAAGACAACAGGCTCCCAGCAGTCCATGACTCACGGTGTTACCCTTTTTCCTCAGCCTGACAGGAAGCTCAGAGCTAAAATTAAGGGTCTTGCTAGCTGCGTTGGCTTAGGGATTTTGGAATATTTTTTCTTCTTCTTCATGTTCTTTTTTTTTTTTTTTTTTTTTTGAGACAGAGTCTTGCTCTGTCACCCAGGCTGGAGTGCAGTGGCACAATCTCGGCTCACTGCAAGCTCCGCCTCCCGGGTTCACGCCATTCTCCTGCCTCAGCCTCTCCGAGTAGCTGGGACTACAGGTGCCCGCCACCACACCCGGCTAATTTTTTGTATTTTTAGTAGAGACGGGATTTCACCGTGGTCTCGATCTCCTGACCTCGTGATCCGCCCGCCTCGGCCTCCCAAAGTGCTGGGATTACAAGCGTGAGCCACCGCGCCCGGCCCATGTTCTTTAAAATTTCATTTCTGTTATAATGAGCAAATCAAAGTTTGTTTTTTTTTATTTTAATACTTTTCAAATTTTGTGAGAATAAATTTAAAAAGCAAAGTCAGGCATGGTGGCACATGCCTATATTTGGGAGGCTGAGGCAGGAAGATTGCTTGAGCCCAGGAGTTCAAGACCAGCCTGGACAGCATAGTAAGACTCTGTCTCAAAAATAAAATAGGGCCGGGCATGGTGGCTCACGCCTGTAATCCCAGCACTTTGGGAGGCCGAGGCAGGTGGATCACGACGTCAGGAGATCGAGACCATCCTGACTAACATGGGGAGACCCTGTCTCTACTGAAAATACAAAAAAATTAGCCGGGCGTGGTGGCGGGCGCCTGTAGTCCCAGCTACTCCGGAGGCTGAGGCAGGAAAATGGCGTGAACCCAGGAGGCGGAGCTTGCAGTGAGCCGAGATCGCGCCACTGCACTCCAGCCTGGGCGACAGAGCCAGACTCTGTCTCAAAAAACAAACAAATAAATAAATAAATAAATAAATAAAATAGAAGGCAGAAACTATCCATAAACTATAACAGCTATAACCCCACTAACAGCCCAGCCCAGTTCAGCAGGGCTACCCAGGGGCCCTTCTTCCTTCATCCCATGGTGGCCTGCCCTGATCCCTGGCACCCAACCCTGTGCCCTGCCACTGTGGAAGGGCACTAGTGGTTCCTGGGGAAGGTGGTAGGAGATGGGGAGCTCCCAGGGGAGATCGTGTGGCTCCCAGGGGGTCCCATGGGTAGAAGGGACTTGATACCCCCTCCGGACCTCCGTGTCCCCTGTCCTTCCACTCAGCCTCATGGCAGGGCCGAGCGAAGCTCCCCGCAGCAGCCCCAGCCCTAGGCCAGGTTCTGATCACAGAGGGGAGCTGGGCAGGAGGCTCTCTCTGGCAGCTCCCCTGCCCTGGGTTCCAGGTCTCCAAGCCTCGGCCTCCCTGCCCACCACCCTGTCGGGAACGGCGGCAGCTGCCTGCCCGGAGCACTGTGGAGAACAGGTGGTGCAGATCTGTGTCTGTGCTGGGAACGTCCTCTCTGCCGAAGGCGCCTCTGCCATTTTCCGAGTACCTGCAAGGGAGGCACAGGAGAGGCGGGTGTGAGCAGGGCCATGGGCAACCTGCTGAGGCCCTGCACCCAGGATGGGCCCCCCTCCCAGGCACCCTCTGCCACTCACCCACACAGGCCCCAGCAAGCCAGGCCGCCCAGCTCTGAGTCACCGCCAGGGCTGGGCTGGGCCGGGCCGTCAGCCCCACGTGCCGCTTGCCTCGGCCCCAGCCTCCCACACTCAACTTCAGGGGGGACCCCTGGGTGTGGGCCTCAGGAGGTGGATGGGGGTGCAGGGGGAGTGGGTAGGGAAGTGTAAACCAGAGTCCAGCAGATGGGAAGTTCCTGTCCGGCCAGCACCTGCTTGGAGCCTCCTGCACATGCGGACCCTCAACAGGCGCCCCGAGTCCTCGCCTGCCCGCCCTGCCCCAAGGGCCCCAGAAGGGCCTACCTCATCAGGTGCCAGGAGGATGAAGCCAGGTAATATTGCAAAGGGTCTGTGGAAACGCTTGAGCAAGGGCGCTGTGATGAAATGGTGGCTACTGACAGCTAATGTGCAGAGGGTGACCGAAATTCAGGAGTCAAGCGGCCAGCCTGGCCTCACCTCAGTGTCGGGGAAATGCCACCTGCACCTGTGGGCTTGGAAGTGATCCATTTGAACAATACAATTATTCAGACAATACTAAACCAAGCTTTCAGGCAAGGCCTCCCTTGGCCCTGACAGCCCTGGGGCAGAGTGGGCGGCAACTCCTTGCCGGTGGCCGTGGTGGCACTAGGACCCTTTTGAAAGCAATTTGGCAAAATTAGCGGCACCACAGAAATGCTCCTGCCCTTTGACCTAACTGCTCCCAGACAGTGCCACTGGAGAAGCCATTCAGAATGTGGAGGGTGCCAGAGGAGGCAGCTGCCACGCAGTGCTTAGTGGGCAGAACGGCGGCCCCCAAAAGACATGGTCATGTCTTCACCCCTGCATCCTGTGAACGTGACCGTATTTGGAAAAAGATCTTTACAAGTGTAATTAAGGTGAGAATCTTGAGATAGGGGATCCTCTTGGATTATCGAAGTGGGCCCTATATCCAACGACAAGTGTCCCTATAAGAGATGGAAGAGAAGATGGCAGAGTGGGAAGCAGAGGCTGGAGCAATGCAGCCGCGAGCCAAGGGACACTTGGAGCCCCTAGGAGCTGCAAAAGGCAGGAAAGATCTCCCTGGAGCCTTCAGAGGCAGTGCAGCGCTGCCTACACCTTGATTCCAGACATCTGGTCTTCCAGACTGTGAGAAAGTAAATTTAAGTCAACTAGTGTACAGTAATTTGTGAGGGCAACCTAGAAATACAGGATGCTACTGAACAAAGGAGTCCCCGGCTGCTACTGGAGGGAGAGGCAGTGGGCCTGGGCCACGGCTTCGGGGACGAAGGGAGGGAGTGGGCTGTGAAAGTGTCTGGTCTCCAGTCCCTCCTCCTGCCAGCACTGCCCACTGGCCAAACTCACCCAGAAGCTGGAGAGCAAGGGACCCTGAGAGACAGGGTCTGCAGGATCAGGCTTTCAAGGACAAATGGGAGAGGGGCTGGGGTAGGGACACATGGGGAACAGACCCCTACTGGGCATTTCTGCCAAGGAGAGGATCCTGGTGAGGAACAAAGCAGAAAGCGATGTGTCCACAGATACACGGATGCTCCCCTCCCAGAGACCCATGGCCTTGGGTGCAGAGGGAGTCACTCCTTCTTGGAGGTACTGGGAAAGGAGCCTACAGCTCCACTGAGCCCTTCTGCCTACAGGAGGGGCCCTACTCGGCAGCTTTTCCCTGAGGGAGACCGGTCCCATGCATGAGCTCCTTCCCACAGTCCCATTCAGTCCCCCAGGGGAAGGGGCAAGACGGTCAGGTCAGGACCCACACGCACGCTGGTGCTTTCAGAACCTGATGACTTAGCTGGTTAAGAGAGCTCACACCTGCAATCCCAGCACTTTGGGAGGCCAAGGCAGGTGGATCAGTTGAGGTCAGGAGTTCAAGACCAGCCTGGCCAACATGGTGAAGCCCCGTCTCTACTAATAATACAAAAATTAGCCCAGTGTGGTGGTGCGCACCTGTAATCCTAGCTACTTGGGAGGCTGAGACAGGAGAATCACTTCAATCAGGGAGGCGGAGATTGCTTGAGCTGAGACTGCCACTGCACTCCAGCTTGGGTGACAGAGCGAGACTCCCTCTCAAAAAAAAAAAAAAAAAAAAAAAAAAGCAGGGCCAATGTGCTGCTGTGCCTTGGGGAACGGTGTCCTGGGAGGGGGCCTGGCTGGCAGTGACCTGGGGCTGTGCACTGGATGGGACTGGACAGTGTACTTGGAGGTTAGTGAGCCTGGGCCCCAAGACGGTCTGGGGACATAGGCTTGGCCAGAGCAGGAAATGAGGGTGACCGAGGACAGGTGCTGAGCCATCAAGTGGGCACAAAGGGGTGGGCATGAGGGCTCCCTGGGAGCAGGGCCCTTCCAAGTCCCTGAGGTCAGCCCAGGGACACTCTGGCCTCTGGGAGATTCAGGGTGGGGCTGTGCATGGGCTGGGTGGGGTCAGCAAGCAGCCAGTCAGAGGGGCTTTCAGCGCCCATTTTCCTCATGAGCACATCCAGTCCTGGAAGCCACAAGCCAGGCAGGCAGCAGACCCGGCCGGCCCTCCCGGCCAGCTCACTGGCTCCCATGGGCCCCGGACCTCCTTGGGCTTTGCCTGAAGGTGGGAACAGATGGCCTTTTCCTTGTGAGGGTGGACACAGAAGCCAATAGTCATGTGGGGTGAGGGGACCCAGACACCCCCAGCGTCCCCCGCAGGGCAGCACCTTCCCCTCCTGGGAACCCACCTCACCAGTCCCAACCCTCCTCAGCAGGACTCTGAGCTCACCCCGTGGAGCCCAGAACCTCGGGCCAGCTCAGGTTCTGCCACCAGCTCTCTGCCATCCTCCCTCAGGGCCGGGCTGTGCTCCCCAAGCCAGGGGTATCCAGCCCCTGCTCTTCATTCTACGCCGGGCAGTCAGCCAGCCCAGGCCTGTGTCTTCCTGGGGGGGCGGGGGTAGGGACCCCTCGGGCGGGGCACTCAGGCGGCTTAGCTGCCTGCGGCCACAGGTTAGTCAACGCAGCCTCTGCACCTCGCCAGTCAGGTACGCAGGCCGCGCCGGGCTGCCCCAGGCCTGCCGCGCACACGGGAGGCTCAGCCTGGAATGCCGTCCTGCCCTCCTCCACCTGAGGAATTCCCGCTCACACCACAGGGTTCAGCTGCGCAGCATCTCGGCGAAGCCTCCGGACATCCCGACCCCCGCCGAGACCTCCCCTCTGAGCTCCTGAGCACAGCCCCAGGGGACCCGAGCTGCGCGCTATGCAAACAGACGCCTGCCCTCGCCCTCGGTGCGCCCCGTGCCCGCCGCCCCCTGGGCCGCCCCGCGGTGCGTTTGGGGGCCTCGCCCGCCTGCCCCGGCTCCCACGCCCCCGAGACCGCCGGGCGCCCCCGCCCGGCCACGCCCCCTCGGATGCCCCGCTCCGCCCCGAGGGGGCGTGCCCTGCGCCCCCGCGAGCCGGGCGGGGGCCGGGCGGGAGGGAGCGGGGCGGGGCATGGGCGGGGCATGGGCGGGGCGCGGACCGTCCCCCACTGGCTGCGGCGCGCGGGGCAGCCCAGGCTCAGTGCGCACTGGCGGCGGCGGTGGCGGCGTAGCGGACAGCTGGCGCCGCGCGGTCCTGCTCTGCCGGTCGCACGGACGCACCGGCGGGCCGCCGGCCGGAGGGACGGGGCGGGAGCTGGGCCCGCGGACAGCGAGCCGGAGCGGGAGCTGCGCGTAGCGAGCCGGGCTCCGG
Source organism: Nomascus leucogenys (assembly GCF_006542625.1). Lineage (NCBI taxonomy): Eukaryota > Metazoa > Chordata > Mammalia > Primates > Hylobatidae > Nomascus > Nomascus leucogenys. The sequence goes on along the minus strand of NC_044400.1, from coordinate 81,964,157 downwards.
CGCTCGCCAGGTCAGTGCCTGGGACCGGGCAGGCGCGCGGAGGGGTCTAACTGTGCTCGCGGAGGGGCCGGAGCGCGGCTGTCGCGGAACCACAGAGGTCCCTGCGGCGGGCCGGGCCGGGGCGCGGGCTTCCCGCTCCGGAAAGTTTGCCGCCGCCGCCGCCGCCCTGGGAGGGCTCTGCAGCAGCCAGGGAGGGAAGGGGGAGGAGGGAGGGACCGCGGCGGGGAGGAGGCGGCCGGCGCCAGGCGGCCCGGGAGCCCTGGGCGGCGGCGGCGGCGGGCGGGGCGGCTGGGGGTCGGAGGAGTCGGGACGCAGGAGCCCGCCACCGCCGCTTTCGTCCCTGTCCGCCCCTCTAACGAGCTGCGTTCCTCCTCCCGCAGTCTCCCGAGCGGCGCCCGCCTCCCGCCGGTGCCCGCGCCGGGCCGTGGGGGGCAGCATGCCTGCGCGCGCTGCCTGAGGACGCTGCGGCCCCCGCCCCCGTCATGGGCGCCCGTGCCTGCGCCCTCGCGCTCTGCGTGGCCGTGGCCATCGTGGCCGGCGCCTCCTCGGAGTCCTTGGGGACGGAGCAGCGCGTCGTGGGGCGAGCGGCAGGTAAGAAGGGACCCACTAGGCACAGGAGAGGCCGGCCCGTGCGGGCAGAGGCGTTGGGGACGGGAACCGGACCCGGGTCGGAGGGGGCGCCGGGTGTGAGTGACGCCCCGGGGTCAGCGCCGGGATTCCGCTGCCTCCTTCCCGGAGAGCGCGGCCAGAGATAGCGCGGCGACTTGTGGGGCGCCCGGAGCCGCAGCTATCCTCCAAGTGCGAGGCCACCATGGGGAGCCAGGCTGGGGGTTGGCGTCCGCAGCCCCGGTCCCCTGCGGCTCCCTAGCCCTGGCCTGTCCAGAGGACGCGGGGGGCCCCGTTTCCACGATTCCCGCTGTTGTTATTCGGGTTCTGCGCAGACGGAAAGTTCCCATTGTTGGCGTCCCCCTCCCCCGGGCCCCAGTTTGTGGCCAGTTTCGGCCAAGGCGAGAGGCCGGACTTCTAAGGGTGGGTGTGCGCGTCAGCGAAGCCCGGCCCCTGCCCGCCCGACGAGGCCGCAGCCTCCAGCGTCCCCGCTGCCCACCCTGCCCGTGCCTGGGGGCCGAGGGCGCTTCCCCGTGGGTGCGCGCCGGGCTCCAGGCAAGCGAGGGGCGCGTGTCCTAGCGCCGCGGGCCCTAGACCGGGCTGGCGGTCCAGGTCCCGCGGGACGTCGAGGGTCGGAAGGGAGGTCCCGCGGGGCGAGGGGAGGGGAAGGGGTGCCCGGCCCGTCCTGCACACGCGCCGCGGTTTCTCGTGGGCCGGGCCGAGAGCTCCGGTGCCTCCGCCCCGTACACCCGCTGCCGGCTCCGGGCGGGCGAGGGGGGCGCGCACAGCCCAGCCCGGCGGCCGCGCGGAGGGAGGCCTTGGCCCGGTGAGCTCGCGCCCCACCCGGGCCCAGGCCCGAACAGCCGCTTCTTTGTACCTCGGCGCGGCCACAGACCGCGCATTGATGGCGGCGCAGCGGCTCGCGGGGAGGTGTGAGCGGCTGCGGGCGCGGCCGGCCGGGGAGGGCGCCTGGAGGGCCGAAGCAGATGGCGGCCGCCCCGCCCGCGCCCCCGTGCCCCTTTCTCCGTCGGCGGCTGCAGCCTCCCGGAACAATGTCATTTTTTTTATGAATGAAAGTGGCCCGGCGCTTGAATGTGCGTGTCATTCAGCGGCGTGACAGGGGCCGTCGGGAGGTCAGCGCGCGCTTTTAGCGCCTGCTCGGGCGGCCCCGCTTCCAGGGGTGCCGGAGGGGCGGCCGCGGGGGGAGCCTGGCTTTAGCATTCTCATTCAGATAAAGATATTACTCCCTACGGCCCGGGAATGTCAGCCAGCCCCGGGGAAGGGCGGCGGCCGGGCTGCGGAGCCTCTCCCAGACCCCCTGCGGGCGCGCGGGGCCTCCCCGACTCGCTCCTGGAACGCCCCGCCCCCCCCCTCGGGGCGGCGCCCCCGCCCGCACTGGAGCTGGTGAAACAGGTAGTGAGTTGATCGGTCAATAAACTTAATCCGGTTCCTTAACAAGATGGGCCGGGCAGTAAAAATACAAAGACCTCGTGGAATGTACTGAGGTCTAGGCTGGCGCTTGCCCGGGAACATAAATTATGGAGCCTTGGCTGGTAGGGGTCAAGGGCGGTGGGGAAGGTTTTGGCCACTGGACTGCCCTGGCAACCCCAGGCCCTGCCAGGACAGTCCCCAACTCCCCATGGGGCCATGTTCCTGGTTGGGACCTGGAGGGACCCCTCAGGGTGCAGGGAGGTAGACAAGGTCCGCTCTCCCACAGCCCCACCCCACTCAGCAGGGGTCTGGGGGTGCAGGGCCTTTCCCGAAGGTGCTGGCTGCAACCTCCCCTACCCCTCCTTTGCAGGGCTGGACTTTGAGCCGCGTGGGCCTCTGGGTGGTTCATTAACCTGGGCTGAGCCTGGCCTCCAGGTCCTTGTGTGGGCCTAGGAACCCCTTGTTACCCACCTCCCAGCTCCCCAGCCCTCAGGTCTCACTTGGGGCTAGATCTGGGGCTGGGGCACCTCTTGTTACAGTTGAGCTTGAGTGGGAGCCCGGGGCCTTGGGGTCTCCTGGAGGAGGGGGGTCTAAAGTCACCTCATCTAGGGAGGCAGGCAGCCCTCACCTGAGTGAGTCGGGAGTGAATGAGCCAGGAGTGGGGCCACCTTTGGCGGGGTAGCGGTCGGCCTAGACCTCCAGGCTGCCAGCTCAGGCTCTGGTGCCCTTTTCCAACCTCAGTTTCCTCAGCTGTCCAAGAGAACCGATAATGGCAGGGCTGTTTGAAGGATTAGGCCAGATAACCCTGGCAAACCCTCTTTAGCCTGCCCAGCCTCCGGATCCCTTTTTTCCTGACTTTATTGTGAAACTCCAGGTGGGGAGACAGGGAGGCTGGACTTTTGGGGTCCCCTCCTCTTAGGCTATTTTATAGCCCCTACCTGGCAATACCTCCTGTACCCCAGAGAGCTGCAAAGAACTTCATTTGCATCCCAAACCAGAACGTGTTGTTCCGTGACCCCAGGCCCTCATGTTACCCCAAAGCCCAAATAAACCCCTGGGGCAGCTCCAGAAGCGAGGATTTGATCCTTGTTCTCTGGGGTCAACCCAAGGGGCTTATGATGGAGCAAGGCTCCCCCACCCTCTCACCCATGCTCCCTCACATGCACTGGGCCTCCACTGCGGAGACCCAAAACCTGGAGAAAGGTTCCCCAGGCCAGAGTTTGGTCGTCCCCAGCACCCTGGCCTAATGGACATCAGTCTTGGGGCCAAAGACCCAGGGCAGGGAGCACCTCTCACCCCCACTCTCACTCCTCCAGCCACTTCAGGGCGTGGTGCCCTCCCGGGGCTCCCGGGCCTGTGGGGTGGGAGTTTTACATTGTGCCACAGTGGGGGAAACTGAGGTACAGGACCTGTGAGTGGCAGAGTGGTGGAGACTCTGGGACTAGGAAACGCCTCCCAGGTCCAGCAGAGCCCCTCTGGGACACAGCAGAGGGCTGTTGGCATGTGGAGCTCAAGTGGAGGTCGGCACTGTGGGGGGTTGGGGCGCCGGCGGGAGCACGTGTTGTGGGATCCCTAGAAGCGTGGGAGGTGGGAGGCGTTGCCTCCTACCCTGCCTTGGGTACAGCAGGAGTTTTGTCTACGATGTGTTTGGGCACCAGTGTCTGTGTGGTGTCAATGGGGCCTCCCTTTTGTTGATCAAGAAAGAAAGAACCCTTCCTGGGGCTGCTGGGGGGCTATAGCTCTCCCCATGCCTGGCAGCTGGGTGGGGTATGGGGGCTCCACTCAACTGCTGACTCCCCAGTGGGAGTCAGACCCTGAGTTTATAGTGCTCACTCATGCCCCATGTCACACTGTCCTTCACCTGGTGCTCCCCACCCAGCCCCTGCTGGGGTGCCCTGGCCTCTGCTGGCACCTAGCAGGCAGGCAGTGGGGGGCAGTCAGGGCTTCACCCTCCCCACCACACACGGGCAGATGGCCACCGGCGTGGCTGGCCTGGGGCTGCTCTATCCCCCGTCCCCCCGTGCTGGACCAGGCTGAAGCGAATACTTGTGCGGATGGCTTGACCTGTTGTCGCCACTCAGACCAAACCGGAACCAACCGGCTGTTGCCCTTGGGCCAGGGCCTGCAGCTGAGGCTGCCATGACCAGCCTGTTCTCGGCCTTCTGGGGGGCCTCGAGCAGCTTCCAGCTCTGGGTGGTCCCCACAAGACACTGGCCAGGACTGGAGGGCTGGAGGTCAGGCCAGGAGCCCCCCTGACTGTGGGGTCCCCACCGGGGCAGTCCTTGAGCTGTGGGTCCCTGTGGGGCGAGGGCTCCTGCGGATGCCTCAGGGGATGAATGTGGGCCCTTCTGGCTGGCAGGGTCTCGCTGGGCACTGGGCGTGTGCGGCTGGATTAGGTGGGTTGGGCAGAATAGGGCCTGGCCAGGCAGCCAGGGACTGGTGTGGCCAGAGTGGGCAGCTGGGCCCCCGAATCTAGGCCACGCGTCTGCAGAATGACAAGTGATGGTGCAACCCGCCCAGCTGGGTCTGAAGAAGGAGGCTGCCTGGGGGACCACCCACCCCCGTCCCGGCCCCAAGCCCAGGACGCCCGCCTGCACGCATTGTCTGGCCCTGGCAGGGAGGCCTAGGGGTGATTGTCCCCCCAGCCCTGCCTGTGGTGTGTCCTTGGGTCACAGGCTTTGGTGGCCCTGGGGAGCTGGGCAGCTACTGGGGAGGGACCCAGGGGCCACCTGCACATCTGCCCGTGGGTGGGCCCGCACCCCAGCTTCTCAGCCCCCAGGGAGGGGCCAGGGCTGCTGACCTGCCTTGGCTCTCACAGCTTCCTGCCCCCAGCCTGGTCCTCCTCTGTGAGGGGGCCCCAGTCCCCCTGCAGGCATCAGGACTCCACCCCCAGGCCCCCTTGAGGGCCCGCCTGGGCCTCCCCAGTCCCCGGTTTGGGAGACCCACTTGGCTGGACCCAGCGCCGTGTTTGTACTTTGCTCTTCTCGGTGTGTTTTCTGTCATGACCGCTGTGTGGAGCTTCCACAGGAGCTGCAGGATACAGAACCTTGCCCGCCCCAGGGAGCCCACACCCCCGCCCTGGCCCCCTCGAGCTGCTCTGGCCTGTGCTCTGCCCGGTGAACCTGCGCATCGCCCCCCAGAGCCATCCCCACGGCCACGTGACCCTGCACCTCCTTCCTTCTCGCCTGCTCTGTTCCCTGGCTGTCCATCTGAACTGCTCTTCCGGCCCATATGGGGTGCGGGGGCTGCTGAGAGGGACGGACCCCTCCTGGGGTGAATCTGCACCACGAGGGGGCTGGCTGGCCAACCCTGGCACCCTTTCTGAGCTCCATTTCAGCCAGAAGCCAGCAAAGGGCAGCCTGTCCCCTTTGCCCACAGCACCTGCCCGTTGTGGTGCCGCCTGTGAGCCAAGCACGGATTTTATGTTTTCCAAGCAGTTGAACAAATTAAAAGAACAAAGAGTCACACTTTGTGACACTTTGAGATTTGAATTCTCCGTGTCCATAAGTGAAGCGTTGTGGGGCCACTGCCGTGGGGTTGTCTGCAGGTTCTGTGGGGAAGGCGGCTGTCACACCGAGGCAGACCGGAGTCTTTGGGACAGACTGGTTGGCAAAGCTGAAGATAGAGACCTTTGGCCCTTTTGGGACACAGTTTCCAGCCCCTGGTCTGGTGGGACCCTGGATCTGGGTCAGAGCCTTCCTCACTTAGGGCCGCTGAGGCCTCCACTGCTGTGTCTGTAAACGGGGCCGGGTTTGGGGGTACCTGCCTCATGGTCGCCCATCTTGCCCGCAGAAGTCCCGGGCCCAGAGCCCGGCCAGCATGAGCAGTTGGTCTTCGGCAGCGGGGACGCTGTGGAGCTGAGCTGTCCCCCGCCCGGGGGTGGTCCCATGGGGCCCACTGTCTGGGTCAAGGATGGCGCAGGGCTGGTGCCCTCGGAGCGTGTCCTGGTGGGGCCCCAGCGGCTGCAGGTGCTGAATGCCTCCCACGAGGACTCCGGGGCCTACAGCTGCCGGCAGCGGCTCACGCAGCGCGTCCTGTGCCACTTCAGTGTGCGGGTGACAGGTGAGCCCTGGGGCCACGCCAGCTACAGAAAGGAGCCGAGTGCTGGGCTCCCTGAGTCCCTGCGTGGGTCAGGAGTGGCTGGGGGTCTCTCTGGTCATTGGTGGATTGGAGGGCACCCCCAAGAAGTGCTGCCCACATGGGGGACCCTGCCCCATCTGGGAGGGGCACCTGGGGGCTTCCTGGGGCAGGTCGGGCATTGGACGGGGCCATCTCTGCCTTGCAGATGCACCATCCTCGGGAGATGACGAAGACGGGGAGGATGAGGCTGAGGACACAGGTGTGGACACAGGTGGGAGCAGGGTCCAGGGTTCAGGCCGGCCGGGGTGGGGCCTGCTGCCACTGCCAAGCCCTGCCCTCCACAGACAGCTGAGGGACTAAGGCCCCGGGACAACCTCCCTGGGGTCACCCCAAAGGCCCGGTCCCCTCAGGATGCAGGAGAGGCTGGGCCACTGACATGGCTCTAGATGCCCAACCCTGGTGGCGGGGCTGGGGTGCAAGGGGACACCCGTGTTGCTGCTGGGGAGACCGAGGCACAGGGCCCTGGGGGTTCCAGGAGCAGGAGGAGGCCAGGGCTGGCCTGTGGGGCTCTGGTGTTGGCTATAGGTGAGGTAGACCCCGCAGATAACGAGCGCAGCAGGGCAGGGCGCTCAGATGGCTGCCCTGGGGTGGATGGACCCAGGGTGAGGGCGCTAGGAGCACCTACCACAACCAGTGGCGGGGAGGGTGGCTGGCAGGAGGGTGGTTGGTGGGTGGGCTGTGGCTGTGGGAGAGCAGTTGGGGATGATGCCTGGTGTCCTGGCCTGGAACGGTGGCAGGTGGACTTTGCCAAGTTGTAGGGCGGGGAGGTGGGGCTTCTGGTTTTGGAGGGAACTCTGAGGGGAGTGCGTGCAGGTGAGGGTCATCGTGGCACAGACATGGGGGCAGTTACGACTTGCGGTCGATGGTGTGTGGGCTGGGTCCCTGGGCCAGTGGGGTGAGCAGGTGAGGAGGGGAGGCTGAGTCCATAGGACAAACTGAGCTGGGGGAACTCACCCTGGGGGTCTCCAGGAGGCCTGGGAGGGAGCTCAGCACCCTGGGGTGCCTCTTTCCAGCCTCTGTCCACACTGCTGCTTGCTGGGCCTCAGTGTCCCTGATGGGCGTGTCCCTGGAGGGGGCTGGCAGTGAGGTCACTGAGGGGAGGACTGCTTCCCTCCTGGGGAATGCCAGCCCATCCTTGCCTGGAGTCCCGGCAGGAAGGCAGCACCAGCCCTGAGGAAGGAGAAAAACCAGTTGGGCTGTGAGGGAGGGGTGGTGGGAGCCCTGGACATCGAGATGGGAGGAGGCAGGGCCTCCAGGGTGCCACCGTCTCTGGGTGCCCACCAGACGTGGAGCTCTGCAGAGGGTGGTGTAGGGTCTCTGATTCCTGTGGGCCCGTGCTGCCCAGCTGCCTCCAAGGCTCCTGGCTCTGCAGGCGACTGGGCTCCTCTCCTGGTAAACTGCTCCCAGGTCCTGGCTTGTCCACTAGATGGGCCCTACCCCCTGGGTCTTCAGTCTCCCTGTTGGTGGGCCTGGCCCCTGGCATGCCTCTCTGGGCAGGTGGGCTCCCCTGGACAATGCCCTGTGCCCCGTGACTTCACAGGTCTGGGCAGAGCACCCTGGAGGGAAGGGGAGGGGACACATGGCCCAGCTCTGAGAAAGCCCTGGGGTGGGGACAAGATGTGGGAGGCTCCTGGGAGCTTCATCCCGCTCTCGTCCCACACAGGACGGGAAACTCAGGCTGGGGGTGGGCAGGGGCAGCTTTGGGAAGGGGGTTGCTCAGAGGGGCCTCTGCTGCCACTTGGGTCACGGCCTTCACATGCACCTCGGCCAGCAGGGGCCCCCTACTGGACTCGGCCCGAGCGCATGGACAAGAAGCTGCTGGCCGTGCCGGCCGCCAACACCGTCCGCTTCCGCTGCCCGGCCGCCGGCAACCCCACCCCCTCCATCTCCTGGCTGAAGAATGGCAAGGAGTTCCGCGGCGAGCACCGCATCGGCGGCATCAAGGTGGGCGCGGTGGGGCGGCTCTGGGCCCGGCAGGCGCGGTGGTTGCTGCCTCCGCTCGCTCACTCGTGCCCCGCTGCAGCTGCGGCACCAGCAGTGGAGCCTGGTCATGGAGAGCGTGGTGCCCTCGGACCGTGGCAACTACACCTGCGTGGTGGAAAACAAGTTTGGCAGCATCCGGCAGACGTACACGCTGGACGTGCTGGGTGAGGGCCCTGGGGTGGCGCGGGGGCGGGGGTGGCAGTGGCGGTGGCGGTGAGGGAGGGGGTGGCCCCTGAGCGTCATCTGCCCCCACAGAGCGCTCCCCGCACCGGCCCATCCTGCAGGCGGGGCTGCCGGCCAACCAGACAGCGGTGCTGGGCAGCGATGTGGAGTTCCACTGCAAGGTGTACAGTGACGCACAGCCCCACATCCAGTGGCTGAAGCACGTGGAGGTGAACGGCAGCAAGGTGGGCCCTGATGGCACACCCTACGTTACCGTACTCAAGGTGGGTCACCGTGTGCACATGGGTGCCGCCGCTGGGGCTCCTGGGCTGGCCCCAAGGGTGCCCCTTGGCTGGGGATTGCGTGAGGATTTGGGCCTAGGGGTTGGAGCTTCGGGGGAAGAAGCTGTGGGGGTGCTTGTGGGGCCAAGTCTCAGCCACCCCACACCTCAGGGCCACAGGCCGCTGCGTTGGGACCTGTCTCCATGTCTGCAGAGGGCCAGCCTCGGCCACGGAAGTCCCTCACACGGAGCTGCCCACAGGGGCCTCTTGGGGGTGGGTGCGGCTCGGGCAGCAGTGGTGCCCCAGGACAGGAGGGCAGTGTGGCCAAGCCCTCCAGGCCCCCTCGGGACCGCAGAGGCGGTGGCTGAGCCCCGACCTGGCTGATTGGCTGTCGTCAGCTGTGTGCAGTGGGGTGCAAGCTCACTGTCTGCCCGCCTCCCGAAGCCCTTAGCTTTGTTCCCATGGCTGCCGGGTGGGGGCCATTGAATCGGGACGGTTGCGACACTCAAAGACCAAAGAGAAACATCTGTTCAGAGAGAAGACGGTCTCATGGGGGCAGGGAGCAGGCGCAGGGCGAGGGTGGAGTCCAGACCCTGCCCAGAGAGGCTGCATCGGGACTTGTCCAGGGTACAGGTTCTGCAAGAGCCCGGGGGAGGGCAGGCCAGTGACCAGAGGTTGTCTGAGGGTCTGGGCTGGGTTGTCGGGGTGGAGGCAGAGACGTGCATCCTGTGAAACCACAGCCACCGTGAAGTGCCTCCACACCTCCTCCAGGCAGCCTTCGGGGCTGACGCAGCCCATCCACGATCTGTACCTTGGGGATCTCCCACATCCTGCCTCGTGCCGGGCGGGGCTGCCTCAGGGGCGTGCCTGAGCCGGGTCTCTTGTCCCCGCAGTCCTGGATCAGTGAGAGTGTGGAGGCCGACGTGCGCCTCCGCCTGGCCAATGTGTCGGAGCGGGACGGGGGCGAGTACCTCTGTCGAGCCACCAATTTCATAGGCGTGGCCGAGAAGGCCTTTTGGCTGAGCGTTCACGGGCCCCAAGCAGGTAACGACTCTGTCCCATGCCGGCCGGCACAAGAGCTCCAGCTCCAAGGCCCTGGCCGCGCGCCCTGCACGTCCCGCACGCCCAGCCCTGCTCGCTCCCGCCCCCGGCTCGCGCTCTGCTCGTGGCCGCCTCGGCAAGGCTGGCAGCTCCAGCCTCCATGGTGACCGCCCGCTTCGAGCCCTGTGGCCTGCGCCGACCCTTCCCGCACGCCTGCGCCCCCCACAGGAGGTGCCCGGTGCCCACCGGGCCGGCTCCGTGGCATCTGTGAGCGCCCCTTTGCGCCTCTCTCCGCCCCTGCCCGCTGCCTGCTCGCTTCCCCAGCCTGTGTGTCCATGTGTCCATCCTCCACCTGCACCCGCCCGGCTCTGCGCTAACCCGCATGCTGCCTGCCCGCCTGCCGCTCACCTGGGACAGAGGACTCGCCGGTGGAGGGGCCTGGCTTCGGGCTCAGTACCGGTGCACCAGGCGGAGGCGGTGACCAAGTTGGCGGTGGCTGAGGAGTTGGTGGTGGCGGCGTTTTCCTTGCAGCGGCCGGATCCTGCCATGTGGACTCTGTGCGGTGCCCACAGGGTGGTGCTGGCGCTCGCCTATCGCTCTGCTCTCTCTTTGTAGACGGCAGGCGCTAACACCACCGACAAGGAGCTAGAGGTTCTGTCCTTGCACAACGTCACCTTTGAGGACGCCGGGGAGTACACCTGCCTGGCGGGCAATTCTATTGGGTTTTCTCATCACTCTGCGTGGCTGGTGGTGCTGCCAGGTACCGGCTTCTGCTGCTGCTGCTCCGCACTGTCTCGGGGACGCTGGCTCGGGACATGCCAAAGCCGCCAGGACGGACGGGAATCTTGTGGCTTATGGCCGTCCCGCTCCTTGAGCCCTCACACCTGGCCCTGTGCCCAGTGTGGGGACAAAGTTGGCCTGGCCCGGTCCTGGTCCCAGAGGGGCCTCCTCAGCCCCCTCGAGCCCCCTTCCCATCTGGGTCCCCAAAGGCCCCTCCTGCGGCTCTGGTGTCTCCCGGGTGCCTGGTGGCGGTGTGGGACTGGCTGGCTCTGCTGGGCTCCTCCTCTCCAGGGTCTGGCCCTCTAGACTCACCGGCGTTACTGACCGCAAAACCCTCCAGACAGGGTGGGTGCTGAGGTTCTGAGCCCCCTCCCGCGCCCAGTGGTGCCTGTGGCTCTGGGCCGGGGGCATCCATGGGAGCCCCGGGGGGGCCAGGCCAGGCCTCAACGCCCGTGTCTTTGCAGCTGAGGAGGAGCTGGTGGAGCCTGACGAGGCGGGCAGTGTGTATGCAGGCGTCCTCAGCTATGGGGCGGGCTTCTTCCTGTTCATCCTGGTGGTGGCGGCTGTGACGCTCTGCCGCCTGCGCAGCCCCCCGAAGAAAGGCCTGGGCTCCCCCACCGTGCACAAGATCTCCCGCTTCCCGCTCAAGCGACAGGTAACAGAAAGTAGATACCAGGTTCTGAGCTGCCTGCCCGCCGGGCCTCCTGGAGCCCCCCTCGGCCCACGCTGGTCCTGGGCTGTGTGAGTCCTCTCTGCAGCCAGGCGGGCTCCCCTCTCCTTGTCTCTGGTCACCATGTAGAGCCTAGCGTACTTTGGGGCACAAAACATTCTAAAAATCTTCATTCAATGCTGGTGGAAGTCAGAACGCCCCCCCTTCTGGCCCAGCACTGACCCCCGGCCGTACCTCCACACCCTGTCGCCCACACGGCACCAACCTGCCCCTGCTGACCCAAGCAGGTGTCCCTGGAGTCCAACGCGTCCATGAGCTCCAACACGCCGCTGGTGCGCATCGCAAGGCTGTCCTCAGGGGAGGGCCCCACGCTGGCCAATGTCTCCGAGCTCGAGCTGCCTGCCGACCCCAAATGGGAGCTGTCTCGGGCCCGGTCAGTGGTGCTGAGGGCCGGCGTTGGCTGTAGGGGGCTTGGTGGTGGGGGTGAAACAGCCACCAGTCAGAGGCCCGGCTGGGTTTAGGGGCCATCAGGGATGTGGCGGATGTTGGGTGTGGCTGGGGCTCTGTGGAGATGCTCCTGGGACTGCCCCTCTCAAGGTGCCCTGTCTAGAGGGGCAGCAAGGGTGGGAGGCTGTGGGTGACACCCTTCGTCCTTACGAGCAGGCTGTAGCGGGGGCATGGAGGACTTCCTGGAGGTGGTAGCTCTGGGCCTCAAGGGCTGGGCCGGGCTGGGGTGGGGACCGTGGTGGGCTGAGAGTGGGCGAGTTTGCACACTCATGGTTCCTCTGCCTCCACTGCCAGGCTGACCCTGGGCAAGCCCCTTGGGGAGGGCTGCTTCGGCCAGGTGGTCATGGCGGAGGCCATTGGCATTGACAAGGACCGGGCCGCCAAGCCTGTCACCGTAGCTGTGAAGATGCTGAAAGGTGAGGAGGGGGCGGCCAGGGGTGCAGAGCAGGGCTGGGGGCGCCGCCGCCGCCTGACACCGGCCCCTCGCTCCTTGCACAGACGATGCCACTTACAAGGACCTCTCAGACCTGGTGTCTGAGATGGAGATGATGAAGATGATTGGGAAACATAAGAACATCATCAACCTGCTGGGTGCCTGCACGCAGGGCGGTAGGTGTGGTGGCAGCGGTGGTGCCGGGTGGGCGGCCGTCCTGGGCCTGGCAGCCCCTCTGAGGAGCCCGTGCCCCCAGGGCCCCTGTACGTGCTGGTGGAGTACGCGGCCAAGGGCAACCTGCGGGAGTTCCTGCGGGCACGGCGGCCCCCGGGCCTGGACTACTCCTTCGACACCTGCAAACCGCCCGAGGAGCAGCTCACCTTCAAGGACCTGGTGTCCTGTGCCTACCAGGTGGCCCGGGGCATGGAGTACTTGGCCTCCCAGAAGGTGAGCAGGGCAGCAGGTGCGGGTAGAGTAGGCTGGGCACTGCCCTGAGATGCTGGTGGAGAGGCTTCAGCCCTGCCTCCCACCCCTTCCCCAGTGCATCCACAGGGACCTGGCTGCCCGCAATGTGCTGGTGACTGAGGACAACGTGATGAAGATCGCAGATTTTGGGCTGGCCCGGGACGTGCACAACCTCGACTACTACAAGAAGACGACCAACGTGAGCCTGGCCCTGGGGTGGGGGGTGGGGGGGCCATGCCAGGAGGACGCCTGGCGCCAACACCACCTTCCCACACCCTCCCAGGGCCGGCTGCCCGTGAAGTGGATGGCGCCTGAGGCCTTGTTTGACCGAGTCTACACTCACCAGAGTGACGTGTATGTGTCCTCCAGATCTCTGGCTTCAGGGGTGGAGGCGGGAACTGGGCAGAGCCAGGACCTCAGCTGCAGCCCCCACGCCTGTGCCCTGGAGCTCTTGGGTGTGGTTTCTGCCCCTCCCTGGGGGCAGCAGCGCAGCCCTGGCCTATTCCCCTGGTGCCCGCCCAGGTGTCTGTCCTGGGAGTCTCAGGACAGCCTGACCTTGCCTCCCCCTGCAGTTGGTCCTTTGGGATCCTGCTCTGGGAGATCTTCACGCTGGGGGGCTCCCCGTACCCTGGCATCCCTGTGGAGGAGCTCTTCAAGCTGCTGAAGGAGGGCCACCGCATGGACAAGCCCGCCAACTGCACACACGACCTGTGAGCGGCATCCCTGGCCCTCCACTGGGTCCTCAGGGGTGGGGTCCCTCCGGGGCTGGGCGGGGGAGGGACTGGCAGCCCTTCAGGCTGTTCCCGAATAAGGTGGGAAGCGGCGGGGCTCACTCCTGAGCGCCCTGCCCGCAGGTATATGATCATGCGGGAGTGCTGGCATGCTGCGCCCTCCCAGAGGCCCACCTTCAAGCAGCTGGTGGAGGACCTGGACCGTGTCCTTACTGTGACGTCCACTGATGTGAGTGCTGGCTCTGGCCTGGTGCCACCCGCCTATGCCCCTCCCCCCGCCGTCCCTGGCCATCCTGCCCCCCAGAGTGCTGAGGTGTGGGGCGGGCCCTCTGAGGCACAGCCTGGGCACAGAGGTGGCTGTGCGAAGAGGGGCTTGGTGGGATAGCGCTCACCCCGCCTCCCACCAGCAGGAGTACCTGGACCTGTCGGCGCCTTTCGAGCAGTACTCCCCTGGTGGCCAGGACACCCCCAGCTCCAGCTCCTCAGGGGATGACTCTGTGTTTGCCCACGACCTGCTGCCCGCGGCCCCACCCAGCAGTGGGGGCTCGCGGACGTGAAGGGCCACTGGTCCCCAACAATGTGAGGGGGTCCCTAGCAGCCCACCCTGCTGCTGGTGCACAGCCACTCCCCGGCATGAGACTCAGTGCAGATGGAGAGACAGCTACACAGAGCTTTGGTGTGTGTGTGTGTGTGTGTGTGTGTGTGTGTATGTGTGTGCGCGCACGTGTGTGTGCATCTCGTGGCCTCCAGGTGCAGAGGTACCCTGGGTGTCCCCACTGCTGTGCAACGGCCTCCTGACTGGTGCTGCAGCACCGAGGGGCCTTTGTTCTTGGGGGACCCAGTGCAGAATGTAAGTGGGCCCACCCGGTGGGACCCCTGTGGGGCAGGGAGCTGGGCCCAACATGGCTCCGGCCTCTGCCTTTGCACCACGGGACATCACAGGGTGAGCCTCGGCCCCTCCCACACCCAAAGCTGAGCCTGCAGGGAAGCCCCACGTGTCCAGCACCTTGTGCCTGGGGTGTTAGTGGCACCGCCTCCCCACTTCCAGGCCTTCCCAGTTCCCACCCTGCCCCTCAGAGACTGAAATTACGGGTACCTGAAGATGGGAGCCTTTACCTTTTATCCAAAAGGTTTATTCCAGAAACTAGTGTACATTTCTATAAATAGATGCTGTGTATATGGTATATATACATACATATATATAAGATATATGGAAGAGGAAAAGGCTGGTACAACGCAGGCCTGCGACCCTGGGGGCACAGGAGGCAGGTGTGGCCCTGGGCGGTGGGGGCGGTGGGGGGAGGGAGGCCCCAGGGGGTCTCACCCATGCGAGCAGAGGAGCAGGGCCTTTTCTGGCACCGCGATTTTGTTTTAAAACTGGACCTGTATATTTGTAAAGCTATTTATGGGCCCCTGGCACCCTTGTTCCCACACCCCAACACTTCTAGCATTTAGCCAGCCACATGGCGGAGAGTTTTAATTTTTAACTTATTAACAGCCGAGAAGGTTTATCCGCCTATAGAGGGACGGCCAAGAATGTACGTCCGGCCTGCCCTGGAGCTGGAGGATCCCCTCGAAGCCTAAAAGGTTGTTAATAGTTGGAGGTGATTCCAGTGAGGATATTTTATTTCCTTTGTCCTTTTTCAGGAGAATTAGACTTCTGTAGGATTTTTCTTTAGGAGATTTATTTTTTGGACTTCAAAGCAAGCTGGTATTTTCAAATTCTTCTAATTGCTGTGTGTCCCAGGCAGGGAGACGGTTTCCAGGGAGGCGCCGGCCCTGCGTGCAGGTTCAGATGTTATTAGATGTTACAAGTTTATATATATCTATATATATAATTTATTGAGTTTTTACAAGATGTATTTGCTGTAGACTTAACACTTCTTACGCAATGCTTCTAGAGTTTTATAGCCTGGACTGCTACCTTTCAAGGCTTGGAGGGAAGCCGTGAATTCAGTTGGTTTGTTCTGTACTGTTACTGGGCCCTGAGTCTGGGTGGCTGTCCCTTGCTTGCCTGCAGGGCCATGGCTCAGGGGAGTCTCTTCTTGGGGCCCAGTGCATGGTGGCCAGAGGTGTCACCCAAACCGGCAGGTGCGATTTTGTTAACCCAGCGACGAACTTTCCAAAAAATAAAGACACCTGGTTCCTAACCTGGCCCTGTGCTTTCTGCCTCCAGTTCTTCTGCGATAGGGGAGGGAGGGGGCACGGTCTGCCAGGTGGTCCCAGTTGCGTGGGCTGGATGCTGGCAGCAGCACCGAAGGTCACTGGTGGTCTGGGAGCCCCAAGGGCAAGGAGTGTTTATGGGAGGGGCCTGGTGGAAAGGAACAGGGTGCCTGGGGGTGCACCGCCCTGGCTGCTCCCAGCTCATGGGTTCCTGAGGTGCTGGTGGTGGGGAGGGTCCTGTCTCACTAGCTCTGAGGCAGACCTTCCCTCATCACCCCACCCCTGGCATCCGCCTTCCCAGTCAGCTGGGGAGCTTTCTGGGCATCCCCCTATGGAGCCAAAAGTCAGCAAAGCCCTCATGGGGCCCTGGGGGCTACACAGGCGGCCACTGTCCTCCAGATCAGCTCTCTGCCCTCCCAGGCCAGGCAACCAGTGCCCCCACTGCCTTGGGCTCCATCAGGGTCCCCCACAGTGATAACAGCACCTTTGGGCAGATGAGGTGCTGATGGGGGTGCTGAGAACCCAGAGATGGAACCAGGCCCTTGCCCAAGTTCATAGCCCTAGCAGGGTGGGAGGACAACATGGTGAGAGCAAGTCTGAGAAGGCTTCCTGGAGGAGGCGTGCCGTCTCCTGACTCCCCACCAACCTCTCTGCTATCCTCCCTCTCGTCCTCCCCTCTGCTTTCCCCATCTCTGCTGTCCTCACCTCTGTTGTCCTCTGCCATCCTCCCTCTGCTCTTCTCTGCTGTTCTCCCTCTGCTCTTCTCCCCTCTGCCATCCTCCTTGTCTCTCCTCCCCTCTGCTGGCTCAAGAGCAGGGCTTCCCAACCATGGGCTGCATGAACTTTCACTCTGGCTTCTAAAATACTCTGGCTACAAACTCACCTTTCAGGTCAGGGGGCGTTTCTGGCCCGTTTCCTGGGCAGGCAAGGGTTTAACAACCCTGTTCAGGGAAGTATGTGTGGGCGCGGGCCTGGTGGAAGCAGCACAGTGACCTCACAAGGGACTCTGCATCCCTAATTCCCCCGCTTGCCCAGAAACCCCATGCTGGGCCCCAGAGGCAGGCCTGGCCATGGGATGCCTGGTGACAGTGGTAGGATGGGGAGGCCCACATGGGCCTGAAGGGCACAGGCTGAGGCCTGCAGGGCAGTCGGGGGACCAGGCCAACAGGCAGGCAGTTCCAGCATCCACACCAAGGCAGGCAGAGCATGGGACTCAGAGCACAGGCTGGGAGCGCCCCCTAGCGCTGGCTGGGCAGTGTCCCTGCTACAACCTAAGGCCCCTCTCCCGTCAGGGCCCTGGTGGACTTCTGGTGGGCACAGTGGGACCCTGAATGGGTGCTGGGGACCAAAGGGCTGGGCCACCGGGAGAACAGTGGCCCATGAAGGTGCTGGTGGGCCAGCCCCCTCCTCCTCAGAGTGCTTCCTTAGCGACCCCAGGTGGCAGGGCAGTCCTCGAAGCTGCCCCACCAGGGGCTCCCTGGCTGCCTCCCCTGCTGCCTCCCCGTCCCATAAGAAGGTGAGCCCACAAGAGACCCCAGCTGTCAGCACAACTGAACCTCCCCCATCAGGGTACCCTCTAGTGGTTGGGTGTGCTCTAGGCTGGCAGGGTCCCTGCCCTTGCTGTCTGCTGATGGCTTTCTGAGGGGGACGTGTCTCATGGGAGGCCCAGCTTCCAGGATACAACTGGTGGCTCCTGGGGTCACCAAGGGCACCTGGTTTGTTCACGGCTCTTTGGGCTGCTGTCCCCATGAGTGAGCACCTCCCACCCCAGCTGTGGGTCATTTCCTCTGATTAATTAGGGCCTGGGTGTCAAGGGAGGCACCGAGGGAGGACCCTTAGTGTGAACAAGCCAGCAGCCAGGGCTGCAGAGAAGCCCATGAGGTGCCCACAGGGCCTGGTCCCAGTGTGGGCAGAGCACCTAAGGGATGGCTTCTGTCCACTGAGAAGGGTAGGGAGCCAAGACGCCACACTGCTATCCTGGTGCTGGAACCATCCATGCACTCCTGCAGCAGGGCCACGCTGAGGCAGGTAGGCACCCAGAGGTCCGGGCTGGGGGCTGCCCTCCACGGCCCCCGGCCATCACACATCCCTCAGGGCGTCTGGGCCCTGCCTGTGGGCTGGACTACAGGCTGAAGGCCCTGCCTCGTCCAGGACTCCCTAGGGCCGTACTCGGCGCTCTTTCCCCTCAGCTGCCTGAGGAGTCTTTCAGAAGAGCTGGCCCTCCTGGGTGACACCTCGGCCAGGGTCCCAGCCCCTAACCCCAGGACTCCCAAGAAGTCACTGAGGTCCCCAGAGCAGGGAGAGCATGACCAGGTGGCAGGGCCACTGGCCTGGAGAATGTCCCACACTGTTCCATGAGCAGCTCACGCTGTCACAGGACCTGGGAACGTGGGTCTCCTGACCCTACAGGCCCATCCTGCAGGGCAAGAAGAGTGAAGCCAAGGGCTGAACCCATGGAGGGCGGCCCAGCACTCAAACCCCCAGGGATGGTGAGGCTCCTTCTGGAACTGGCCTCACAGCCACACGCGCCCCAAGGCCCAGCCCCTGCAGCCACGTGGACAGCTCTGCCGGCTTCCACTCGCTCCTGTGTGCCCAACGGTTCAGAAATATTACTCTGCACTGTTACAGGAACACAGATTTGATGTTTTAATAAAAATACGATTTCTACAAAAGGTGCTTAACACAGCCCAGGACGGGCTGTCCGGTGGAGTCAGCCCTAGGACCCCTGAAGGATGCACAAAGACAGAGCCGGCTCGCCAGCACACTCCTGCCAGCACCAGGACCCACTGCGAACAAAGACAGAGCCTGCTCCCCAGCACGTTCCTGTCAGCACCGGGACCCACGCGAGCCACTGTGGGGTGTCCTTCATTAAAAAAAAAGTCTGGATTGTGACATTGCAAAAGGAGTCTGAAATCCATATGCCCAATTCCTGAATCCCTACGTTAGAACTGAGAGTTTAGGCTGGGCACGGTGGCTCACGCCTGTAATCCCAGCACTTTGGGAGGCTGAGGCGGGTGGCTCACCTGAGGTCAGGAGTTCAAGACCAGCCTGACCAACATGATGAAACCCCGTCTCTATTAAAAACTTGCCCGTAATCCCAGCACTTTGGGAGGCTGAGATGAGCAGATCACGAGGTCAGGAGATCAAGACCATCCTGGCTAACACGGTGAAACACTGTCTCTAATAAAAATACAAAAAAAATTACCAGGTGTGGTGGCGGGCGCCTGTAGTCCCGGCTACTCGGGAGGCTGAGGCAGGAGAATGGTGTGAACCCAGGAGGCGGAGCTTGCAGTAAGCCGAGATTGCACCATTGCACTCCAGCCTGGGTGACAGAGCAAGACTCTGTCTCAAAAAAAAAAAAAAAAAAAAAAAAAAAAAAAAAAAAAAAGCTGGGCATGGTGGTGCATGCCTATAATCCCAATTACTCAGGAGGCTGAGGCAGAAGAATCGCTTGAACCCGGGAGGTGGAGGTTGCAGTGAGCCGAGATCGCACCACTGCACTCCAGCCCAGGTGACAGAGCAAGACTCCGTATCAAAAAAACAAAAAACAAAAAACAAAAAACTGAGTGCTTAGCTGGAGTGAGGAGGAAATACTGAATTCCTAGATCAGGAATTCGTTTCATTTTCACCAGGTGCAGATATCCCAGCTCCTGAAAAAGGCCAAGACCGGGCGTCTGGCACTGGGCAGGTGTAAGAAAGGACTGTTTTACGAAGCTTGTTACACAAAGCTCTTATTTCTGGATCCACCACTGCTTACATTTGCACCCAGACAGCACTTTTAGGTGCAAGAAGAAAGGTCAGGACACAGAGAAAAATGCACACAGAACAATGAGGGAGGATGACGAGGGAGCAAGCCTGCATCAGAGCACGGCTGATGTCGCGGAAGCCACCAGAGGCAGAGCCTTCCCCACCTGCCAAGCCCCTGCGGCACCCGGAGGGCAAGCCGGCTTTCTGAGGCCACGCGGAGTCCAGGGCAGAGGGGACAGTGGGACGGGCTGCCTGTGGCAGCGGCTGTTCACGTCAACAGCGCTCAGCCAAGGCAGTGAGGACGGGGACGAGAGCCGGGGCAGCTGAATGGGCCCGGGATGCGGCTCACAGGAGAGGCGTCTGCACACACCTGGCAACTGCAAGCCTTGTTCTCGAGGGTAAGTACACTTGGACAAACGAACACCAGGCTACTTACACAGGGTGAGAGAATTCATAAATATTAGTTAAGGATCTAAAACAAACTTCTCAATTAACTGAAATCTGAAAGCCTCTGGAAGCCAACTGTCCCTGCACGAAGGTTTACAATTTGAGAAATATCTCCTGTTCCTATTTTGTCAAGTTTCTTTAATGGCTGAACAGAAAGAAGCTTCAAGTAATGGAGAAGGCATCGTCTTGAGCGCAGCTGCTTTCCTGGCTGCCTGTGCCGTTCCTGTCTTCCAAATCCTATGCTTGGAGGCCCCCGGAGGGACATTTTTGCCAGGAACCAACCTGACCTTAAAAAGATGAGTGTGGGCCGGGCACGGTGGCTCACACCTGTAATCCCAGCACTTTGGGAGGCTGAGGCGGGTGGATCACGAGGTCAGGAGATCGAGACCATCCTGGCTAACGCGGTGAAACTCCGTCTCTACTAAAAATACAAAAAATTAGCCGGGCGTAGTGGCGGGCGCCTGTAGTCCCAGCTACTCGGGAGGCTGAGGCAGGAGAATGGTGTGAATCTGGCAGGTGGGGCTTGCAGTGAGCCGAGATCGTGCCACTGCACTCCAGCCTGGGCGACAAAGCGAGACTCTGTCTCAAAAAAAAAAAAAGATGAGTGCGACACAGCCGGCTGGGCAGGAAGGTGGAGGTGCCACAGGACACCACCTGCCCACACCCTGGCCAGCCTGACCATGCTGCCGAATGCCAAATGCGGGGAGGCCGCCCCACCCAGAGGGCACAGGGCAAACCCTAAGCACTGGGGGTATTGCCCTTGAAGCCCCAGGGAATGCCCTGTGCCGGATCCTCGTGCCTCGCTGACCAGCCTGCTTGCTAAAGGAGCCCAGGGGCCTGAGCCTGCAACACCATAAGGAGTGAGGAGGGCATGCTGCTGTGGGTACGCTGGACTCAAACCTCACATTAGAAGCTACAAAGAACCCCAAATGCACTTCAGAGCCCCACCAACCCCCGAGCCAGGCTCATCCCTGACACAGTGAATCCACTGCAGCCCCCGTGGCACGCCGCCCAAGCACCACCCAAGGGAGCCCCATGGCCAGGGCTGCGTCGGAGTCGCACGGCTCTTGGGGTAGGCAGACCAGCGTGGGAAACTCTGTGCCAATTGACTGCTTAAAGAACTGGGGGAAATAGAAAGCCAAGAAAGAGCTCCGATACACAAGGAAAACCGCACGTGAAAACTAGCACTCCCAGCAGGAGGACGTCACTCTCCAGAGGCCACAGAGATGGCAGACACCTCCGTCTCCAGTGACCCAGATCCAACTGAAAGTGTGCAGGAAGACAGGTCTATTGACACTGAAATCGAGAAATCCAGGTCCACAGGCGAATGGAGGCATCTTCAGCCTTGAGGAGGCCAGGCTGTGTCTCCTGACGCCCCTGAGGGTGGGCACAGCAGCCAGCTCCATGTGGGCAGAGTCCACGTGGTCCTTATTCTCTTCCCTGGGGACAGGGCAGCACAGTCAGACGCTGAGACTCGAGGCCACAAGTGGGGGGGTAGGGGGGGCACTTCCTGCCTTGGCCCGGCCCAGCTGCCTCTGGAGCCAGGAGGCCGTGGCAGCCACACCACAGTGTGGATCCAGACACGATTCTGTGGAGGGGTTCCGGGATTCCAGACAGATTGAATCTCCGTGGAATGATGAAAATTAAAATTTACTTGATTATGGAAGTCTCTGATTTATTCCAGCCAAAATATTAGATGAGCCACTAAGAATCACCACAAAGCAATCGCCCTCATGGCCCTTGCCAGGGTGGTGGCACAGCAGGAGGACAGGTGCCCAGGCTGGTGGTTCTAGCTTTTCACCTCTGCGACCTCCTTCTCCGCCTTCTCTTTGGCCTTCTCCTTCTCCTCCACCTTCTCCTCTTTTTCCAGTGTTGCTACAATCTCGGCCACCTGGCTGGTGGAGATGTGAACATCTTCTTTGTCCACCAGCTCAATCACCTACACACATGGGAAAGGGAGAGGCTCAGGTGGCTGCGCCCTACAGCACAGTGAGGCGGAGGCGGGGCCAGTGCCATCAGCCGCCCCAGCTGGGGTGGCAGCAGCATGCACGCAATCACTGCCTGAGGGCCCCAGGGTCCTCAGAGCACCAATTCCTCCAAGGGGTGCCACAGGCCCTGGGGAAGGGGCTCAGAGAGTGAGAGGACAAAGGAGCCAGAGGGCTGCCTTGGCAGGTGGCAGACAGCACAATGGGGCTGCCAGGGTCAAGTTCCTGCTCTGGCCGGGAACCTGGGCCATGGCTTCCCAGGGCAGAGTGGGGTGACATGCAGGGACCTTGTCCCCACTCTGCCACCCAGACTAGCAGGGAAGGGAAGGGCAGCTGTGCAGTAGATACCTGATCCTTGCTTCCAAACTGAACTGCAAGAAACCAGCCAACACTTCTGTTAGACGTCTGGAAAATCACTAACCTGACGCATGCACCGGGAGCCACGAGGCAGCTTCCCCTCAGAGACGTCAGTGATTGGGAAAATTGGTGTGTGCGCACCCAGGCTAGAGCCCTGCCTTCCCTCCAGAGACTGGATCCTGGGCCAGGATATCCTGGGCTACCCTGGAACCTGAGTGGCTGCACTTGGGAGCTCAGCCCAGCAGTCGCCTCTCAGCCTCGGGGGGGGGGTCCCCAAGCTGCCCCCCTGCTCCCCTATGCAGTTGCCTCTCAGCCTTGGGGGACCCCAGCAGGTGTGAGCCGCCTCCCAGCTCCCTGTGCAGTCGCCTCTCAGCCTCGGGGGCCCCTGAGAGGTATTTGCCGCCCCCCCCGGCTCCCCAGTGCCACCAGTTGGGGGCAGGGTCCAGTGAGACACGTGGCCACTAGGTGCATTTGTTATCTCAACACTTGAGTTGTAACTTCAATAATTTCTCACTTCTGATGTTTCAAATGAGAGCGGCGGCTTAAAGGAGCAGTCGCAGTGACAGACCCAAACCCCCGACAGGAGGGGGTAGCTGCCCACGAGGGTGCCGGGCATGCAATGCACAGTCTCCCTGCCCCACCCCACCCCAGAGCAGGTGGTGGATGGCCTGCACGGTCCCCAGCAAGGCCCACCTTGACGAGGTCGTCGATGTTGACCTTGCCATCCTTGTTTTCATCCAGTGCTGCGGCCAGGCTGGTGAGCTTGCTTTCGGGAATGTGCTTGACTTGCTTCATGGCGTTGATGAGCTCAGTGACACTGATGACGTTCTCCCTGTGGGAGCACAGCCTGCATGTGGCCACGGGCAGGCATCCTGCTACACGGGGCCTCACCACCCACACCTGTGGCTGCAAGTGGTCAGCACTGACACAGGCGGCTCCGCGTGAGCCAGGCAACCTCCAGCATGGACCCCCAAGGCATTATCCCATCCTGCATACACTGCCAAGAGCTCCCAGGGCCAGCGTGGACACAAACACAGAAACACCACCGGGTCCAGGGTTTCCACGGGCATGTCTGCCCCTCTGGGGCCATGGCTGCTGGGCGGTTGTCCTCAGGCCTATGGCCACTTGGCAATACTTTCATGACCATGGGGGCTGCGGTGCCCTGGGCAGATGAGGGCCTCCAAGAGCAGGGACGAGGGCATGAGCAGTCTGCCACGGGCAGCCCGCCTACAACACTGTGGGTGTGGGGGTGGAGATTTGGAGCCTGCAGGGCACCAGCTGTCACCCAACAGCTGTTTCATTCACCTAGAAGGGACTCACAAAACGGCAGCTCCCTCAGCCACTGCTGCAGGAATCTGGGACATGTTGGGCACAGAGAAGGCCGACTGCCCGAGCTGGTGTCATTACTGAGTGTGGGTGGGGTCAGGAAGAGGGAGAGGCAAAAGAGAGCCTGGTAATTAGAGGAAACAGAAGCCAAGAGAGGCGGAGGTTGGAGTGGGAGGGGAGAGGGCTGTGGGAAGAGGAAGAGGGGCCAGGAAGGGACGAACTGCTCTCGGAGAGGCAGAGACTGACATGCCAGAGGGTTCCTGGCTGGGACTGCTGGTCAAAGGTGGAGAGGCAGCCAGGCAGAGGCTACGATGTGCCCTTTGGAGCCAGAAGGGCCCAGCTCAGATCCAGCAAAGAGACCAGCCTCCCTGTGTGAGTCTCCGATCCCTCTCCCGCGCCCGCCACCCTACTCACCCCGTGGGCATGCTGTTGGCCGGGGCCAGCTTGCCAGCCTGCTGGTCCATCTCCAGCTGCGAGATCAAGCCGTCGATCTGTCCGATCATCTGCTGCACCCTTTTTGTCAATCTCTTGCTGGCTTTAGATTCTTCCACGTATTTTTCTTCACCAGTCTTTGAAAGTTCCTTCTTGATCTCCTGCAAGTCCTAATAAAATTATTTTGGTTGTAAAAAGTTTGTCTTAAAAGAAAAAGGGGGCCGGGTGTAGTGGCTCATGCCTGTAATCCCAGTACTTTGCGAGGCCAAGGCGGGCGGATCACCTGAGGTTAGGAGTTCGAGACCAGCCTGGCCAATGTGGTGAAACCCCGCCTCTACTAAAAATACAAAAATTAGCTGGGCATGGTGGTGGGCACCTGTAATCCCAGTTACTTGGGAGGCTGAGGCAGGAGAATCGCTTGAACCCAGGAGGCAGAGGCTGCAGTGAGCCAAGACCATGCCAATGCACTCCAGCCTGGGCAACAGAGCGAGACTCTGTCTCAAAAAAAAAGAATCTGGTTGGCACAGTGACTCATGCCTGTAATCCCAGCACTTTGGGAGGCCAAGGCAGGAGGATCACTTGAGGACAGGAGTTTGAAACTAGCGCAGGCAACATAGTGAGACTTTATCTCTACTAAAATTAGAACAAAAAATTAGCCAGGCGTGGTGGTGCACACCTGTAGTGCCAGCTACCCATGAGTCTGAGACAGGAGGATTGCTTGAGCCCAGGAGGCAGAGGCTGCAGTGAGCCAAGATCACACCACTGCACTCCAGCCTGGGTGACAAAGAGAGACCTTACCTTATCTCGAAAAAAAAAAAGGTAATAAATTAACTTCTAATTAAACCCATTAATTCAAACCAGAGAAAGTCATAAAATTGTGTTTCTATCATACCAATTTCTTATTTTTGTATACTGCCTTGCAAGCAAAAGACATAGAATCTACTCTCAATCTCAATTTCCTTCACATTTGTCAAAGAAAAATTAAGTGAACTAATTAATCAAGGAAATTAAGTGTCTTTGTTTTTTGAGATAGGGTCTTGCTCTGTCGCCCAGGCTGGAGTAAAGTGGCATGATCTCAGCTCACTGCAGCCTCCAACTCCCAGCCTTCCACTCCCAAGCGATCCTCCTGCCTCAGTCTCCAGAGTAGCTGGTAGTACAGGCACACACCATCATGCCTGGCTAATTTTTGTATTTTTTGCAGAAATGGGGTTTCACCATGTTGCCCAAGCTGGTCTCAAACTCCTGAGCTCAAGTGATCCTCCTGCCTTGACCTCCCAAAGTGCTGGGATTACAGGCCTGACCGCCAGTGCCCAGCCTTAAGTGTCTTTCTAAATTCCAAGTTTTTTTTTCCCATGAGTAAACATCATGAGGAAGAATGGGGGAGGCGAGGGGAGGGGAGGGAAGGAACAGGCTGAGCTGGTGATAAGCACCTCACATCCAGTGGAGAACCCACATGGCATGAGGGCTGTCAATCTAGAAATGGCAAATTATTTTTGCCAATTGAAAAATCAGTTATCATTCCCAAAAGAGCTATGAAAACAGTTTTTAAAAAATCGTATTAGGGGCTGGGCACAGTGGCTCATGTCTGTAATTCCAGCACTTTGGGAGGCCGAGGTGGGTGGATCATGAGGTCAGGAGTTCAAGACCAGCCTGGTCAACATGGTGAAATCCTGTCTCTACTAAAAATACAAAAAATTATCCAGGCGTGGTGGCACATGCCTGTAGTCCCAGCTACTCAGGAGGCTGAGGCAGAAGAATCACTTGAACCCATGAGGCGGAAGTTGCAGTGAGTCAGATCACGCCACTGCACTCCAGCCTGGGTGACAGAGCTAGACTTCATCTCAAAAAAAAAAAAAAAATCATATTAGGAAGTATTATTTACAAAAAAAAGGAAAAAAAATCACCATGGAAGAAAAGAAAAAAGCCACTTTTATGTAATCATGAATAAGATCTCATCGAGTGACCAAACTCTTCATGAGACACCTTCGCATGTTTAGAAACTAAAAGATGTGGCCAGGCAAGGTGGCCACACCTGTAATCCCAGCACTTTGAGAGGGCGAGGCAGGTGGGTCACCTGAGGCCGGGAGTTTGAGATGAGCCTGGTCAACATGGTGAAACCCTGTCTCTACTAAAAATACAAAAAATTGAGCCGGGCGTGGTGGCACATGTTTATATTCTCATCCACTCGGGAGGCTGAGGCACAAGAATTGCTTGAACCCAGGAGGTGGAGGTTGCAGTGAGCTGAAATTGTGCCACCATACTCTGGCCTGGGCAACAGAGCAAGACCTTCTCTCAAAAAAAAAAAAAAAAAGGTGCACACACATCTGTGGCCAGAATGGCACACAGCCACACTACAGAGGATTGGTCCAGCCAGAATGGCTGTGGAAAGGTTACTGAATAAGGTTTATTTATAATTTGCTTTCCTCTCCAAATACTCTTTGGCCAGCTTATCAAGTATCTGACGGAAGTATTATGTAATACTTCTGGGGCCAGTACAGCGATTTTACTCGTCTTGCAGTCTCAGAGTCCAGGGAGCAAACCCCACCCACCTCGCTGTAGTCCTGCACGTCCTCCTTCAGCAGCTCCAGCTCCTCTTTCTCCTTGGTGAGTGACTTCTTCTGTTCCTGCAGCTTAGAGCAGGCATCACTGAGGATGTCGATTTCCTCCTTAGTGATCTCTTCCTCCTGGGATAAAAATGGGCAAACAACAAAGCCTGAGCCAAGGGAAAGAACTGGCCTGTTCCCAAGTGACCAGCTGCTCTGTTCCTATTATATGGGCAGCCCAGGGCAAGAGTCTCACTGGACACTCATTGGTAACAAGAGACCAGCGGGGTTCAGGTTCACTGCTATGCTGGCTGCAGGTATGCAGTCACTGTCTGCCCTCATATGCCAAACCGCATTTGTTTAAAGCATGTCATCTATGAATTGACAGGTGTACTGTGAAACCTTCACTACAGTCAGAGTCACCTCCAAATGCATCTTTGTGTCCCTACTGAGTCCTGCCACCGACCCCCAGGCAACCTCAGGTCCACCTCCTGCCACTGCAGACTCGGGTGCACTTTCTAGCATCTTAGACAGACGGATCATCCAGCGCGCGCTCTTTTTTTGTCTGACTTCTCTCACTCACTTATTTTGAGATTTGCCTCTGTGGTCGTGTGTTTCTTGTCTTGTTTTTTGAGACAGGGTCTCACTCTGTCGCCCAGGCTAGAGTGCAGTGGTGCAATCATGGCTTGCTGCAGGTTTGATCTCCCAAGCTCAAGCAATCTCCTGCCTCAGCCTCCCCAGGAGCTGGCACTACAGGCACACACTGACATATCTGGCCAACTTTTTATTTTTTGTAAAGACGGCATCTCACTATGTTGCCCAGGCTGGTCTCAAACTCCTGGACTCAGACGATCCTCCCACCTCGGCCTCCCACAGTGCTGATATCACAGGTGTGGGCCCCGCGCCCAGCCCCTCTGTTTGGTTTTTCTTTCCCTCAGCAACATTTTACAGTACTCCGTGAACAGCGCTTGCATATCTTTTTCCAAATTTATCCCTAAGTAGTTCATTTCGGGGGGGGCCATACTGTTCAAACCTTCTCTGACTACTCATTACCATAGTGAAGCACAATTGATTGTTCATACCATTTGTGAATAAAGAGTTTTCCTTTTTCCTTTCTGATCTATATGGTTTTGTTTTCTGTATCCAACTGCCCTGACTGAAACCCCCAGGCTGATGCTGAGCTCAGAGTGAGGACAGACAACCTCATCAGCGTCTCACCACTGAGGGTGACGGCAGCTGGAGGTGTTTCTGCAGATGCTTTTGATTGGGCTGAGAAAGCTGCCTGCGTGTGCAGGACATCTGCGTATCAGGAACGGATACTGGGTTCTGCCACAGGCTCTTTCTGCAGCTACCGAGATAAACATTCCCGGCTTCTCTAATTTAGTCTGTTAATATGGAAATTACATTTTAAAAATTTTGGCCAGGCGCAGTGGCTCAAGCCTGTAAACCCAGCACTTTGGGAGGCCGAGGTGGGAGGATCGCTTGAGGTCAGGAGTTTGAGACCAGCCTGGTCAACATGGTGAAACCCCATCTCTACTAAAAACACAAAACTTAGCCGGGTGTGGTGGTGGGCACCTATAATCCCAGCTACTCGGGAGGCTGAAGCAGGAGAATCACTTGAGCCTGGGAGGTCAAGTCTTCAGTGAGCCAAGGTCATGTCTCTGCACTGCAGACTGGGCAACAGAGTGAGATCCCATCTCAAAAGAAAAAAAAATTCAAGCCAATTTGTATTTTTTGCACAAATCCCATGTGATCATGATTCTTTTTACAGAATAGTTCTATTTGATTTGCTAAAAAGTTTGTTAATTTTTTTTTTTTTTTTTTTTTTGAGACAGAGTCTCACTCTGTCGCCCACTGCAAGCTCCGCCTCCCAGGTTCACGTCATTCTCCTGTCTCAGCCTCCTGAGTAGCTGGGACTACAGGTGCATGCCACCATGTCTGGCTAATTTTTTGTATTTTTAGTAGAGATGGGGTTTCACCATGTTAGCCAGGATGGTCTCGATCTCCTGACCCTGTGATCCGCCCACCTCAGCCTCCCAAAGTGCTGGGATTACAGGCGTGAGCCACTGCGCCTGGCCAAAATTTTTTTTTTATGGCTGGGCGTGGTGGCTCATACCTGTAATCCTAGCACTTTGGGAGGCTGAGGCGGGAAGATCACTTGAGGTCAGGGGTTTGAGAGCAGTCTGGCCAAGAGAGTAGTGAAACCCCCTCTCTACTACAAATACAAATATTTGCTGGGTCTGGTGGTGCACACCTGTACTCCCAGCTACTTGGGAGGCTGAGGCAGAAGAGCTGCTTGAACCTGGGAGGCTGAGACTGCAGTGAGCCGAGATGGCGCCACTGCACTTCAGCCCGCGAGTTCGAGATGGAAGGCACCAGGAGGCGTCCCATGTAGGCAGCACAGGCGCCTGGAGGCTGCACCTCACAGGCTCGCACGGGGAGTCTGAAGATGCCCCAAGCCCAGATCACCCCACAGGAGGTGACAGCAGGTTGGGCTGTGGAGGAGGCTCCACCTTGAGGGGCCACACTGGCTTCCACACCCCTTCACTGTCTGGGCAGGCTGACAAAGGGCCCTGAAACCTGCCGACTGGCATCTCTACCTGCCACACTGCGGGCCAGGGTGCTAAGTTCACAGCAGCCTCAGCTGTGCACCCAGACGCAGTGCAGAGCCCGGCCGGACTCACTCTCTTCCTAACCACCAAGCCTCCTAGGGGCCCAGTGGCCTCGTCCTCAACCCCTCGCACCATCTCCTCTCACTGAGGGCTATAGATGCCCCAGCTAACCTGTCCCCATCCCTGCCCCACAACTGTCCACAAAGCCAGGCCATGCCCTCCTCAGTCTCCAGGGCCCCAGAACCTGCCTCATTACCTTCAAGCCCTCCAGCACAGGGGCAGTGTCCTTCAAGGTCTCTGACTGCAGGACTGTGTCAGGCATTTCTGGCTGTGGCTCGGTCCCTGGCCTTTGGGGAGCAGCTACCACACGTTCGGGCTCAACATCCTTCTGAAAGGCAAGGCGACACCGGCCCGGCACCTGCCATCACACAGAAGCAGTCTTCCTGCTCCCCAATGCTCAGAACAGATGGCAGAGGCCACACTGGGACCAGGCCTGCAGGTGAAAGCGGGCAGCACACCTGCCACAGAAGGTCCCTAGGAAGGCTCCATGCAGCTGCCAGGTCACCTGGGGCCCTCTCTGGAACAGGCTAGAGCACCTCATCTATCTCTGGTCTCCCCAAGACTCCACCAAGCTGCCCTGTCACTTGCAGAGCAGGAGGCTGAGCCTGTGGGTGGGCACCATGCATGTGACTCAAGAGGACCACAGGGCCCGCGTTGAAGAGGAGCCCAGAGGCTGGGGGAGCCTGAGGCTCCTCTGCCAGCACCCCTCACAGCAAGTCCCTGAGGAGAGGGTGGGCACTGCCATATGCTAAGCTCGCCCCTCTGCGACGGCTAAGGTATATCTCCCATGAGCACCACTGTGGCCATCAGGGAGTCCCCATGTCAGAGTTGCAGCCCTCACACCCGGGCACCCTGCCTCCCTGACCACTCCAGGAGGAAATAAAAATGCAGGACAGAGCTGCAGGGCCAAGCACGCAGGAGGCCAAGACTGTGGGCTTGTGGGGGTTTCTAGGGAGGCTGGGTCAGGACAGCCCCATGCCCCACGGAGCAGGGCCACCGCTTACCGCCGCCTCCGAGCGCTTCTGCAGCTCCTTCTCACGGTGCTCCTGCTGGATGGCCGCCTCCTCCTGCAGCGTGGCCTCCAGCTTGGCCTTGTTGTCCACCTGCTCACCCTCCACCTCGGCCGCTTTCACCTGCGCTTCCTTTGCCTTCAGAAGAGGGTACACCTGTGGGTGAGCCCAGAAGCCGCCAGAGGCCCTTGCTGCCCCTCACCTCTGTCCTGTGTCCTGTGTCCCCTGCCCCTGTCACCACCTGGGCTTCACACACACAGGACAGAAGGCACTGCCAAGGTGCTGCCCGCAATTGCTGGGAGGCCCCTGGGCCACCCTCTGTGCTCGCCTGATGACTCTTGACGTGTGGGAAGGAGCACAGGCGCTGCTGGCATAGCTCCAAGGGCCGCGGCCCAGATCCACAGCAGCCAACACGTGGCCAGGTTGGGACCACTGGCAACTGTGCCACACGGGGGATGGCAGGCAAGGGGCTAGTGAGGAGGGATGGAAGGAAGGGGACAGGTGGCTGGGTGGGGGCACTAGCGAGGGGGTGGGAGGGAGGCTGGGTGGATGGGGGGCTCCTCGCCCATGGTTGAGGAATGAGTGCGCTTGCACACCTCCCCCCACCCCAGAAAAGCGGGGCCACCTATGAAGAGATGAGGTAAAAGGGGTCTCCGACAGCACGTACAACAATGTCTGGGAGGGTCTGCAGTGTGGACTTGAGCTGGTCGGCTGGAGAGAGGGTGTCCGGGAGGTACATGGCCCGGGACAGGATGAGCAGCGATGTGGGGATCTCCTGATGCAGGTGCAGGTCCAGCCACTGCAAGCAAGGCCAGATTCAGCAGATGGGCAGCCCCCCAACCCTGCTGGCACCACAGCAGGTCCACCCATCTCATCACCAGAATAGCTCTCAGAGAAGATGGTGTCTCAAGTTCTACAAGGTCTGTTTGTTGCTCTGCTGTGTGACCCGACGACGGCCTTAGTAAACAAAACACCAGAGAGGCTCGGGGGTCAGCAACCCCCACAGCAAGGACCCCAAGGGCCTCAGAACAGGGCACCAACTCTTCACTTAAAAACACCCCAGGGGCCGGGCACGGTAGCTCACACCTGTAATCCCAGCATTTTGGGAGGCCGAGGCAGGAGGATCACCTGAAGTCAGAAGTTCAAGACCAGCCTGGCCAACATGACGAATCCCATCTCTACTAAAAATACAAAAATTAGCCAGGCATAGTGGTGAGCACCTGTAGTCCTAGCTACTTGGGTGGCTGAGGCACAAGAATTGCTTGAACCAGGGAGGCGGAGGTTGTTTCGAGCCGAAATCACGCCACTGCACTCCAGCCTGTGTGACAGAGCAAGACTCTGTCTCAAACAAAGAAACAAGACCAGCCCAGGTCAACATATAATGGGCCCTCAGAGGCAGTGTCACTGAGGCCCGTCAGCACCTGGGCCCTTGCAGGCTCTGCACAGGCCAGGTTCTGGGGCTGGCTGCTTGAGTGACACCAAGACAATCTCCAAATGGGCAAGAAAGACCGTGACAATGTTTGGAGACAAACTGAACACGGGGCAAATTATGAGAACAAACCCTAAGAGAAGAAAGGCAACGGTGAGGAGAAGTGGGTAGAGAAGGAAAATGTGAACACATGACACTCGGGCCCCCAATGTGCCACACTCCCCTGGGGGCCGAGGGGCCTGGGCAGGGACAGCACCTGCCCCCCCTGCTCAGACACCCCTGTGTGTGTGGCCCATGTCCCCACGGAGCTCCAGAAGGCTGGGCAGAGTGCTAGGGAGGTCAGCACCCATGCCAGACACAGAGAAGGCTCTGCTGGGGAATCCGATGGAAGACACAGCTGCGGAAGACAGGGGGTGCCACAGGATCACGCCATAAATACTGTGTCGAGAGGGAAAGTGTGTACACACACCTTCATCTACACTTGCAGGTTGTGAGAAAAACTCGGCAGGAGGATGACTGCCAACAAGGGCATACCAGTGCCAGGGCACCGAGAGAAACTGGCTGGAGCCCTGCACCCCTTAACCTTTCCATGTAAGAGTGAGTGGCCGGGGCTGTCACTTTCCGACCTACAAGCCACTCAATTTGATGGCGTTGGGAACCAGGCACCAGATCAGGGCGTGGCCAAGAGAAGGGGTGGCTCCAAAGTCAGACCTCGCCATGCCACCCAAACCTTCCATGGCCCCAGTTCAGAAAGAGTCAAAATGTGAACATGTCCAACATCTCAGAGGTGAACTCCAGTCCTCATCTGACTACAGATAACCAAAATAGTAAGTTATTAAGGTCTTTAAAATCAACTAAAAGCAAAGAAGAAAAATCAGAGCAATATTCAAAAGGCAATGAAAGGTGAGAATTCAGGGGTGTGAATGTGGTAAGAGCAGAAGGGCGAGAAACAGCCCAAACATCCTAGCCGTCCCCAGAGAGGTCACAGTGTCGCCTCGCCAGGCCGGCCCAGAGTTTGAGAAGAGCCTCCAAGTGGCCTTTCAAGGCTGATGTTTCCTTTGAGCAAATGCTGGCCTGGCACAAGGCGAATATTCACGCACCTGCTTCAGCTGACCCCTCAGGCGGTCTTCCGTGACCCCCAGGGCGCGCATGCCTCGTGCCCGACACGCTGCCTGCAGCTCCTTGACATTCAGGCTGTCCACCCCTTCCTCAGCAATCAGCTAGAAAACAAGGGAGTGAATTATCATCCAGTTGCTGGTGGGTCACTGTGTCTATGTGAACACCCTCCAGAGCAAGTGGCTAACAGATTTTGCCAAGCAAGAATCAAACCACTGCCACCAAAGCCCAGTTCTAGGTTTGAAGTGACTGGAAGCCAGTGACGGAGGGTCAGGATCTTGGGAAGTGCAGAACGGCCACGACCAACCCCCTGAGACAAAGAAGTTCACCTCCAACCCTCTGTCCTGATGGCAGAACCAGCCCCACCCTGGCCACTCCTGCCACCTGCAGTTTCTCCTGATCCCCCAGTCCACCATCTGTCAAAGTGTACCCAGGATGGAAAAGGAGGGACGGAAGGCGAGGGAACCAGATACTCCGAAGATATATCTTGACCTCATACCCAAAGGGCCCCTCTCTTCTGCTCAGCCCGAGGTCACTGTGACCCCAACTGGAAAAGCAAACAAGAGTTCCAGAGATAGAGGACACCAAGGCATACAGGGAGCAACAGGTGAAGAGAGACACGGAGAAGTAATGACAGCTACTGCTGGGCAGATGCCGGCAACAGGGCTCCCACGCCAGGACTCTGCAGCAGGGCCCACCATTTCAGAGTTTACTCCACATCACAACCACCCTGTGGGGTAGGCAGTACCACCACTTCCACTTCTAAAACCAAACTTGACATAACTGTGGACGCACATCCAGTTTTAACAAGTAACAAAGCTCCCATGCATCAGATGCCTCCCCTAGCGTAATGTCGCACCAGCAGCACTGCAATTAGCACACACCACCCACCCAGTCAAGACAGAGGCCACCTTCCCCAGCTCCCGGTGCTGCCCGTTCACAGACGTGCTTATCTCCATGTCTGCAGCTGTCACCTGGAGTGCTCTCTGAACAGGATCGTGCAGGACGTCACCTCTGGGGTTCCCTGAGGACCCATTGGGGGTGCTATGGGTGTGCCGGGTTAGGCCTCTCACTGCCACGCAGCATTCTGCGGCATGTGTGCCCTCCTTAGCCGAACCCTTCGCGCACTGAGCTGGGCTCTGCCAGTTGATCAGGAATGAAGTTGCTTTCTGTCTGCTTTCTTCTCCCTGTCCTCCTGTGGGCTGGCTGGCCTCCGTTTGATTTGGCTCTGGTGGTCTGGAGTCTCTGTGCAGCATTTTCAGTGTTGCTCTGGGGATCATGGTACACAATCCATGGATGCAGCTCACTGTAGCGCAGTGGAGTTGGTGCTCCACCCACGAAGGCAAGTGCTGAAGCTTCCCCTCCATCTGTTCTGAGTCTCAGCCGTCACCTCCACCCACACCGCGGAGCACGTCCCTCAGCCCCGCTTGCTGCAGAAGGCGCAGGGAGAGCGCAGCCCGGCATGCCGACCCTTGCTCTGGTTGCTGGGAACTCTTCCTGCTGCGCTGAGGTACTTTCTCTTACTGTTTCCTTTCTGGTCCAGGAGCTTCCCTCAGCCCTTCCTTTAAGGGAGGTCTGCTGGTGACACAGTCTTAGCTTCCTTCCCTCTGATACTGCCTTGGCTCCCCATCACTGCTATATTTTTGCTGGTTATAGATCCCGGGTTGACAGTTCTTTTAACACTTGAAAAATAATGCTCCACTTCCTCTGGTCTCCACAGTTCCTGATGAGAAATCCATTGTCATTCAAATTTTCCCCTAATGGTAAAGATGCTGTTCTTGGCCAGGAACAGTGGCTCATGCCTGCAATCCCAACATTTTGGGAGGCCAAGGTGGGAGAATCATTTGAGCCCAGGAGTTCCAGACCAGCTTGGGCAGCCTAATAGTAAGACCTCATCTCTACAAGAAAAATAAACAAAACTAGCCGGTGTGGTGGCACACGCCTGTGGTCCTAGCTACTCGGGGGGCTGAGGTGGGAGGATGGCTTGGGTTCGGGAGGTCAAGGCTACAGTGAGTTGAGATTGTGCCACTGGACTGCACTCCAGCCTGGGCAACAGAATAAGATACCATCTCCCCCAAAACCCAAAAAAAGACCTGGCATTCATAAATGAAACAACAACAACACACACACACACACGATGCCTTTCTCTCACTGCCTTAAAAACCCTTTGTCTTCAGTGTTCATTAGTTTGACTCTGATGTGACTTGCTGTTAATTTATTTGGATTTATCCTACTCAGGGTTCACTCAGCTTCTGAAATTGGCAGATTTACATCTTTAACTGAGCCTGGGAAGTTTTCAGCCAGCCATTATTTCTTGAGGTACTTTTTCAGCCCTGCTCTATCCTTTCTTCCCTGAACATCAGATAACACAGAGGGTCGACACTTGTTACAGCACAGGCTGTGGGGCTCTGTTCAATGCTCTCCACTATTGTCTCTCTGTTGTTCAAACGGGTAATTTCTATCGTGTTATCTTAAAGTTCACTGGTTCTGTCTTTTATCGTATCCATTCTGCTGTTGAGCCCACCCAGGTTTTGACTTTGGATATTGTATTTTTCAGTTGTAATTTTTCATTTGGTTCTTTTTTTTTTTTTTTTTTTGAGATGGAGTCTCGCTCTGTCCCCCAGGCTGGAGTGCAATGGCGGGATCTCCGCTCACTGCAAGCTCCGCCCCTGGGTTCACGCCATTCGCCTCAGCCTCCCAAGTATCTGGGATTACAGGCGCCCGCCACAACAAAAAATATATATTTTTGTATATTTAGTAGAGACGAGGTTTCACCATGTTAGCCAGGATGGTCTCGATCTCCTGACCTCATGATCCACCCGCCTCGGCCTCCCAAAGTGCTAGGATTACAGGCTTGAGCCACCGTGCCTGGCCAGGTTCTTCTTTTTTAAATTTTTTTGAGACTGAGTCTCCCTCTGTTGCCTAGGCTGGAGTGCAGTGACACAATCACGACTCACTGCAAGCTCAATCTCCCAAGCTCAAGCGATCCTTCTGCCTCAGCCTCCTGAGTAGCTGGAGCTACAGGCGCAAGTCACAACGCCCAGCTAATTTTTAAAATTTTTTGTAGAGGTGGGGGTCTCACTATGTTGCCCAGGAAGGTCTCAAACTACCGGGCTCAAGCAATCCTCCCACCTTGGCCTCCCAGAGTGCTGGGATTATAGATGTGAGCCACTGTGCCTGGCCTTAATATCTTCTCCTAATATATTTTAATATTATTACTATTTAATAACATATTTCTTCTCTTTCCTTGCCCAGATCTATTTTTCATGTGTTCTACTCTGTTGTGGCTTTTGTAGCTCTGTGCTGGTGGTTGTTTGAGGCCCAGGTGCGGGGTCTCTAACTGTCATCTCAGGGTTAGTACCAGGCGTTGCTTTTTCTCATTCACTGATACATTCCTGCTTCTTGAATCTAGATCTGACTTCCAGTGTGTCGCAGCTGACCTCCTCTGGTGCATGGTGGCATGGGCGGTGGGTATTCTAATTTGCACAGAGTTTGCAATTGATGATCTGGCATCTACCAATCCCATGAGCCAGCTAACAAGGCCAAAGCTGTTTCTAGCTCCCTATGGTCCAGCTTTCATGGACCAACCACAAACCCTAACGTCTGTGTTTCCCTTCCTTGCCCAGTCAGACATGTCTCCACCTGCTGCACACAAGGAAGGCAGGCATCGTCTGCCCCAGCTTACTGCTCCCCATGGGTGTGGAGGCTCTGTGGGGCCGAGTGACAGGGGAGCTGTGGGTAACACATTTCTCTCAATGGCACTGACCTCTCCATGTTGTCACTCACTCACATCCATAAGCTAAATCCCAGGCATATTTTAGAAGTGGTGGGAGCGCTGCCTTGTAAGAAGTGCAGGCTCCCCATCCAGCCTCCACAGACATCTGCGGGACAGCGGTGCTGCTTGCTACCGCTGGGAGTGGGTGGGTGGGAGCTCTGGCTCTCACAGGTGTCTCTCCCAGCAGGAGGGCAGAAGCATCTCAGTACTGTCTCCCACCTGGCTCCCACTGGCACCATGGTAGACGTGGCCTTGTTCCTGCTGGGCAGTGGTTAAAGTCCCAACTCTCCACTGGGCCCCCAAGGCCACCCCAGCGGTGGGGGAGTGTGGCGGATACACTGTCAGATGAGAGGAAAGCTCAAGCCCCCCACCTGGACTCCACTGACACCACAGGGGCTGGCCCCCTCAGCCTTCTCTGACACCATCACCACCAGGGCTGGGGTGCCTGCTGTGGCCAGGCGAGGGCGGGATACAGGCTCCCCACATGGCCTTGCCTTGATTCGTGGAAATGACTGGCCCTCAACCTGCTCACCAGAGATGCAGGCAGGCTCCTCCTGGAAGAGTTCAACACTGCCCTGAACCTCTTTATCTTCCACAGACAATGCCTGCATTCAGGAAAAACTAAACACTACAAACAAAATCAGAAGGGAAAGCAAAAGAAAAAGGCCTACGGACCACCCAGTTATTAGAGTAATCAATCTGAACTAGGGTTAGTGCATTCAAAAAGACAAATGACAAGATGAACAGTTTTACCTGAGAACTGAAATCTTAAATTAAGAGCTCCTAGTAGGAATAAAAGAGTAACCAGCCGGGCGCAGTGGCTCACGCCTGTAATCCCAGCACTTTGGGAGGCCGAGGCAGGCGGATCACTTGAGGTCCAGAGTTCGAGTCCAGCCTGACCAATGTGGTGAAGCCCTGTCTCTACTAAAAAATACAAAAAATAGCCGGGTGTGGTGGTATGTGCCTATAATCCCAACTACTCCGGAGGCTGAGGCAGGAGAATCACTTGAACCCAGGAGGCGGAGGTTGCAGTGAGTCGAGATCTTGCCACTGCACTCCAACCTGGGCAACAAGATCGAAACTCCATCTCAAAAAAAAAAAAAAAAAGGTGGCCGGGTGCGGTGGCTCACGCTTGTAATCCCAGCACTTTGGGAGGCCAAGGCGGGCGGATCACGAGGTCAGGAGATCGAGACCATCCTGGCTAACACGGTGAAATCCCGTCTCTACTAAAAATGCAAAAAATTAGCCGGGCGTGGTGGCGGGCGCCTGTAGTCCCAGCTATTCGGGAGGCTGAGGCAGAGCTTGCAGTGAGCCGAGATGGCGCCACTGCACTCCAGCCTGGGCAACAGAGTGAGACTCCGTCTCAAAAAAAAAAAAAAAAAAAAAAGGAGTAATCAGACCTAGGAGGAGGGTAGCGCCCTGAAAGCACAAAAGGGCATGAAACACACAGGCAAGCACGTGCAATGGACAGGACAGGGCAAAGGGGCAAGTGGACCCTCGATGAGGCCCTCGATGGGAGGAGAGAGGCACAGAGGCACTGTCATCAACAAGCAGGATGAACACAAAGACAGACACACCTAAGCAAGTTATTATAAATCTGACGAAATCCAAACAGAGAGATCATCTGAGAAGCTGCCAGAGAAAAGACATCCATCTTCAAAGGATCTGCAATCTGTGAGTGGCAAGACTCCTAGTGAGCTTATTTTCGATCCTTCAGCATCTTCCAGAGTTTCTACAATGAGGACATGCTGCTTTTGTCATCAGGAAAAAAAAAAAGGTAAAACAGCATATCTGTGATGCGAGTATGGCCCAGCTCACCTTGTCGTCTGCCTTTATGGAGCGCAGCCGCATGGTAAGCTGGAAGCGCAGGAAGTTGTTGGTGCCGATGGACTGTAGCTCCAGCAGCTTGCACAGGGCCACCAGCTGCGGCCGTGTCAGGTTGTCCAGGGTCAGCTCGTCCTCAAATAATTTGGAAAAACGCATGATTTCCTCATTGCTGGGCCTCTCCCCTGTCTCCCGGATCTGCGGAAGTGGTCACAAGGGTCATCCCCGGGACACGCGCCCACCCAGCTCCCTCCCACGACCAACCACATTCCCAAAGGGTGCTGCCTCTCATCCTCAGGGACTCAAACCACTGACGACTTCTTTTTTTTTTTTTTTGTCTGAGACAGGGTCTCACTCTGTCACCCAGGCTGGAATGCAGTGGTGTAATCTCAGTTCACTGCAACCTCCACCTCCTGGGTTCAAGGGATTCTCCTGCCTTAGCCTCCCAAGTAGCTGGGATTACAGGCTGCGCCACCACACCCAGCTAATTTTTGTATTTTAGTAGAGATGGGGTTTCACCATGTTGGCCAGGCTGGTCTCAAATACCCGACCTCAAGTCATCTGCCCAGCTCGGCCTCAAACCACTGACTTCTGACTCCAGTGCTGGGCTAGCCTGGGGAGAGGCGGTGTCTGGCCTGTGGACCTCTCCTGCCTGAGCCAGCAAAGCTGAGGCTGCTGTCTGCTGGGGGAGAGGCCCAGGCCCACAGGCTGCTGCATGCAGGTCCTGTGATCCTCTCTCTGCCACAGAAGTGGCTGGGACCCTGCTGCTCTGGGGCAGGAAGAGGCGCACCTGTGTGCACCTACATCTCCCACGGATGACTGCCTGAGCCTTGGGGGAGGGGTGGCCATCTAGCTCTTTAGGGAGAGCTGGAGTCCCTTAGCGCAGATCACTCAGGGCCCTTTGGGTGACCCTCTGCAGTTCCTCCCACCTGAGGGATAAACCACCAGCTCAGTCTCTGCCAAGAGCTGGGCTAGGAGGGTACCTAGCAGAGGGGACAGATGAGGGAGGACGAGCCTGACTTGGTGCCCAACTCAAATTGTAACATGCAGGATGCCAGCTCTGAGACACTGTTTCAGGTGTGCTCCTGGGGGCCGCCCTACGCAGCACAGCCCAATGCAGGTGACTGCAAGCACATCCTTCTTGGCAGCTGGGCGGCCCAGGAAAGGTTGCGACAGGCCCCTCCTCCTGCTCTGCAAGCCGCAACGTCCTGGGTGAGGCTCCCAAAGTATGGCTCCCCCTAGAACATCTTGCTGGAACCACCACCCACTCTTTGGGGGGCTCAGCAGCCCCATGGCTGTGTCGCCTCCTCCCGAGAGGCTTCTCTGTGGTTAGGCCTCGGCCTGGCAGTCTTTTCTGTCAAGGGCCAGAGAGCAAGTATTTCTGGCTTTGCAGTCATGGAAACCACTCGCCTCTGTGCTGCAGCGGGAAAACCCCCCAGACAACGCACACGCATGGCTAGAGTTTCTAGCCCCTGGTTTAAGCTCTTCCTGCACTTCAGACACATCCTTCTCACTCCAAAGTGGCATAAGTCCCTCAAGCCAATGATACTGGCCTCGTCAACCCCATCTAGTCCTCAGGGATCTCGTCCATGGCACCTACCCTCTCCCCCATCTTCACCTCACTGGCCACATGACCGCAGGAAACCTCGAGGGCCGCTTCTCCTCTCCAGCCCCCACTGCTCCCACAGTCCAGGCCTCCAACCAGCCCCTGGGACCTGGGACCTTCTTGACTGACTCCAGCCAGAGGGCAGTGCCCAGCAGAGGAGCCCGGCCAAGCCACCCACACCTCACAACATCAGGGTCTCAGGCTCCTCATGGGTCAGATTCTACTGCTCCTGGACAGCTGCAGGGTGACGAGACACAGACACCCATAATTCTGAAGGCTGACGAGGCGCAGCCACCACAGCTCAACTCACTGGGAGCTCATGGGGGCCAGACTCCTGACACTCCACTGGACCCCGACTGAGCCTCCTGGGTAAACTCTCAAGTGCCAGCCAGCACCTGGGGGAGCTCCACTCTGCTGAGCACAGCGAAGGGGAAACAGAAAATCAGGGGAGGCTCCCTGGTGAGGTCACAGGGACTCAGACGTATCACAGCACCTTCTGGAAAAACACAGAGAAGTCTTTGGTGGCGCTGCCCTTGGCTGCCTTGTTCTTCAAGGCCATCTCCTCAATGGTGTCCTGGAGGAACTTGGCTAGCTCCAGCTTGACCCGAAGCTCCTTCTTCAGCCTCTCCTCCTGCAAGGGCAGAGAGGGCACTGCACTCCAGGCCCCGGCCTCTCCTGCCAGCAGCTAGACGCTGGGGCCTCCTAGAGGGTGGGCTCAGGAGTGCACTCCAACTGCTCAGACTGTGGTTCAGGCAAGGAAAACATCTCACGCCTGTGCCCGACCCCCACTCCCAGAAACATTTCACAAAACACTGACTCTCATCTAAGCGTGATACATTCTCAAACTCTTTTATTTCATGGTTTTAAAAAATACCCATGTGGGCCAGGCACGGTGGCTCATGCCTGTAATCCCAGCACTTTGGGAGGTCAAGGTGGATGGATCACCTGAGGTCAGGAGTTTGAGACCAGCCTGGCCAACACGGCGAAACCCCGTCTCTACTAAAAACACAAAATTTAGCCAGGCATGCACACCTGTAATCCCAGCTACTTGGGAGGCTGAGGCACAAGAATCGCTTGAACACAGGAGGTGGAGGCTACAGTGAGCTGAGATGGCACCACTGCACTCTCCAGCCTGGGCGACAGAGCGAAACTCTGTCTCAAAAAAAAAAAACAAAAAACAAACAAACAAACTCGTGTGATTCCCTAAAGCAAGGGTCGGCACACTTTCCATAATGGGCTAGACAGGAAAGCATTTGGCCTTCATGGGCTGTGTGGTCTAAAACAACTGCTTAACTCTGCTGGTACCTCACAGACAAGACACATGACTGGGCATCGCAGATCCCCACAGGGCTCTACTGAGAACAGGCTGGGTCCTGATCTGGCCTGTGGGCTGCAGCTGGCTGACCCTGCCCTAGAAGGACCTCACGACTCCCCTACAGCACTGGTAGGGTTTTCTAGGTTTAATGTATTTTAAAATACATTGAGCTGGAAGCAGTGGCTCACACCCATAATAACAACACTTTGGGAGGTCATGGCAAGACGATTACTTGAGCCCAGGAGTTTGAGACTAGCCTGGGCAACATAGCAGATCTTTTCTATAAAAAACAAAAAAAAAATTAGCCAGGCATGGTGGCTCAGCCTGTAGTCCCAGCTATTCGGGAGCTAAGACAAGAGGATCACTTGAGTCCAGGAACTTGAGGCTGCAGTGAGCCATGATCGCACCACTGCACTCCAGCCTCGGTGACAGGGCGAGACCTGTGTATGGTGGCACACGCCTATAATCCCAGCTACTTGGGAGGCTGAGGCAGGAGACTCGCTTGAACCCAGGAGGCAGAGGTTGTATGCAGTGAAACAAGATCGCACCGCTGCACTCCAGCCTGGGTGACAGAGCAAGATCCTGTCTCAAAAATAAATAAATAAATAAATAAATAAATAGAAACAAATCCAAAACCCAGCATCCACTAAATAATTATCGCACAGCATAAGGACGATATGAAGATACATAAAGTCTCAAAAATATCTAGCACCTGAAAAGTCACAAACAAGGAAGCTATCACAATGAATTTCAGACTCATTCTAAAACAAGCAGTTGGGATGCTGCCCTTACCTTGAGTGACTGAGTCTCAAATGTGGATGGCAACATGTTGGGGAAGAGTTTCACAGCAACAGGCAGCAGAAACTCCATGAACGGCACCACCACGAACACAAGGAACGGCACCAGGCGGAAGAGGTCAGCGCAGAT
The DNA here is from genome assembly GCF_006542625.1 of Nomascus leucogenys. NCBI lineage: Eukaryota > Metazoa > Chordata > Mammalia > Primates > Hylobatidae > Nomascus > Nomascus leucogenys. Next base: position 81,922,253 of record NC_044400.1, on the reverse strand, counting down.
CCGGAGAAACTGGAAGGGGCGGAATCCATCAGAGGGGAGCAGAGCACATGTGGGAACAGGGGCAAGGGGTGTGAGCATTTCTCCTGTAATGGTTTATAGGCACAACCTCAGGCAGCGACTCACGGGACCCACTGAGGACTCTAAGTTCCAGAACCACTTAGCAGACCACTCCCGAAACCCAATTCTTTCTCAGGGTCCAAAGCAGGTACCAGCAGCCTCCAGAAAAGCAGGGTATGGTGCTGACACCAAGGGCCACTGGGTGCTCCCGGCGATCCAGTCCTCCAAGGACACTGGCCAGCACTGCGGGCTCAGAGGCCAGCAAGTGAGGGCTGCAGGCTGAGGACTGGGCATTACTAGCGTGGTGGGGGGTCACCAGGATGGGCTGAGCCACACCTTCTCTTGGAGGGTGCTCTATAAGTAGGGCTTCTCTTGTGTTTCCTAAGACTATACTACAAAGCAATCATTAGGAAAAAACCCAAGTATTTCATTGACATAAACAAACTAGTACTTGATGCTATTAAAGAAACATCCAATTTGAAATAATCAGAAATCCCTGTGAAGCCTGAACAACTGCTGGAAAACAGCGCGGGTGATGCTGCCCCTCCTCAGGGCTGCTCACAGGGGTCCCTTGGCCAAGGTGTTCCATGTAGTTCCTACGTTTCCTACGTTTCCACTGGCAACAAGTGAGCGTTCCCAGGGAGACGCCCTGAGAGCAGCAATGTCCTCCTCCTCATCAGCCTCTCTCCCCCGACCCCGCGCTCATTGAGCCAGCCTCCACTCTCATGGGCACACAACAGGGGCTGCCTAACTCTCCTATCTGTCATCTGTAGGAGGGGAGAACCCTGCCTTCCTGTACATTCATTTTTCTATTTATTATCGCACTGGACCCATGGACTCCTGTATTTTTTGACTGATTTACAATTTATGGCTGTCTTTATTCCCAAACAGTGCCATATTTGGGCAGGACATATCCTTAAAGCTGGCACATGTGTTTTTTGATATGCCTCATTAATTTTTTTTAGCAGTTCTACTGAGGTGTAATTTACATACCATAACATTTGCCTATTTTAAATAAGTTTGATGGTTTTTTGGTAAATTTATACATTGCAAAACCATCACTAAAATCCAAATTTACAAGTGTGTTTTTTTGTTTTGTTTTTTTTTTTGAGATGGCGTCTAGCTCTGTCACCCAGGCTGGAGTGCAATCGCGCAATCTGGGGTCATTGTATCTCCACCTCCCTGGTTCAAGCGATTCTCCTGCCTCGGCCTCCTGAGTAGCTGGGATTACAGACATGCGCCACCATGCCTAGCTAATTTTTTATATATTTTTGGTAGAGACAGGGTTTCACTATGTTGGCCAGGCTGGTCTCAAACTCCTGACCTCAGGTGATCTGCAGCACTGGCCTCCCAAAGTGCTGGATTACAGGCGTGAGCCACCACACCCAACCAATAAAATAACTTCTTAAATGTTTGTAAACACAAAAGCAGAACTACAAATCCCAACCTTTTAGAGCACATTTAAGTGCACAGGATTACCTTTGTTTTTTTATTTTTTATTTTTTTGAGATAGAGTCTCACTCTGTTTCCAGGATACAGTGCAGTGGCACGATCTCGGCTCACTGAAACCTCTGCCTTCCGAGTTCAAGTGATTCTCCTGCCTCAGCCTCCTGAGTAGTTGGGATTACATGCACCCACCACCACGACCGGCTAATTTTTGTATTTTTAGTAGAGACAGGGTTTCACCATGTTGGCCAGGATGGTCTCGATCTCTAGACCTCGTGATTGGCCCGCCTCGGCCTCCCAAAGTTCTGGGATTACAGGCGTGAACCACTGCGCCCAGCCAGGATTATCTTTAAAAAGGAAGGCTGGTGCCGGGTGCAGTGGCTCATGCCTGTAATCCCAGCACTTTGGGAGGCTGAGGCAGCAGGACTGCTTGAGGTCAGGAGTTTGAGACCAGCCTTGGCAATATAGTGAGACCCAATCTCTACAAAAAATTTAAAAATTAACCTGGCATGGCAGCATGCGTCTGTGGTCCCACCTACATAGGAGCCTGAGGTGGGAGGATCCCTTATGCCCGGAAGGGCTGAGGCTTTGGTTAGCTACGAGGGTGCAACTGCACTCCAGCCTGGGTGGGGAAGCGAGACCCTGTCTCAAAAATAAAAATAAGTAAATAAATAGTAGAGCCACAAAAACGTAATATAAACTCCAAGAGCTAGAAACCATGAGGTGTTCTTGGGAGGAAAGGATGGAGCGGACAGGAGATGAGGCTGCACCTGGGAGAGAGTGGACTCGATTCCCACACAGGGCTGCACCCTCTGAGGCCCATGCTGTCCCATGGCTCTCACAGAAGCAAACAATATCTGTGCTGAAGAAACTAGCTCACCACCTACATCACACAAGGTTTAACCCTCTGAAGTGAGATTCCATCTCTTTTAAATTAAAAAAATTAATTAAAAATAAACTAATTGAGTTTCTAGAGTTAAAAACATAGGCACTGAAAATAAAACCTCAGTGGCTGCATTAAACAAGATTACTTCAGCTGAAAACAGAATGAATAAAATAGAAAGAAAACATCTAGATTGCAGCCCCGAGACAAAGACAGAAAATGGAGAATCTTTTTAGAACCGTGAAGGACAGCAGGAGCTGGTGCACCAGAGGACGAACCAGGAGCCCCGAGAGCCTAGGCACTGGTGAGCGAGCAGGTTCTATGACAGATGGCAGATGTGGAACCTTGGGGTCAGGAGCACGGATCCCAAAAATAAAAACAAACTCACCCAGAGGGACACACGCAGCCCTCCAGACAGACCTTGAAGCAATGAGACAGAAAGGGCCTGCACCTGCACCAGAGGTGCAACTCGGCAGATGCAGACCCCTCCCAGGAAACAGCAGTGGGGATCCAGGGAATGGCATCAGGAGGGTGAAGGCATCGAGTGGGTGGAGGTGTGTGCTGAAAACTGCTGGTGGGAAGAGTCGAAACATGAGCAGATGGTGTTGCAATTCAATTCGGTGGCGAGGTGTGCCTTTCTATAGGTGTGGTGTTATGACAGGTATTGGTTCCTGGCTCAACTGCCCTTGTTACAGTCTCTTGTGATAATGTTAGGTGTGTCAGGCCTCTGACCTCTCTACCCTCCTTTCACCTGCCCTAAGGCAGGTCACTAATCTTCCCAACTTCCTGACTATGGGTTTTAAGACCCTCCCTAAAGAGGGCTCCACCCTATTCCCTGAGGGAAGGAATGCCCAAGAGGACTGGGTTCAAGGAGCTTCCAGAAAGCTGAACACGGTAGAGGTTCACCAGGGGTTGTGCCCTGGGAAGCATGCAGCTCCATGCCCCTTCCCCGTACATACCTTGCCTTTCGATCTCTTCACCTGTATCCTTTGCACTATGCTTTATAGTAAACTGATAAATTTAAGTGTTTCTCTAAGTTCTGTGAGCTGCTCCAGCAAATCAATCAAACCCAAAGGGGTGGTGGGGGGGGGGCGTCACACCTCATGTAGCCCATAAATACATATACCTACTATGTACCCACAAAAATAAACAAAACAATTTAAAAACAAAGAGGGGGCCAGGCACAGTGGCCCACGCCTATAATCCCAGCACTTTGCGAGGCCAAGGCAGGTGGATCACTTGAGGCCAGGAATTCGAGAGCAGCCTGGCCAACATGGTGAAACCCCTCTCTACTAAAAATACAAACATTAGCTGGGTGTGATGGTATATGCCTGTAATCCCAGCTACTCAGGTGGCTGAGGCAGGAGAATCGCTTGAACCCAGGAGGTGGAGGTTGCAGTGAGCCGAGATTGTGCCACTGCACTCAGGCCTGGGTGATAGAGTGAGACTGTCTCAAAAAATAAAAATAAGGCTGAGCGCAGTGGCTCATGCCTGTAATCCCAGCACTTTGGGAGGCCGAGGCGGGTGGATCACGAGGTCAGGAGATTGAGACCATCCTGGTTAACACGGTGAAACTCCGTCTCTACTAAAAATACAAAAAATTAGCCGGGCGTGGTGGCGGGCGCCTGTAGTCCCAGCTACTCTGGAGGCTGAGGCAGGAGAATGGCGTGAACCCGGGGGGGGCAGAGCCCGCAGTGAGCCAAGATCGCGCCACTGGACTCCAGCCTGGCGACAGCAAGACTCTGTCTCAAAAAAAAAAAAAATAAAATAAAATAAATAAATAAATAAATAAATAAAAACGAAGGAGGGGGTGCTGGGAACCTAACTTGAAGCCAGTCTGTCAGAAGTTCCGAGAGGCCTGGACTTGAGACTGGTAGGGGGCATCTTGGGGACAGAGCCCTCACCCTGTGGGATCTGATGTTATCTCTGGGTAGACAGTATAAGAACTGAATCAGAGGACACCCAGCTGGTGTCTGCTGCGTGGTCTTCTATGTTGATGACTGTTGCGGTGGAGGATAGAGGAAATACACAGGTAAACCGAGTTTTTCCTAGGCAATAGGTTTTACCGATTTTTATTCTCTACCAAACAGAAAGCAAGCACTAAAAATATTTTTCAAGCAATCTATAGAGTGAAAAGAATTTGGGCACGGCCCAGCACGGTGGCTCACACCTGTAATCCCAACACTTTAGGAGGCTGAGGTGGGAGGATCATTTAAGCCCAGGAGTTTGAGACCAGCCTGGGCAACAAAGTGGATCTATAAAAAACAATTAGCCAGGTGTGGTGGCACATGCCTGTGGTCCCAGATACTTGGGAGGCTGAGGCAGGAGGATCGCCTGGGTGATAGAGCAAGGAAAAAAAGAAAGAACTAGACATGTCCCCATTACCTGCCTGCGCTCCCGGCGGGTCAGGGTGTGGCCGTTGAGGATGCGCCAGAGCATGCGTGCTGCGATCTTGGTGTCGATCCATAGCAGGCGGAAGCCATGGTAGTAGTGCTTCAGCTCGTCCAGCACCCTCTGCCCCAGAGACTTCTTCACCACCACCTCTGCAGGGGGGCTGTACACTGGGCCGCCTTCCTCCAGCTTCTTGTTCTTGTCCTTCAAGGACTTGAGGGACTTCTCTACTACTGAGTCATCGCCAACAGGGCGTGAAGAGTGCCAGCCACGCACAGGAAGGCACCGAGGTCCCAGAGCCACAAAACCCACAGAGGTAGAGGTCCATGGCGCTCTTGACACCGTGCGAAGGCACTCGGGCCTCAGAGTCCAACAGCCGAGGTGATCGCCTCTGGAGGACGGGTACACAGGGTGGATGGGAGTGCAGCAGCCAAATGGAACATTCCTTGAAAAGGGAAGAGTGGAAAACAGTAGTAAGAGCCAGCACCAGCCTTTGACAGCTCAGCACCAAACACCAACAGCAGCAAAACCCACATGCCCCATGCCATGCCATGTCACAACCACACACAATCCCACCTACTTCCTGATGTTTGCACTGCCCCCTGGGGAGCCCTTCGGAAGGGAGGCCGGGACAGTGTGCAGCCCCCTCAGCCCCACACCACATCGGACAGCAGCATGGGCTCGTGATCCCCACAGAAGGGCAGGCAGGTCAGACACAAACACAACCAGCAAAGGCTGGATCCCTGGGTGGGTCTCTCAGGCCCACTCCCAGAGACTTGGGGGGGTAGGGTGCATTGCTTTGGCACTTCGTGGGGGAATGGAGTGCAGAGCAGAGACTATGTTGACTTTGGAGGTCCTCTCCTCCAACAAGTGACTTTCTGGAAAGACCCGTGGGCTCTTGAACAAGTCCTGCAAATCAGTAAGGGCGCTCGCTGACCTCAAACCTCTACACTAGCTGCCCGCAGGCACCAGAGCAAAACAGCAAAATCCAAAGAATAAGGGCCAAGGCCCATCTCCTCCTCCTCTACCCACCTGCCCACTCTGTCTGGCACCAGCAGGCTCCAAGCCCAGAGCCTCACACCTGCCCCCCCGCCTGGACATCCCTAGCTCATGCCCTTGCTTCACTCAGACCTCCCTAACCACTCCACCGCTCTGGCCTCTCATCCACAGTGCTGCCTCCTAGCGGGTGCCCTGCTGACATCTGGCCGTCTTAGAGACCAGGTGCACACTGTGTGCACCACATTTGCTTTCTCCCAACTGGAATGTGGGCCAGCGAGGGCCAGAGAGCAGGCTCGAGGCCTCACAGGCAGCAGTGGGAGGCTGGCACTAACCCAGACCCATCTCGGTCCATGCTGCATCGGCCCCAGCGGCCGCCTGTGCCATATCCACCTACAGAAAGGCCTTGAGGAGGCCACTGCAGCCTGAGCTTCTGCAGCATGGACCGTGCGTGGCCCAGAACCTATGCTTTGTGTGCAACACAGAGACCATCATCTGACCACAGCGTGGTGCCACACCACCATTTACAGTCCAAAATTCAAACAGCTGACCTGTACGAGGCCCTTTCAGGCTCACGATCTCCTGTGTGTCTTGCCTGGCACACTAGAAACTCCCCTGCTGATTGGGCACAAATCCCCCCTGGGTGGCCCGAGCTCACCTAAAAGGCCATGTGTGTCGCATAACTTCACATCAGCTCCTCCTGTTCCATCAGCTCTCTGTGCCTGGCCTGACGCCAGCAGCAAGGCCCGAGCTCCGGAGCAGACTGTTAGAGCTCAAATTCCAGCTCCACTACTTACTGCTGTGTGACCCTGACTGAGTAATTTCATCTCTCTGTGCTTTGGGAGCATTCCTCGTGAATTCGTGTGTTGACAGATACTAAGTACCCGGACGGTACCTGCAACATGGGAACACCCACCAACGACGTGGCTCCTGTAATTACCACCACCTTGCAGCCTCGGAGAAGCCACCAATCAGGGCTGGAAGCCAGGCGGGAACTCTCTGGACCTGCTGCTTGTTTCTCAAATGGGGATCCTGGAGGCCTGCAGGCACAGGCCTGCCTCGGCTTGCAGCCCAGAGAGGGCAGTGCGGCTGGTGCAGGGCACTGTCAGCCCAGGGCAGCTTACAGCGAGCACACACCAGGATCAGAAGCCCGAGCAGCAGGGGCTCCACTCTGCACCAGTAATGGTCTGGGGACCTCCCCCAAGAACTCTCCTAGGCTCAAAATCTTCCCTCAATTACAGACATGCAAACCCAACACTGACCTCACAGACAGGTTCTCAAGAATACGGGAAATAGACACGTGGAAGGTGCCTGGTGGACACGAATGAGGCCTGGGAGGGGTGGGAAGGGGGACAGGCACCCCCCCTCGGTCACCTCCCCAATCCCTGTGAGGGCAGCTCCAGATTCTTTCCAGGGCTGGCCCAGCCCCATCCACCATGTCTCTAGGTTCTCTCCAGCTCTGGGGTCACCTCTGAGCCAGGAAGAGGCCCCTGAATCCATGCAGTCTTGAGTCAAGGCGTGCCGAGGGCCGAGCCACACAGAATGCAGCAGAGCCCACGCAGGCTCAGACTGCCCCCTGGCCAGGCTGTGTTCCTTCTGTGAGGTGGGCTCACCTTCCGGTGTGGGTGATGACAGTGCCCACGCATGGGAACACACCTCCTCCCTGCATCAAGCTGAATTACACAACTCCACAACTCTCAGTTAGCAAGGAGGATGGTGGCTTCCACAAGAAGGCACGATGCCAGCAGTCACAGGGTGTCGACAGGCAAAGACGAAGACGCGGAAAAACAGACCAGGCAGAGAAGCACACGGCGGACTCAGTGAAGGCAGGGAGCCATCCAGAGTTGGGCACACCTGCAGGGGCCTGGTCCTCACCACAGTAACATCCCCTGGCAAATCCCATCAGCATTCACACTAAGTACAGATTTAGAAATAAAAATAGCCTCACATCAGCTGAGGTCTCCCCACTGAGTGAGATTCAGGTTTGCTGGGTCTCACAACTGCTGTCTTACAGTTTGCTTAGCCAAAGTCTGGGTGCTGCTTCTCTGCCCTTGTTTCTATGAGAAAGAAGGCTGGAAGCTGCTACACAATGTCCACGATGTTCTCTTGGATCAAAAATACTCCGGCAGGTCACGGTGGCTCACATCTGTAATCCCAGCGCTTTGGGAGGCCAATGTGGGTGGATCACTTGAGGCTGGGAGTTCAAGACCAGCCTGGCCAACACAGTGAAACCCTGTCTCTACTAAAACTACAAAAATTAGCAGGGCGTGGTGGCACACACCTGTAATCTCAGCTACTTGGAGGGCTGAGGCATGAGAACTGCTTGAAGCCAGGAGGTGGAGGCTGCAGGGAGGCAGAGGCTACAGTGAGCCGAGATCGTGCCACTGCACTCCAGCCTAGGTGACAGAGTGAGACTGTCTTAAAAAAAAAAAATGCTCTATCAGCTGGGCACCATGGCTCACACCTGTAATCCCAGCACTACACAAGGCCGAGGCAGCAGCACTGCTCAAGTCCAGGAGTTCGACCTCAGCCTGGGCAACATAGTGAGACCCTGTCTCTACAGAAAAAAAAAAAAAAAAAAAAAAAAAGGCCGGGCACGGTGGCTCATGCCTGTAATCCTAGCACTTTGGGAGGCCGAGGCAGGCAGATCATGAGGTCAGGAGTTTGAGGTCAGGAGTTTGAGACCAGCCTGGCCAATATGGTAAAACCCCGTCTTTACTAAAAATACAAAAATTAGCCCGGCGTGGTGGCACACGCCTATCATCTCAGCTACTCGGGAGGCTGAGGCAGGAGAATTGCTTGAACTTGGGAGGCGGAGGTTGCAGTGAGCCAAGATTGTGCCACTACACCCCAGCCTGAGCGACAGTGAGACTCTGTCCCCCGCACCCCCCCAAAAAAATGATCCACCTACTCACCCTCAGAGATCTGGGCCATTTCATCTGAGGATTACCTGCATCTGTAAAATAACTGTTTACAAAAACTAATGTAAATGGTTACCATTTATAGCTACTTATCTGGTGACTACAAGGCTCACACCTGTAATCCCAGCACTTTGGGAGGCCGAGGTAGGTGGATCACCTGAGGTCAGGAGTTCCAGATGAACCTGGCCAATGTGGTGAAAACTTTGTATTTTTGTACTAAAAATGGAAAGGTGTTTATATTGTGTGACCAAATAAAAAGTAAAATTTTTTGGCTGCTGAAACATTACCACCATCCATAATTCTTTTTTCTTTTTTTTTTTTTTTTTGAGACACAGTTTTGCTCTGTCATCCAGGCTGGAGTGCAGTGGCATAATCTGGGCTCACTGCAACCTCCACCTTCCAGGTTCACGAAGTTCTCCTGCCTCAGCCACCAAGTAGCTGGGATTATAGGCATGTGCCACCACACCCAGGTAATTTTTGTATTTTTAGTAGAGACAAAGTTTTGCCATGTTGGTTAGGCTGGTCTCGAACTCCTAACCTCAAGTGATCTGCCCGCCTCGAATTACAGGCATGAGATTATAGGCATGAGCCGCTGCACCTTGCCTCATCCATAATTATTATATTATTATTTTTTTTGAGACAGACTCTCCCTCAGTTGTCCAGGCTGGAGTGCAGTGGTGTGATCCTGGCTCACTGCAACCTCCACCTCCTGGGTTCAAGCGATTCTCCTGCCTCAGCCTCCCAAGTACCTGGGATTACAGGCGCGCACCATCACACCCAGTTGTTTGTATTTTTAGTAGAGATGGGGTTTCACCATGTTGGCCAGGCTGGTCTTGAACTTCTGGCCTCAAGTGATCTGCCCACCTCAACTTCCCAAAGTGCTGGGATTAGAGACGTAAGCCACTGTGCCCGGCCTCATCCATAATTCTTGATAAGTAAACAAGTCCATCAAAACAGCTGTACAGTCCTCATTGTTTAAATTTTTAAGTAGATGTTCAAAATTGGGAACTTTAAAAAAAGTTATGTGAATAAAGTACAGCTTTTATGTTTTGTTGTTAGCCCAGGCTGGAGTACAGTGGCGCCATCTGGGCTCACTGCAACTGCCACCTCCCGGGTCCCGGTTCAAGCAATTCTCCTGCCTCAGCCTCCCGAGTAGCTGGGATTACAAGAACATACCACCATGCCCAGCTGATTTTTGTATTTTTATTAAAGATGGGGGTTTCACCATGTTGGCTAGGCTGGTCTTGAACTCCTGACCTTGTGATCTGCCCGCCTCAGCCTCCAAAAGTGTTGGGATTACAGGTGTGAGCCACCATGCCGTGCCCGGCCAGCTTTTATGTTTTAGTATGAAATTTAAATGCTAAAAATTTGCTTGACAAATTCAACATCCATTCCTAATAAAAAGAGTAACAGACAGAACAAAGATTACTTAAACCCAAAAGCTAACATCATATGTCACAAACACTAGATCCTGTATTTTCTGCTATTGTGATACCGCATGACTGACTACAGCTTTTCTGACACAGATCTGGCTACTGAGCTAAGAAATGAAACCACCTCAGAAGCAGAAGCCCTGGGAAAGAAGAGGCAGATGATTACTATGTACTAAGATCACAGCCATAAACTAAACCTGGGCTGCTACAAGAGCTGAACAAATAACAGGAAAGGGGCCAGATACAAGAAAATTGTACAACTTAGCAACTTATGGGACAGCAATAATCACTTAGAAAAGATAATGAAAAGAAACAATGAAAATAATAAACATCTGGGAATTATCTAAAATGCAATGCATGTGGCCTATACAAAGAAAATAGGCCGGGTACAGTGGCTCACACCTGTAATCCCAGCACTTTGGGAGGCCAAATGCAGGAGGACTGCTTGAGTCCAGGAGTTCAAGACCAGCCTGGACAACATAGTGAGACTCCCGTCTCTACAAAAAATACCAAAAAGAAAAAAATTTAGCAAGGCGTGGTGGTACATGCCTGTAGTCCCAGCTACTCAGGAGGCTAAGGTGGGAGAATGGCTTGAGCCTGCTAGATCAAAGCTGCAGTGAGCCATGACTGCACCACTGCACTCTAGCCTGGGCAATGAACGGAATGAGATCCTGTCTCAAAAAAAAAAAAAAAAAAAAAAAGTAATATTCCTTCCCAGCTGCTTTAATGACACTTCAGATACAATCCCAAAAAGACTGTTTTAGAAGTGAAATGGTTCAGCTCATCTAGAAGGACAGACAAAAAATCAAAGGAAGGTCCAGACTGATGAGGTTTGGGGGAACTGGTCCCCAGGGAGGAACACCTGCTGGAGAACTCGCTAAAGAAAATAACGGGAGCAGCTGGGCGCAGTGGCTCACACCTGTAATCCCAGCTACTCGGGAGGCTGAGGCACGAGAATCTCTTGAACCTGGGAGGCAGAGGTTGCAGTGAGACAAGATCACACCACTGCACTCCAGCCTGGGCAACAGAGCAAGACTCAATCTCAAAAAAAAAAAAATTCCAGCCTGGCGCAGTGGCTCACACCTGTAATCCCAGCACTTTGGGAGGCTGAGGTAGGTGGATCACCTGAGGTCAGGAGTTCCAGATGAGCCTGGCCAATGCGGTGAAAATTTTGTATTTTTGTACTAAAAATGCAAAAATTAGCTGGGTGTGGTGGTGGCACCTCTAACCCCAGCTACTAGGGAGGCTGAGGCAGGAGAATCGCTTGAACTCGGGAGGCAGAGGTTGCAGTGAGCCGAGATCGCGCCTTTGCACTCTAGCCTAGGTGACAAGAACAAAACTCGCTCTCAAAAAAAAAAAAAAATATTAGCTGGGTGTGGTGTGTGCGCCTGTAATCCCAGCTACTCTGGAGGCTGAGGCAGATAACTGCTTGAACCCAGGAGGTGGAGACTGCAGTGAGCCGAGATCATGCCACTGCATTCCAGCTTGGCGACAGTGCGAGACTCTGTCTCAAAAAAAAATAATAAATAAAAATAAATAATAAAAAAAAAGAAAATGCAACCTTAAGCAAAAAGACGTAAGAAAATCAATTTTTTTTTTCTCATCCAAAGTTATAATAAAATGTTATTTGTGGACCTTAAAGTTGCAGTTTCTGCCAGGCATGGTGGCTCACACCTATAATCCCAGCACTTTGGGAGGCTAAGGCGGGCGGATCATGGGAGGTCAGGAGTTCAAGACCAGCCTGGCCAACATGGTGAAACCCCATCTCTAATAAAAATACAAAAATTAGCCAGGTGCAGTGGGGCATGCCTGTAATCCCAGCTACTCGGGATGCTGAAGCAGGAAAATCACTTGAACCTAGGAGGCGGAGGTTGCAGTGAGCCAAGCATGCACTACTGCACTCCAGTCTGGGTGACAGAGCAAGACTCTGTCTCAAAAAAAAAAAAAAAAAGTTGCAGTTTCCAAGAACCTACAGACATTAAATGAGACTTGCTGTACATCAAAATACTGACCCTGGGCACTTTGAGGGCGCAGTGGCCGGTGCCCACTCCAACTGGGAGTCCAACAATTAAATTCCATTTAATTCCTGTTAGGGGACAGGAAGGCTTCTGTCCCCAGCTCTCCAAGCGCAACTGGGCACTGAGGTTAGGAATGTTTCTACACTGCCTATAGATTCACTGAGGCATGTGACAATCATTTTCAAAATGGAAAGATAAAGGTCTAAAAGAAACAAAGAACAGGAAAGTAGGATACACTGTTTCCCTCAAAAATCAAGAGTCACTTGTGACTCTCCACCATTTTCAAACCCTGTTTTCAAACAGACAGGTGCAGAGTGATACTGATTTACTCACAGGCAGCTCCTCAACCCCAGGGTGTTGGCACAGCTGAGATGAGCAGGATCCCCTGGTCTACCTATAACAGGAACGGGGAAAATAAATGAGTAGTAAATCAGGGTTTATACTCATACCTTTTTCTGTTGTTGGTTTTTGGAGTTTTGCTCTTGTGCCCAGGCTAGAGTGCAATGGCATGATCTCGGCTCACTGCAACCTCCACCTCCTGGGTTTAATCGATTCTCCTGCCTCAGCCTCTTGAGTAGCTGGAATTACAGGTGCCCACCACCATGCCCGGCTAATTTTTTTTTTTTTTTTTTTTTTCAGTAGAGACAGGGTTTCACCATGTTGGCCAGGCTGGTCTCAAACTGCTGACCTCAGGTGACCCGCCCGCCTTGGCCTCCCAAAGTGCTGGGATTATAGGCATGAGCCACCATGCCCAGCCTTTTGTTCATTTTTATTTATTTATTTGACTTTGCCCAGGCTGGAATGCAGTGGTACAATCACGGCTTACTGCAGCCTTGAACTCCTGGGCTCAAGGGATCCTTTTGCCTCAGCCTCCCAAGTAGCTGGGACTACAGGCGTGCACCATCATGCCAGGCTAATTTTTGTAAAGATGGGTTTCGTTTTGTTGCCTAGGCTGGTCTCCAACTTTTGGCCTCAAGCGACCCTCCTCCATTGGTCTCCCAAAGTGTTGGGATTACAGGCTTGAGCCACCATGCCCAGCCTGAAATCTTCTTTTAAGTCTGAAAGAAGGCCGTGGCTCAGGCCTGTAATCCCCGCACTTTGGGAGGCAAAGGCGGGCGGATCACCTGAGGCCAGGAGTTCAAGACCAGCTTGACCAGCGGTGAAACCTCATCCCTACTAAAAATACAAAATTAGCCAGGTATGGTGGCGTATGCTTGTAATCCCAGCTACTTGGGAGGCTGAGTCAGGAAAATCGCTTAAACCCGGGAGGGAAAGGTTGCAGTGAGCTGAGATCGCACCATTACACTCCAGCCTGGGCAACAAGAGTGAAACTCTGTCTCAAAAAGAAAAAAAAAATAAGTCTGAAAGAGTACAGATCTCTTTTGCAGAAACCTCTGTGTGTAAGTTTCTGGAAGCCAGTTCTGAGTGTTGGAAGGTTTCAGAACATTGCTAAGTGAAGGGTCTGCCCCAGTTAGGAAAACAGTATCTCAAAGGAGTCCTAAAGAAAGATGGGGAGCCTTAAGTAGACCCTGACTCCAGACACCCCAAGAGGGAAGCCAAGCAGGCTAGCCCTAGGGAGGGAGCACTCCTACCGGTGGCACCATTCCCACTCACTTCAGCTGGCTCTGGTGGAAACATGACCTCTATGCAGACAGCCCTATAGAGCAAGCAATGATCCCAAGGGGCAAGAGCTGTTAAGAATTACTAGAATTGGACCGGGCGCAGTGGCTCATGCCTGTAATCCCAGCACGGAGGTGAACCCGGGAGGTGGACCTTGCAGTGAGCTGAGATCGCACCACTGCACTCCAGCCTGGGCGACAGAGCAAGACTCCGTCTCAAAAAACAACAACAACAACGACGACAACGACGACAACAACAAAAAACACAATTACTAGAACCACAGGCCGGGCGCAGTGGCTCACGCCTGTAATCCCAGCACTTTGGGAGGCCGAGGTGGGTGGGGTGGATCATCTGAGGTCAGGAGTTCAAGACCAGCCTGGCCCACATGGTGAAACCCCATCTCCACAAAAATAAAAAGAAATTAGCCGGGCCTGATGGCAGGTGCCTGTAATCCCAGCTACTCGGGAGGCTGAGGCAGGATAATCATCTGAACCCAGGAGGCAGAGGTTGCAGTGAGCTGAGATCGCGCCATTGCACTCAAAAAAAAAAAAAAGAGTAGAACCACAAAAACACCAAAAGTAAGCCATTTCTTGCATAAACAGTGATAAGTGTACAGCACATTTTACGATTTTAACATGTTTTTGATGCTTTCCCTAACTTGCTCTAGTTCCTGTAAGCATAAAGTCAGAGTTCATTCATACTACTGACATTCAGAGCCCATTGTGATCAAACTTCATGCTGGGAACAAGTCAGGAATAAGAGCAGCAGGGCCAGAGGCATCAGCCCACGGAGGTGTCAGGCCAGGCTGTGCAGAGGCTAGGTGGTGCCAGGAGCCAGCAGGTAGCACCCTGAGATGCCCAGTGGCCTTGAACCTCCAGGCAGTGGGGTTGCAATGAGTCCTCAGCCAGGGAGCAGCAAGTGGAGCTTTAAGATGGGGGGAGCTCATTCCAGCCGACCACGAGAGCCACTGTGAGCGGAGGGACAAGATAGGGAGGGCAGGCACAGACCCTGCTCCTAGTGGACCCATATGTCACTTCACCTCATTTAACAGGAGGCAACTGTCACGCTTCTGTGGGGTAGGAAATTCCTACCATGTGCCACATTTAGGGCTTGTAACAGTCTGGTCTGTAAATTGGGAGCTGGGTTAAGGGAAAAATGTTAGCTATGTTCTCATACACATCAAGCTACATTTTAAGTTAAAATTTAAAAGCACAGTGCAAGTGAGCGTGCCAAGACCCTTCTTACTCCAGCTGAGACTAGCTTTGGCACCCCGCCTTTCTCCACATGAAGAGGGCCCAGCACATTCTCCACTATCCTCCCCACACCATGGCACCTTCAGCCCCTCCACCTCTGCCCTGGCCAGTTCCTGCGCCTCAAGGGCTCAGCCCAGCAAGCAGGCAGGCTGGCAGGTCTCCCAGAGCTCTCTGATCTGCCCACCAGTGACCCTACCTTCCCTCTAACACTGCCTGTCCCACTGGTTCCCTTACTAGGCTCTCCCCAAAACCTGTTCTGACGGCTTCTGTCCCCAGCTCTCCAAGGAACCCCCAGTCAAGGCCGTCCAGGGTGACGGGGATCATTGCTCCATGTCCCTCACGAGCACAGGTGTCATCTGTGGCCAGGCCCTGCTGGGAGCCCTTCTGTTCTTTTTTCCAACACCAACGAATTCTCCAACTGGGAGTCCAACAATTTAATTCCATACTGACACTACCCAGAGTTAGTGCAGACCCCACAGGGTACAGGCTCAGTCCCACAAGACTGCCCCCACTCCATGTGCCCAGGCTACCCAACTTCAGCTGACTACAAATTTGAGGGTTCCCATGACCGCCTTGGTTTTGATAATTCACAAGAATGACTCAGATGTCGGCAATGGGCTCTACTTACTATCAGTTTATTATAAAGGGTACCTAGGAACAACCAAACACCAAGGCCAGGGAGGTCCTGAGCACAGGATCCTTCGCCCTGTGGAGCCGGGTGGACACCAATGGGAAGTTCTCATCAAGGCTTCATGATTGATTACAGTATTGGCCCACTGGCCATGGGGACTGAACTAAATCTCCAAACCCTCTCCCCTCCCTGGAAGGGGCAGGAAGTTCCCACCCTCTAATCACAGCATGGCCAGCACCTCGATCTATCTAAGGGCCTGCCTGGAGTCACCCTATTAGCATAAACTCAGGTGCAGTGATAATGAATAACAGAAGACACTCCCAAACTCACGCCTGTAATCCTAGCACTTTGGAAGGCCAAGGCGGGTGGATAGCTGTTGAGCTCAGGAGTTAAGCCTGGGCAACAGAGACCCTGTCTCTACAAAAAATTAAAAAAATCAGCTGGCAGGAAGATCGTTTAGAGGCTGCAGTGAGCCATGATCAAGCTACTGCACTCCAGCCTGGGTGACAGAGCAAGACCCTGTCTCAAAATACAAACAAACAAAAAAAGACACTCCCATCATTTAGGAAACTTCCAGGGTTTTCAGCCCTTAGTGCTGGTGCCAGGATCAGGTCAAAGAACAAACACACCTTTCTTCACCTGGCTTCACCCTTGCTACTCCTGGGAGATCCTCCCTACCTGACCTCCACCTCCTCCCCAGGCAATCTCTTCCCTGACTTGAATATACACGCCCCACAGGTCTGATGGGCAAGGCACAGTCCACACCTCCAAGAACTCTCAACTCGCGCCCCTCCTCATTCTGCTCCTCCCCAAGTCCTCCCCAGTTTCAACAAATGGCACTGTTGTCCCAAGGCGGCTCAGGCCAGAGGTCACCTCTCCCGCACAGCCCTTAGAGTCAACCCTGCTTCTACTCATAAAGCGACTTCCTCCCAAAGAGGACAACATGGAGAGGTGGGAGAAGAGGAACTGCGCAGTGAAAAACCTGACAAACACCACTTCAGCCTACTAATCGAGGTCAACATCAACAGTGACAAATCGTTTGGACAGCATGGAGCCTTGACATGATGTGACAAGGATGCTTCACCTCTGTAGTCTTCCTCCTGAAAACCCATCTTTCCCAGCTTAATTATGAGGAAACATCAAGAAATACCAGTAGGGCAGCACCCTACACTCCACCTGGGCGGTACTCCTCAAAGCTGTCAAGGTCACTGCAGACAAGGAAAGCCTGAGAGGCAATCAAGAAGGGTGGTGCAGATGGTTCCTGGGACAGAAAAAGGACCTCAGAAGAACGGGAGAGTAAAGAAAATCTGAATATGTTATGGACTTTAGTGAACAGTAACAGATCAATGTCAGTTCATTAACCGTGACAATGAACCCTACTCATCTAAGATGTTAATAGCAGGGGCCTGCAGCACTCCACTTGCTGTATCACTCGTAAGTTCAGGGACCTCCTCCACAGTCCAGCCCTGGGTCTTGCTGGCTCTGAAATCCCTACTGTTTCTACAGCAGACCTGCCAGTGTCCCTGTCACAAAGCGCAGTAGTAACCACAGAAGACATTTGTGTTCCTGAAATGACAGAATTGCACATAAAAAGCTAATTATTATTATTATCAAAAATCTGCTACATAAGCACGAAGTGGCAAAAGTACTTTTATCACCATCAAGAGGTCCAGAGAGAGCTCTAACATCTAACACAGCAACTGGAAAGACCAAATGCTGAGCTCCACCTTCAGACTGTGCAGTTCCACCACTCAACATCCTCTCACCACTCCAAAAGTTTCAGTGGCTAACCAGCCATTATTGTTAAAAATTACAAGAATTGGCCAGGCGCGGTGTCTCATGCCTGTAACCCCAGCACTTTGGGAGGCTGAGGTGGGTGGATCAAGAGGTCAGGAGTTCAAGACCAGCCTGACCAACATGGTGAAACCCCGTCTCTACTAAAAATACAAAAATTAGCCAAGCATGAGGGTGTGCACCTGTAATCCCAGCTACTCAGGAGGCTGAGGCAGGAGAATGGCTTGAACCTGGAAGGCAGAGGTTGCAGTGAGCCGAGATCATGCCACTGCACTCCAGCCTAGGTGACAGAGCGAGACTCTATCTCAAAAAAAAAAAAAAAAAAAAAATTACAAGAATTGGGGGCCGGGCACGGTGGCTCACGCCTGTAATCCCAATACTTTGGGAGGCCGAAGTGGGTGGATCACCTGAGGTCAGGAGTTCAAGACCCACCTGGCCAAGATGGAGAAAACAGTCTCTACTAAAAATACAAAAATTAGCCAGTCGTGGTGGCGGGTGCCTATAACTCCAGCAACTCAGCAGGCTGAGGTAAGAGAATCACTTGAACCCAGGAGGTGGAGGCTGCAGTGAGCCAAGATCACACCTCACACCACTGCACTCTAGCCTGAGCAATAGATGGAGACTCTGTCTCAAAAAAAAACAAAAACAAAAACAAACAACAAACAACAACAAAAAAAAACACACAAGAATTGGGAGGATACATGGATACATTCAGGACAACTTCAATCTATCTCTCTGGGGGTGGGGAACAGAGACAAGAATTGAAGCTGGGTGCCTGGGCATGGTGGCTCCTGTAATCCCAGCACTTTGGGAGGCCAAAGCAGGAGGATCAGTTGAGCCTTGGAGTTCAAGACCAGGCTGGGCAACATATCAAGACCCCGTCTCTACAAAAAAATTACAAAAAAAAAAAAATTAGCTGGGTGTTGTGTGGCACAACTAACAACTTGGGAGGCTGAGGCAGAAGGATAGCTTGAGCCCAGGAGTTTGAGGTGCAGTGAGTATGATTGCACCACTGCACGAATTATTTTACTTGAGTCCCTCTTAGCAAGTTTTATGTTTATTCCAATTTTACAAATAAGGACATAAACTCAGATAAGTTGGTTAATTAGAGAGAGAGAGGAGGTGGGCACACCCTGGGACAGCATTCACTCCAGACAGCACCTTAGGCTAGGGGGACTAAGGCCACGCACCCTGAGGACCCTCAGAGGCTCCGGAGTCCCCGTGTCGCCTGGGTGCAGGTCGCGGCCTAATCACACCACAGGGGTTTGTAGGGGCTGGCATCACCTCATCAGTGACGGACCAGGAAGGCTCCTGCAGCCCAGCAGGTCCTGCTCGCCGGTGTCTGCCCTGCCCACCCAGTCGCGTCTCCGGGACCCCAAACGTGACCGAAGGGCACGGCCGTCCTCGTGCGTGGACGACACGTTCCACCAAGCTTACTCGCGCAGGGCGCGCCAGGGCTGCCCAGCCCTTCAGAATTTTCCCAAGCCTGTCTCGGAGGCAGTGACCCGCGGGGACCCGGCCGCCTAAGGTCACAACACGAGGCAGAGACCCAGCGGCTCCGCCCGGCGCTGGCGGCCCAGCCCGCGACGAGATCTGGGGCCCCACGGGCCCGCAGGGGCTCCGGAGGCCGGGACCACCGGGCCCCCCGCATCGCCGTGACAACCAGCCCGAACCCGCGGGTCGTCCGCCTTCCCGACCCACCAGCCGGGAGCCGGCCCCGCCCTGGGGCGCCCGCCGCTTACCCCGCGGGACGGTGACCCGAGGCGGCGGCGGGAGGCGGGCGGGCGCCCGGCCGCGGCAGTTCCTCAGAAAGATGGACGCCATGTGCTCGGGCGCGGCGGCCGCTCCGGCCTCCTGCGCTGCCTCCTTCTCCTCAGCGGCGGCTGCGGCTCTGCGCCGTCCCGCAGGCGCCTCAGACCCGGCCCGCCGGACGGCTGACAGCGGCGGCTGGCCTCGGACGGGAGGCGCTCTGCTCAAGGACCCGGCACTAGCGGCGGCCTTGTCCCGGCACAGACGTCCCGTGGCGCGGGGCGGGGCGGCCAGGCCGCGGCTCCCATTGGGCCCCTCAGCGCCCGCCGCCGGCCAGGTGAGGGGCGGACCGCGCCACCGCGGACTACCGGTTCCGGCGTGCACCGGGACGGCTTGCCCTCTGGCGCGCGGACTACCGATCCCGGCGTGCACCGGAGCGGCGGACTACCCTGAGGCGCGGACTACCGGTCCCGGCGTGCACCGGGGCGGCTGGCTCTCGGGGCTCGCTGCATCCTGGTTCCCGTCGTACCGTGGACGCCGGGGCTCGCAGCGTGGCGGCCGCAGGAGCTGAGGGAGTCGGCCGCGCTTGCGCGGGGATTGTCTTTTCGTCTCCGGGTGGCGGCAGCAGCGGGTGTGTCCGGAACTTTTCTGGGACTAAGTCCTGCACCCACGAGTAGAAAACGGCGCCTGGGAGCTTGGAGCTCCAAGGGCAAGTCAGGGGACACTGGCGATGGAGGGGCGCCTTTGGCGCCCTCGGCCGCGGTCCCTCGCTGGCCCCCCCTGCTCTGTGGCTCTGCCCTCGGCGGTCTGCACTCTGGCGCGCGCAGCCCTGAGTGCCTCTTCCCTGCCTACCGGGCGGCGCTCCCCAGATACGGCGCTGCTCGGCGTCGGGGGTCCCGGCCACCACTGGGGGACGGGAGCGCAGGGTCCCGCCCCGAAGGACAGGGCCATGCCGGCCCCGGGAGGCGAGGGCACTAGGCTGGGTGGCGGCGCAGCCAGCATACCACCCCCCATCCCGGCACACCGCGTCCTCCCGTCTGAGCGGGAGGGGTGGATATAGGTCCTGCGTGGGCGCGGGGGGGACCCCTCGTTTCGCTCTGGCCTAAGCAGCCCCTGGGGTCCCGCGCGCCTCAAGAGCGCCAGGTTTCCTAACCTGGGCCATACCCTGTCCGCGCCACCTCCCAGTCCAAGAAGGAACAGCCGAAGCCCAGGAAACCAAGGACCTGGCTCGGAGTCTCCAGAATTCCCGCCAGAGCTGGGCTGGGCTCGCGTACCGCTCATGCGCCGTCTCCCAGGAGCCTCCCCGCAGCCCGGTTTAACAGCCAGCCCTGACCAGTCCAGGGGAGAGAGCCCATGCAGCCTCCTAGCAGACCGTGACCTCTGAGCTCCACCATCCCCTTCCTTCCTTAAGATGAGGATCCCTGAGTTGGGGCAGACAAAGCAGGCAGGGAGAAATATGGGGACCTGCAGCGCTGGGGGCCCAGCTGGTGGAGATCTCCAGCTAGGAGATGCCCAGCACAGCACTTGCCCTGCCCTCTGTCTTGTTCAGGGATGTAACCTGCCTCCTTCTGCTTCTCCGCGGCACCACAGGGCACCGCCTGGGGAGGGTCTTGTAGTGCACACTCAGCATCTCTGTTCCCTGGAGCGCATGGGGTGTGAAACGCCTGATGCCAGCCAGCTCCCCAGTCTTGGGAGGCTGGTTGAATGTCACGTCTCCCTAGGAGGCTCCCTCCCCAGGGTCCCCTCTGCCCCTGCTGTTCGTGCAGTCGGTCCTCACCCATCAGGAAAACGTAGCCTGCTTGCCTGGGTGGTTTTCCCCAGCAGGAACTGCCAGGTACTGGGCCTGGATGGGCTTGGATTCCCCATCTCAGGTGGGAGAAGGGGGCATTGTTTAGTGCAGGGCACTTTGAAGCCGCCTGTAAGTCCCTGTGTCCACACGGGTCAGTGGGCACTGCAGACATCAAATGCAGACTGAGTTTAAGCACAACTAGGCCTGAACCTAGGCCTGTGCTGCCAACAGACATGAAGGGGCCCCTTCTCCACCCATCCCCCAGGAGGCAAGAGGGGGATACAGAAGGATAGTCCTTGTCTCCCCACCCAGGGTTGGACCTGAGCTGGAGTGGACAGTTGGTCACGGTCAGAAAGAACTGGACATTTTATGGCCCAGCTGTAGGACACTGTCCTAGTCCTGGACATTGGTTCTGAGCACCAGATGACCCTGCCCGATGCTGGCTAGGGAGGGTGACCCTGGGGAGGGTGCAAGAAACAGTGCTTCTCCCGTTAATGCTGTGGGGTCCCAGGTGTCCCGGCAAGGCCAGGCAGGAGGTGGTGACTGCCCCATCTGTGCTAGTGCCTGTTTACAGGACTCTGAATGACACTGGAAGTGGGGGGGAAGCCCTCCCCGCAGCCTCCACCCTGCCCAAAGTGCTGGGTGTGAGGAAATGTGGACCACACCCTCGCCTGCAGTTGGGATGACCCACCATCCCTGGACCAGGACAAGGAAAGCCTGGCAGCGGAGAGCCAACAGCAGGACTGACACAGGCAGGTGCTGTCTGCGATGCTCGTGCAGCCTAGGCAGGGTGGGATCTTAGATAAATTAATTTTCAACAATTAAAATAGCTGTGGTCAGGCGCAGTGACTCACACCTGTAATCCCAGCACTTTGGGAGGCCGAGGCGGGCTGATCACGTGGTCAGGAGATCGAGACCAGCCTGGCCAACATGGTGAAACCCTGTCTACTAAAAATACAAAAATTAGCTGGGCATTATGGTGCATGCCTGTAATCCCAGCTACTTGGGAGGCCGAGGCAGGAGAACTGCTTGAACCAGGGAGTCAGAGGTTACAGTGAGCCAAGATTGTGCCACTGCACTTCAGCTTGGTGACAGAGTGAGACTCTGTATCAAAAAAAAAAAAAAAAAAAAAAAAAATAGGTCAAAAGAAATAAGTAGAAATCTGGCATCCAGCCAGCTGACTGTGCACCCTTAAGGCTGGAATGAGGCCTTCCAGTCCCGCATCTCTATATGCAGCAGAACAAGGGCACAGAACCATGGCGCAGTGGTTTAATAGCAAGCACTGTTTTTAGCCTTTTTCTCTTCTCCTTTTTTTTTTTTTTTTTTTGGTTGGGGAAACTTCCTTTTCCTTCTCCCTATGATCCTCACAAATCACACATAACCTTCCATAGTCACTCAGTGTGTATACAAGTGACAGTAGAGAAACAGGGCAGGAAGCCCAGGCAGCACATGGGCCCCATTTAGGGAGGTTAGGGATCCAGTTAGGGAGGGGGGTTAGGGATCTAGTTAGGGAGGGGGCTAGGGACTAGTCAGGCAGGTTAGGGATCTAGTTGGGGTTAGGACCTAGTTGGGGAGGTTTAAGGATCTAGTTAGGGAAGGGGGCTAGGGATCTAGTTAGAGAGGAAGTTAGGGATCTAGTTAGGGAGGGGGGTTAGGGATCTAGTTAGGGAGGTTAGGGAACCAGTTAGCGAACTAGAGGAAGACTTAGAAGGGTTGTGTGCTGTACTTGATCCATGCTCTGGTGCAAAGCAGCCAGAGTGGCATTTGCCCAGATTGGGGGTTTGCTGGGAAGTATGATGAAGGAAGAGAGACGAGGATGTTTGCAAGAGACTATGAGGCTTGTCCCAGGAATTTAAACTGGGGAGAAGGAAAGGGAAGAACAGGAGGGGGCAGCGGGAGACAGCAGAAGATAGCAGGATCACTGGCCTGTGGGCTGAGAGGGGTTTGGAGCCAGGTACCAGAGCAAGTAAGCTGACGAGAGTGGGATGCTCCACACAGGGTGCTTGCACTTACTGGTGATGGCAGGGGCTAGGGTGACAGCCCAAGAGAAAAACCTTGGATACCAGGTCACCTTTCCTGCAGCTGGGAGAAGCTTTAGCCAGGTACATGCAGCAGGAGAAGTGGAGGTCAGCCTCCAGCCTCCTCTCACCCCACTGAGGTACCACCTGTACATAAAAGTGGTGGTTTTGGGCCAAGCACGGTGGCTCCCACCTGTAATCCCAGCACTTTGGGAGGCTGAGGTGGGCAGATCACGAGGTCAGGAGATCGAGACAATCCCAGCCAACATGGTGAAACCCATCTCTACTAAAAATACAAAAATTAGCTGGGCGTGGTGGCGCATGCCTGTAATCCCAGCTGCTCGGGAGGCTGAGGCAGGAGAATCGTTTGAACCTGGGAGATGGAGGTTGCAGTGAGCTGAGATCGCACCACTACACTCCAGTGTACGCTACACTACATTGCACTTTTTGAGACATAGCTAGACTCCGTCTCAAAAAAAAAAAAAAAAGTGGTGGCTTTGGGTTGAGACATGGGAGGGCTGTGCATTTGGATTTTTTTTTTTTTATTGAAATAGATCCTCACTCTGTTGCCTAGTCTGGGCTGCAGTGGTACGATCATGGCTCACTACAGCCTTGACCTCTGGGCTCAAGCGATCTTCCTGCCTCAGCCTCCTTGTGTAGCTGGGACCACAAGCATGTGCCACCATGCCTGGCAAATTATTTAATTTTCTGTAGAGACAGAGTCTCACTGTGTTGCCCAGGCTGTTCTTGAATTCCTGGCCTCAAGTGAGCCTCCTGCCTCAGCTTCCCAAAGTGCTGGGGTTATAGGCAAGAGCCACCATGCTTGGCCTAAATTTGTTGTTGTTTTATGTATTTTTTTTTAATTTTTTTATTTGAATCAATGGAACCCACTATATACATATACATATATATATATGTATATATATATATTTTTAGACAGGGTCTCGCTCTGTTGCCCAGGCTGAAGTGCAGTGGTGCAAAATCTCAGCTCACTGCAGCCTCCACTTCCCGGGCTCAAGGGATCCTCCCACCTTAGCCTCTAGAGTACCTAGGACTATAAGCACATGCCACCATGCCTGGCTAATTTATGTATTTTTTTGTAGAGATGGGGTCTCGCCACATTGTCCAGGCTGGTCTTGAACTCTTGGGCTCAAGCAATCCACCTACCTCGGCCTCCCAAAATGCTGGGATTACAGACTCCCTGCTCCCTTTTGGATATCCACTCTGGGAACAGCCAGCTGCCAGGTCATGAGGATACTCAGCCTGTAGAGACCCACATGGGGAAGAACTGAGGGTAATCCATTATGCAGCAATAGATAACTAAGACAGGATGTGCCTAGAGAATCTGCTCTAGGACACAGTCCCAGTTCCCAGGGCATGGGTCCTGGTGTCTCAGCTGCATACCAAGCCTGTGGGCTGAGAGGGGTTTGCAGCCAGGTACCAAAGCATTCATGAGGGACAGTGATGAGGTTAGAATGAGGTCTCTCTATGCAGGCTGGGCCAGAATTCCTATTACAGTTGCTTCCTGTTAAGTCCAGGTGGCCTCATCCTGAGCAGGTGCAGCCTACTCCTCAGCCAAGGACAGTGGGACATCTCAGGCTTCCCTGCAAACACTTTCCTCTCCAGGGCCTTCCCCACAGATTCCATCTGTGCTACTGCCCCCAGTTCAGTGGGGTGCTGCACACTGGTGCTCTGGCTGGGCTCCACCTTCTGCACATAGATTTTTTTTTTTAATTTTATTGTACTTTAAGTTCCAGGATGCACGTGCAGAACGTGCAGGTTTGTTACATAGGTAAACGTGCGCCACGGTGGTTTGCTGCACCTAGATTTGCTTTTTATTTTTTATTTTTTGAGACAGAGTCTCTCTCACCCAGGCTGGAGTGCAGTGGCATGATCATAGCTCACTGCAGCCTTGAACTCCCAGGCTCAAGCAATCCTCCTGCCCTGGCCTCTGGAGTAGCTAGGACTACAGGCATATGCCACCATGCTCAGCTAATTTTTAAATTTTTCTAGAGATGAGGTCTCCTTAATGTTGCCCAGGTTGGTCTCCAACTCGGGTTCAAGCCATCCACCTGCCTGGCCCTTCCAGAGTGCTGGGATTACAGGCGGGAGCTACTGTGCCTAGCCAGATTTGCTTTTTAGATCCTTCTACATTTGTGGGAAAACTGGTGAACTCTGAATCGACCCTGGTGATCAGTTAATAGTAAGGGACCAGTGTTGGTTTCCACAAAGGTACCCTGGAAATGTAAGATGTTACCATTAGGGGAAACCAGGTTGGGGGACCCTCTATGATCTTCGCAGCTTTTCAGTAAATCTAAAATTATTCCAGTAAAAAATAGTACAACATCTGGCTGGCTGGCAGAAGGGAGGCAGCCTCTGTCCTGCGTGGCTGTCCCAGACTGGCTGGGGTGGCACTCTGGCTGTCCCTGGTCAGTCCCTAACTCAGGCTGCCAAAGACGGTCGCCAGTCCAGGGAAGAAGTGGCCCAACACGCTCCCCAAAGACGTCGCTGCAGGCACAGGGTTTAGGAAGAACTTTTATTTTCTTCCTTTCTTCCTTCTGCTGCTGTGGGTTTTAATTTCCTGCCATTTTCGTCATTAAAAAAAGAAGTGCTATTTTTGCACGAAACAATGTTTCTTTAGCCAAAGCCAGAGTGAGTGGGCAGCAATGGCCGCGCGCCCTGCTCTGGGTGGTCCCGACCCCGGGGAAGTCCCCGTGCAGAACGGGGGCTGCGGGGGCCGCAGGAGGAAGTGGGGGGCGCGGCACCCAGGCTTCGCTGTCTTCCCTCCGAGGGACCTCGCGCTGCAAAATCCGAAGAGCCCGGCTGGGGCGGGGTCGCGGGGTGCGCGGGAACCGGGGCCTGGGACGGGGCGGGGCCTAGCCGGGGCCTCCACGGAAGCGAGGCCAGGACTGGGAAGTGTGGGGTGGGGGGGTCGTGGCTGAGCGGGCGCCCTGAGGGCGGTCGAGGAGCCCGCGGGCCTCTTCTCCTGCCTGGACACTGCGCTGGCCTGGCTATCACCAGTCCCAGCCCTGCCGCCCTGGGGAGAGGGAGAAGGCGTGCAGGTGAGCGCCACGCCCTGGGCCTGGCTCTGACTTGACACAAGGTCCCAACTGTAGTTGCTAAGGTCCTGCAACTAGTTAGAGAGGTGTTGTGGAGCCAGGTGCTGCTCATGGTTGTAATCCCAGTGCTTCGGGAGGTAGAGGCAGGACGATTGCTAGAGCTTAGGAGTTTGAGACCAGTCTAGGCAACAAGCGAGACCGCCCGCCAAACAAAAAAAAAGACGAAATTGGTCGTGGTCTTATGGGCCTCTAGTCCCAGGTACTCAGGAAGCAGAGGCGGGAGGATCGCTTGAGCCCAGGAGGTCAAGGCGGCAGTGAGTCGTGATCGTGCCATTGCACTCCAGTGTGGGCAACAGAGCTGAGACCTTGTCTCAAATGAGAGATTTTCAGGCCCTAACCCGGTATCTGTAAGTGCGAGCTCACTTGGAAATAGAGTCTTTGCCGCTGTAGTAAAGGTAAGATAAGGTTATTACAAAGGGCCCTACTCCAATAGATCTGCGGTCCTCCTAAGAGAAAACAGACTCAGGCGATGCGCAAGGCAGAGGCCACATGACTACGGAGCCAGGGATCAGAGGTTGCCACCAAAGGATTGAAGCAAGCACCGGAAGCTAAGGAGATACCAGAGAGGACCCTCCCCAAAGCCTCCCACCCTGCTTGCACCTTGTTTTCAGGCTCCTAGGCTCCAGAACGATGAGGGTAACTTTATGGCGTTTTGTGGTCCTAAGAAACTGGTAGGAGGGGGAACCTGGCCTGGGAGCCTCCCAGTCCAGTCCAGAGGTAGTGTTCATGGGGCTATGGGGGATGAAGGAGGGCTCTGGAGGAAGTTGCCCCTCAGCTGAGAGCTGGCACAGCAAGAGGGGTAAAGTTCAGATTGGTGCTTGCCAAAGGTGGGTGTCTGTGACTGTCCAAGGGGTGACACCAGTGGGGGTCACCTCTGAGACCTGGGGCTCTGCTTGCTTGGGTGGCCTCTCCAGGAAGCATCTTTGTGGGGAGATGGATTTCCAGTTGCCCCCACAACTGAAGCCTCGTCCTGATATGTGGTTTATTCCTGGAGGTGACCACTGGGACTCAGCCAGGACACGGGGAGGGAAGTGGGGCTCCTCATCTGGATTTCAGCCCCCATGTCCATCACCCCTACCCGATGGGGACCCCAACTCAGTGGAAGCTCTGCTCACATGGCCCCAAGAGGCCTTGCAGTGCTGCCCGTGGGCTACCAGTGGCTGCAGCTGTCACTCCCATGGGCCATCCCAGGGGACCAATGTGGCCTTTGGGCTGAGTGGGAGCTGGGACAGAGCGAGAACTTGGGACAGGTGAGGTTCCAACCCGGAGACCAGAGTGGTTAGACTGGGAAAGGGTTGTTGGGAGGGCCTCGGGGGAGGCCGTTCTGGCCCTAGCTGCGACTCTGCTTCAGCTCTGGACCTGCTGGGCCCTGAGTTGAGGGGATGGGGCCTCCTTCCCTCCCCTCCTTGGAGGCAGGAGCCACCTGGGGCCTGGGAGGCGGGGCAGCTTGAGACTGCTGGTTTCCACTTGGAAGCCCTCTTTATCTGGCCTGGGATGGAGAGAGGCTGGGGTCAGAGTACACACATCTCCATGGAAACGGCAATGAGCCTGGCCCCTGGGGGACCCCAGCCCTGGTGGGGGTTGGGGAGGCCAAGCCGGGGCTCAGGGGCTCCTTTGGCAGCATCCTTTATAGGGAGGTCAGGGCCAGGAGGTGCCAGACATGCAGCCATGAAGAGCCACATGGAGGTGAGAGAGGACTCTCCCTCCTAGGGCTGTAGGCTCCGAGTACGCGGTGACTATACAGCTGACAGCCAGATACGGATCTTTTCGTTAGACAAAAGAGGAGAGTCATAAAGAGATTAAAGAGCCAGGCTCTGCCTGGCTGCTACTGTCCCTGACCACCTGCTCAGGGTCACTCTGGTCCCACCCAGGACCCAGGCCCCCCTCCAATGGCCCCTACCAACCTGCCTGAGGCCTGCCCTCCAAGAACAACTTCTCTCAGCCTTCAGGGACGGGGAAGCAGCTCTGGCTGTCAGAACAGGCTGTGTGCCCAAAGCATTACCCTGAGGGGCTGAAGTACCAACAGCCCACCCTGGAGCCTCTCACATGAGCCTGGACCACACACCTGCAAATGGCAAGCACCTCAGACGAGGGCCTCCTTTCCCCAGGGATCCACCTGAGGTGTCTGGTGTGGACCTCTTCCTTCTTGCTCTTTTTTTTTTTTTTTTTTCTTGAGACAGAGTTTCTCATTCTTGTTGCCCAGGCTGGAGTGCAGTGGCACAGTCTCAGCTCACTGTACCTCCGCCTCCCAGGTTTAAGTGATTCTCCTGCCTCAGCCTCCCAAGTAGCTGGGACTACAGGCATATGCCACCACACCCAGCCAATTTTTGTATTTTTAGTAGAGATGGGATTTCACTATATCGGCCAGGCTGGTCTCGAACTCCTGACCTCAGGTCATCCACCCACCTCAGCCTCCCGAAGTGCTGGGACTACAGGCATGAGCCACCACCCCTGGCCCCTTCTTGCTCGAGAGCAACAACACACATCGCCTTTGGGGAGAGGCCCCTGGTGTGTGTGGGGGGGGATTGGGGTGCAGAGCTGGCCAGACTCAACTGGAAGGGGCTCAGGACCACCCGAGAGAGCTTGTCTGGGCTCAGGGAGGCTTGCGCTGGGCAGGAAAAGATCAGCCAGCCCCAGATAACTTTCTTCCAGGAAATCCAAACACACACTTGCATGTTTTGAATACATTTACATGTTGATTGTACTATTCAAAATGCAGATTTTTGGGGAAAAGTAGCCCTAATTCCAAATCTGTAGAATGAAATGAGATGTGATGGTATTCCTCTTATGCTGTGGGGATTTAAATGGTGTTGGGGAGGCAGGCAGTTTCCAGGCCTGTGCCCTAGAGGGATCCAGGGCCTGGAGAGGCACCTGTCCTCCTCCCCACAGCCAGAGGGTTTTGGCCACTACCCAGACACCTTCTGGTGGCTTCTGGTGGCCTTAGGTGAGTTCTGGCAGTGACTGCTGTGGGGCATCTCCTGGCCACTGCCCAAGCCTACACTATGCACAGGACCCAGCAGGGCCTCACCACGTAGGGTTTGGAAGAAGAATAAATAATTTGGTAATCCCTTCCAGTGGGGACCCTGGGGAGGGCTTCCTTGGGCCCCAGTGTACTCCGGGCCAGTCCCTTCTCTAGTGGGAAGCAGAGGTAGCCTGTGGCTGATCACTGAGGGGTCTGTTCCAGCAGGCTTTGTTCTGTCCTGCCCTTGAGGCTCTTCCTGGACCTAAAACCTCAGGCTCCGCACTCTCATCCTGCTTTTAATGGACCCTGCCTGGCATTAGGGACCTTTTTCTCATCGCTTTAGACCAGGAGGAGTACTGGACTTCGAGCACTCCTGAGTGGCTGGAGAGACCTGGAGGATTTAGGAGTAGGCTGGGCCATGGAGCCTTGGGTCATAGCACCTGGTCTCAACAGCAGGGCACAGCTGGGTGCCTGTTTCTATCTGCAGATGACCTGGCTGCGAAAGTCTGGAGGCTGCACCAGCAGATGTCTTGTTCTGCAGCCTGAGGTGTCTGAGTCCCAGGAACCAGAACTGTGGGTACACAGCCTCGTCCAGAGAGCTCACGTCTCAGCTCCCAGCACCCCTTCTAATACCCACAGCAGCACCTGGAGTTGGGGCCTGGGCAGGAACCCAGTCTACCAGAAAAGAAATGAGCGCAGGCTGAGCGCCATGTGCGAGGCTCCCAGGCTGGCTCCTGCCACGTGCTTCCCGTTGTACAGACAGCCACCAAGGGGTGGAGGGGCTTGCCTGGCTCCCACAGCTCCAGCGCCAAAGGCTGTGCCTCTGCTGTGGGGACAGTACCCAGGATCCTGGGAAGGAAAAAAGCCACTGCTCACCTCCCTCTGCCCCTCATACCTGTCCCAGCCCCGAGTCTTCGTACATGTCTCTGTCTCCACTGCCTGAGTCCAAGCCTGCTGTCCTTGCCACCTCTACCCCTCACCCCCATGTCCCCGACTCTAATCCAGCCCCTTCAGCTGCCATAGGTCAGCTTCTCCAGAAGCCTTATTAGGGACAGTATCAGTCTGCTCGGGTCACTGTAGCAAATACCACAGACTGGGTAGCTTAAACATTTGGGAGGCCAGATACGTGAGATCAAAGTATTTCCAAAGTTGGTTCCTTCTTAGGTTGCCAGGGAGAATGGGTCCCATCCTCTCGCCAGCAGTCATTGGCGTTTGGAAGGATTGCCCTGACCTTTCCTTTCTTCTTCACATGGCCCCTCCTTGGTGTGCCTATCTGTCTCCAAATTTTCCCTTTTTATAAGGATACAGTCATACTGGATTAGGGCCCACCCTAATGACCACATTTAACTTGATTACTTCTGGAAAGACCCTCATCTCCAAATGAGACCACATTCTGAGGTATTGGGAGTTAAGACTTCAATGTATCTTTTTTCTTAACAAAGTTTAATTTTTATATATTTATTTTTTCAGACAGAGTCTCGCTCTGTTGCCCAGGTTGGAGTACAGTGGCATGATCTCGGCTCACTGCAACCACAAACTCCTGGGTTCAAGCAATTCTCCTGCCTCGGCCTCCAGAGTAGCTGTGATTACAAGCATGCACCACTGTGCCCAGCCCAATTTTTGCATTTTTAGTAGAGACTGGGGTTCACCATGTTGGCCAGGCTGGTCTCGAACTCCTGACCTCAGGTGATCTGCCCGCCTTGGTCCCAAAGTCCTGGGATTAACAGGGGTGAACCATTGCGCCCAGCCTAAAGTTTAATTTTTAGAGCAGTTTTAGGTATACAGCAAAATAGAGCAGAAAGTGCACCCAAGTCCCATACAGCCCCTTCTCACCCACACACCCAGCTTCTCCCATCATCAGCATTCCCCACTAGAGTAGTATATTTCTTATAATCAATGAACCCACATTGTCATGTCATGATCACTGAAAATTCAGTTTTGGGTTCACTCTTGGTGCTGTACATTCTTGTATCCACTGT
Organism: Nomascus leucogenys; assembly: GCF_006542625.1. Taxonomy (NCBI): domain Eukaryota; kingdom Metazoa; phylum Chordata; class Mammalia; order Primates; family Hylobatidae; genus Nomascus; species Nomascus leucogenys. Next base: position 81,891,194 of record NC_044400.1, on the reverse strand, counting down.
ATAGTGTCATACAGAGTATTTTCACTGTCCTAAATATCATCTTGTGCTCTGCCTACTCATCCCTCCCTGCCCTAACCCCTGGCTAATCTTTTTATCGTCTCCATAGTTTTGCCTTTTCCAGAATGTCACGGAGTTGGAATCATACAAGTTTGTAGCCCTTTCAGATTGGCTTCTTAGTTTTCTGTTGCTTATAGCAGACTACCTGAAACTGGGTGATTCATAAAGAAAATGAATTTATTTACTTATTTTTGAGACAGGGTCTCACTCTGTTGCCCAGGCTGGAGTGCAGTGCAGGGGCACAGTCACGGCTCATTCAGCCTCAACCTCCCGAGCTCAAGTGATCCTCCCACCCAGCCTCCTGAATAGCTGAGACTACAGGCATGTACCACCACACCCAGCTGATTTTGTAGTTTATTTTTTTATAGAGATGGAGTTTTGTCACGTTGCCCAGGGTGGTCTCAAACTCCTGAGCTCAAGGGATCCCCCATCTCAGCTTCCCAAAGTACTGGGATTACAGGTGTGAGTCACTGTGCCTGGCCAGAATTTATTTCTTACAGTTACGGAGGTTGGGAAGTTTAAGGTCCAAGGGGTGTGTCTGATGAGCGCCTTCTTGCTGGTGTGGACTCTGAAGCGTCCCAGGCGTCCATGACAAGGGGGCTGAGCATAATAACTGCTAGCCCAGGTCTCTCTTCCTCTTGTTATTTTTATTTTGCGAGATGGGGTCTTGATGTATGCAAACTCCTGGGCTCAAGCAGTCGTCCCACCTCAGCCTCCTGAGTAGTAGAGATTACGCCCTGACAATGAGGATCTTCTTTTCACGTGCATCCTTGCCATCTGGAGATCTACTTTGGGGAGGCGTCTGTGGAGGTCTTTTGTCTACTTTACTATAGACAGGGTCACATTCTGTTGCCCAGATTGGAATGCAGTGGTGCAATCACAGCTTGCTGTAGCCTCATGTAACTCTTGGGCTCAAGAGATCCTTCTGTCTCAGCCTCCTGAGTAGCTGAGACTACAGGCATGCACCACCGTGCCCGGCTGTTTTTTAATTTTTTTTGTAGAGATAGGATCTCAATGTTGATCAGGCTGGTTTCAAACTCCTAGCCTTAAGGGATCCTCCTGCCTTGGCCTCCCAAAATGCTGGGATTACAGGTGTGAGCCACTGCCTTTTTGTCCTCTTTTTAAGACGGGGTCTTGCTATGTTTTTTTTTTTTTTTGAGACGGAGTCTCGCTCTGTCGCCCAGGCTGGAGTGCAGTGGCGCAATCTCGGCTCACTGCAAGCTCCACCTCCCGGGTTCACGCCATTCTCCTGCCTCAGCCTCTCCGAGTAGCTGGGACTACAGGCGCCCGCCACTACGCCCGGCTAATTTTTTTGTATTTTTAGTAGAGACGGGGTTTCACCGTGGTCTCGATCTCTTGACCTCGTGATCCACCCGCCTCGGCCTCCCAAAGTGCTGGGATTACAAGCGTGAGCCACCGCGCCCGGCAGGGGTCTTGCTATGTTGTCCTGGCTGGAGTGCAGTGGCTATTCACAGGTGCAATCCCACTACTGATCAGCATGGGAGTTTTAACCTGCTCTGTTTCCGACCTGGGCTGGCTCCCCCCTCCTTAGGCAACCTGGTGGTTCCCAGCTCCTGGGAAGTCACCATACTGATGGCAAACTTAGTGCAGACACTTGACTGGCATAGCCCAGAACTCCTGGATTCAAATGATCCACCTGCCTCGGACTTCCAAATAACTAGAACCACAGGTGTGAGCCACTGTGCCTGGCTTGTCCACTTTTGTTATTTTTTTATTTTTATTTTTTGAGACAGTTTTGCTGTCACCCAGGCTAGAGTGCAGTGGCATGATCTCGGCTCACTGCAACCTCCACTTCCCGGGTTCAAGTGATTCTCCTGCCTCAGCCTCCTGAATAGTTGGGATTACAGGTGCCCGTCACTATGTCTGGCTAATTTCTGTATTTTCTCTTAATAGAGACGGGGTTTCACCATGTTGGACAGGCTGGTCTTGAACTCCTGACCTCAGGCGATCCACCTGTCTCGGCCTTCCAAAGTGCTTGTATTAAAGGTGTGAGCCACCGTGCCTGGCCCTGGCCGTAATTTTAAAAATTCATTTATTTATTTGTTTGGTGATAGACACGAGGTCTTGCTATGTTGCACAGTCTGGTCTCCCAACTCCTGGGCTCAAGCGATCCTTCCACTTTGGCCTCCCACAGTGCTGGCTCGCACTTCTCACAGGTGTGAGCCACTGGCCTTGGCTCCATTTTGAATTAATTTTTGTTAAGGGTGTTAAAAGTCTGTGTCTAGCCTGATTTTGTTTGCATGTGGACATCCAGTTGTTCCAGCACCGTTCGTTGAAAAGACTGTCTTTTCTCCATTCCATTTCCTAGAGTCAAGCTCAGTTGACTCCATTATGTGGTCTATATACGGGTTCTCTATTCTGTTCATGGATCTATTTGTGTATTTTTCCACCAGTACCACAATGTCTCAATTACTGTAGCCTTATAGTAAGTCTTGCAGCAACACTTGTTTTTTTGAGGGGGCACAACTCAACCCATACAGGGCCCAGCACCTGTGAAGGGACAGCAGCGGAGGCGGAGGCGGCGCGGGAAAGGAAGACGAGGTGAACTGTGGCCACTCCTTGGTGGCTGGAGGTGGGTCCGGGGAGGCAGGACCTGGGCTGAGGTGTCGTTCTACAGCCCGGGTAGCAAGACTCTTGAGGGGAACCCGGGTGGCGCTCTTTCACAAAGCTCTCCTTAACCAAACTCTCGCCAGGCTCCCCTGGGCCCTCTTCTCAGCGAGGGCTGAAGCTGGGCCTGTAAAGCTGGAGCAGACACTAAGGCTCAAGCCCGAAGGTGCCCCCGGCTCCCTGAACCTGCCTGACAGAAACCCAAGGCCGCCGGCTCCGGCAGCACCTGGAGGCAGGAGCCGAACTTCCATGGGCGGCGGGCAGCAAATCACACCGGCTTCAGCAGCCCGGCCCGCCCGCTTTTTGCAGCGTCTGACTTCCCCGCTCGCCCGCGCCGCTTCCTCCTCCCTGTGCCGGCACGCAGTCGCCCGCGCCACCCCCTGAAGCCCAGCTCTACCGCAGCGGCGCTGGGGCAGCGCCCCTGGACCCGGCGTCCTCCCCTCGCGAGCGGTCCTCCCGCAGCCGCGCCCAGCTCCGGGCCGGACCCTCGCCCGGGGGACTCGTTCACGCCCTGCGGCCGTTAGGCGGGAACAGCACGACGCCCTGCCCTGCCCCGTCGTGGCCTCTGACCCTCTCCGCCACGTCTGTTCTGAGGCCCCGGGCCCGCCACGGCGGGGCCTCTGCGGCGGTTTCCCCACCCGTCCCTGCACTGCCGCTCCGCGAGGCGCACGCCGCCAGCAGCCTCCCGCGGGCCCCAGGCCCCGCGCCCCTCACGGGACATGAGCTTGGGGACCAGCGCGGGCGGGCGCCAGCCTCCGCGGCCGCGCGCCCACGGCTCTGGGGCGCCGGCTCCGGACGGTGATTGGACGCGGACCGTGACGTCACCGAGCGCGGCGCCCGCGGCCGCCGGGTCTGGGCCGGGTGCGCGCCGCCGAGTAGCGGGAGCAGGGCGCGCGCCCGGCGCTCCTCTGAGGCGGCTCGCTGGGCCCGCGGCCCGGCCCTCCCGGCGCTGCCAGCCCCGCCCGCCCGCGCGGCCCCCACCCGCCGCGTGCCTGCCCGCCCCGCCCGTGCGCGGCCCCGGCGCGGATTTGAAAAGCCCGGTCCGCGGGCCCCGCGAGCGCGGCAGCCAATCAGCGGCGCGCACTTTTCCCGCGGCTTCTGCGAGGCGGCGGCGGCCCCGGCGGCGGCGGCGGCGGCGGGCGGGAGGCGCGGGGGCGGGGTCGGCGCCGCGCGCGAGAGCCTCGGCCTGGCCGCGCTGCGCCCGCCGCCGCCGCCGCCCCCTCCCCGCCTGGGCCCTTCCGCCGCACGGTCCCGGCCCCCTCCCAGCCTGCCGCTCCGGAGAGCCGCCCGCCAAGGATGCGACGCACCGCAGGTCACTAGGGCGCCCGCCCAACCGTCGCGGGCCCCCAACCGCCGGAGCTGGGGCCGGGAGGCCGGGCTGTGGGAGGCCTGAGGGGCGGCGGGGAGGACCGCGGAGGCCTGAGGGGGCGGGAGCGCCGGTAGGAGTGGGGGCACTGAGGAGGCCCGAGGGGCCGGCTCAGGGGCTGGGGGACCGGGAGGCCGGGCGGCTTGAGAGGGTCGTGGGGACCGCGAGGACCGCGGAGGCCTGAGGGCCGGCGGGAGGACCGGGCGGACCGCGGAGGTTGGGACGCGTCCGGGCAGGGGAGGGGCGGCGGCCTGCGGGCGGCGGCGGCTAACGGGGCCGGGCGGGCGGGCGCGGCCATGTTGGGCCCGGCCGGGCCCTGCGGCTGCACCTGTGCCCGGCCCGGCCGAGGCGGCCGCCTTTGTTCCCGCGGCGCCGAGCGGGTCGGGCCGGCCTTTGTGCGGCGCCCCCGGTCCGGGGCGGCCGCAGTGGGAGGGGCAGGTTGGGGTCCCGGGGCCGGGGCCAGGGGTCGGGCCGAGGGTCGCTTTTTGTTTGCAGGCGGTGTCCGGCGTTGACACTCGCGGCTCCCGGGCGTTGGTCAGCGCGGACGCTCCCCCGGGAAGCCGGGCCGCGGTCCGGCCCTTGGCAGGTGGAGGCGGGGGTGAGCCGGGTGTGGGTACCCTGCTGGGGGGCTGCGCGCCCTCGGCCTCCGGGCCTCCGCCTGGGATGTTCCCCTCGCCCCAGGATGCAGATTGATAGTCCTTGAAGCCTCAGTATATGAGATGGGACCTGGCGACTGAATGGCTGGTTTTGCTCCACTCACAGGAACCATGGTTTAAAATCTTGGCGTTTAAAAAATGCTGGTCTTGAGTTTCGGTAGAAATAAAATGGGTGAGGGTATTGTATAGGACCCATTGCAGCACGAATCTTTCTGTGCCCACTATGGGCTTTGACATTCAAGTGGAAACATAGTATCAAAACTGATGTGGTGACGTTAATCGTTTTTAGGTAGATAACGTGTAGCGTGTGTGTGTGTGTGTGTGAACAGACCCTGTGAAGACAAGACTAATTTGATAAAGTTCAGACCTGGCTTAGGAGGAGCTCTTAAGTACTACCCACCTACTTCACAGACTTTCAAGCCTTGATTTTTAAATGAGTTAAACGCCAACATCACGCATTGATTATATTGACTCTATTTTGTGTATTTTAAATATCAACATGGAAAATAACTTAGGAGCCATCGCATTGATGAACTTGGGACTTAAACTTTTTAATTTTCCCAAAATGTTTTAAGTGCCCTAGTTACATATTTAAATGTGATGAGAGCAACAATATTTTAAAAAGCAGAACGCCAACAACATAAAGCAAACAAGTTCTGTGAGCACAGCCTTTCCTTGTGTACTTGATGTGTGCTCTCATTCCCCACAACTGATGATGGTTCAAATCTAAACTGCCAAATGGAGATGAAGAGGACTCATGCTTTAAGCACGATTACTTTGAGTCATTTCCTTTTCTTTCCTTCCATTTTCTCAGCCACCCAAACCCAGCAACCTTCAGTTTTGGGCTGATGGTTGGTAGAATGAAGACTTACTGCACAATTTTGAGTTTGTGTAAGCTTTTGTGAAGAGCTCTGATCTATTCAGTACAAAAATCGTCCTCTTCTGACTGCATTACTACCAGAGTCTTGCCTCATTCTAACAGTAAACATTTTATTTTAAGAGTATGAGGTAATTAACTGAATTTCAAAGAATGATGGACAATTTATCTTATATATTCATACGTAACATGTAAACTAATATAACTTTTGGAGACATACACAACAAAATTATAAGGTTAACGGGCTGTAGGTGTGACTTGGTTTGTTTTTATGCAATCAACTTATCCAGGGCTTTTAAACCAGTACTTGCAGAAATGTGGGGACCCAAATGAAGCATTAATTAGAATCCTAGAATGAGTCAGGAAGATAATCTGAATAGGTAGAAGACTACCCACTCCTCCTAATCCTGTGGGGGTTACATGGGTACAGCCTTCTGCCTATTCAGATTATCTTCTCCTTCTGAAAGTAATCAAATCTTACAAAGTTTACTTACATGGCAGAATGTGAACTTTTTTTTACACTTTGAAGTTTCAGTGTAAAACATGCAAAAGTAGCTGGAATTAGTCTTACTAAGCTACAGGATTCTCTTTACCAAGTAAGAACTTATATGAAAAGATGTGCTAAGATGGTGCTGAAGTTCATAATCCAAACGTATTTTGTCCTGTGCTATTTATTTATTTTTAGAGACAGGGTCTCTCTATGTGGCCCAGGCTTGAGTGCAGTGGCTGTTTCAGAGGAGAGCAATCGTGGTGCACTTCAGTCCCAAACTCTTGGGCTCAAGTGATTCTCCCGCCTCAGCCTCCTGAGTAGTGGGTTCTACAGGCACACTCAGCCTTCCTGGCTCTGCCCTGTCCTTTTTAGCTGGGCAAGTGGGCAAATAACCTTTCTAAGTAAATAATTAATCAGCGGGAACAGAAGCCATAAGGCTTTTTACTCATATATTGTGATCCAGGTGTTTGGTTTTGCCTTTTTTTTTTTGGTGGGCCGCTCATGGCCATAGAATGCATACAACTTTGGATAAGCATTTTAGTCTTCTGAGCCTCAGTGTCTTGTTTTGCTTGATTGTAGTAAGTGTGACCTTGTTCTCCAAATACGTGGTACCATGTCCTGACTCCAGGCCTTTGTGTGGGCTGTTCTTGGGTGTGGACTGCCTGCCACCTGTCCTTCCTCTTTGAGCATAATTCATGGCTTTTTAATGGCCACTTGTGACCTTTCTCCCCTGTTGGGTTAACTCTTAGAGGTAGGACTCTGTCATTGCCTTGGGCAGCATTGCCTCTGCTGGTGCCTTTTCATGGCATACACTTAGTAAGTGCTGAATAAATGGGTATATGGCTTAGGGTAAACAAACAGCCCATTTTAATGCCAATATCTGGCCTGTTTTGTAAGTAATGGAGCATCTGGGAGAAGAAGCTGAGTCTAGAAAGGAAATGGCTTGGCTAAGGTCACTCTGAAACATTGCAAGTGTGTAAGTACAGCAAGTAGTAGAACAGATCTGTACTACTACCAAGATGGAGCAAGAAATCTACGTCGTCGGTTTCTCTATCCTTGGTCAAGATAAAAAAAATATATAAAGTACGCAGAATACAAAAGATGACACGGGGGCTTTAGAGGATTAGGCTTGTATTTATAAACTGTATGATTTGCTAATTCCTTTTTAATGAATGGTTATTTACAGCGAGTACTTTGGGGGAGAAAAAGACTTACGTTGGTTACCCAGGGACTCCAGCATTTTATATTTGTCTGTTGTTTGCAATATTGCTCTTTTCTTTTGAGATAGGGTCTCACCTGTTACCTGGTGTGGAGTGCAGTGGTGCAATCATAGATCACTGTAAACTGGCACTCCTGGGCTCAAGCTCTCCTCCCAGCTCAGTCTCCTAAGTAGTTGGGACTACAGGCAGATGCCACCATGCTTGGCTAATTTAAAAATTTTTTATGGAGTCAGTCTTGCCATGTTTGGGCTGGTCTCTGTAACTCCTGGCCTCAAGTGATCCTCCTGCCTTGGCCTCCCAAAGTGCTGGGATTACAAGTGTGAGCTACTGTGCCCGGCCAAGTTGCAGTATAGCTTTTTACTTTATTTATTTATTTATTTATTTATTTATTTATTTTTTCGGGGGACAGGGTTTTGCTCTGTTACCCAGGTTAGAGTGGAGTCATATGATCACGGCTCATTGCAGCCTTGACCACCTGGGCTCAATCGATCCTCCTACCTCAGCCTCCTGAGTAGCTGGGACAATAGGTGTGTGCCACCATGCCTGGCTAATTTTTGTGTTTTTTGTAGAGATGGGGTTTCACCATGTTGCCCAGGCTGGTCATGAACTCCTGGGCTCAGGTGATCCACCCACTTTGGCCTCGTACCTGGCCTGCAGTATAGCTTTTGAAAGAATTGATTGATTTGATTACGTTTGGTTTGCTAGTTAAAAAATCAAGACAGATTGGCTGAGCGCAGTGGCTCACGCCTGTAATCCCAGCACTTTGGGAGGCCGAGGCGGGTGGATCACAAGGTCAGGAGATCGAGACCATCCTGGCTAACATGATGAAACCCCGTGTCTACTAAAAAAAAAAAAAAAAGCCGGGCATGGTGGTGGATGCCTGTAGTCCCAGCTACTCGGGTGGCTGAGGCAGGAGAATGGCGTTAATCCGAGAGGCGGAGCTTGCAGTGAGCCAGGATTGCACCACTGCACTCCAGCCTGGGAGAGCGAGACTCCATCTCAAAAAAAAAAAAAAAAAAAAAAAAAAATTCCAGACAGATTTTGGCTGGGTGCGGTGGCTCAAGCTTGTAATCCCAGCACTTTGGGAGGCCGAGGTGGGTGGATCACGAGGTCAGGAGATTGAGACCATCCTGGCTAACATGGTGAAACCCTGTTTCTACTAAAAATATAAAAAACTAGCTGGGCATGGTTGCGGTGCCTGTAGTCCCAGCTACTCGGGAGGCTGAGGCAGAATGGCGTGAACCTGGGAGGCGGAGCTTGCAGTGAGCTGAGATCGCGCCACTGCACTCCAGCCTGGGCGACAGAGCGAGACCCCTGTCTCAAAAAAAAAAAAAAAATCAAGATAGATTTCAAATTAGTTTTGTTTTAGCATCTGCCTTCCTAAAACCACCTGGCCGCAGATGAGTTTTCAAAGCATCTTTCTGTAATACTTAGTGGTTTCAACAAAATATACAAGGATAGAAATTGCAGTGTTGGTTAACTGAGTGATGACCTCAGCTCAAAAACTCCAGTAGTGGATAGGCATAGTGGCTCATGCCTGTAATTGCAGCACTTTGGGAGGCTGAGGTGGGAGGATCGCTTGAGGCTAGGAGTTTGACACCAGCTTGGGCAACATAGGGAGGCCCCATCTCTACAAAAATTTAAAAACATTAGCTGGGCATGGTGGTGTGTGCCTTTAGTCCCAGATACTTGGGAGGCTGAAGTGGGAGGTCACCTGAGCCCAGGACTTGGAGGCCGCAGTGAGCTGTGATCATACCACCACACTCCAGCCTGGGAGATAGCACAACCCTCTCTCAAAAAACAAACCTAAACACAAAACCCCAGTAGTGAGACTACCCTAGTGGGTGTGTAGAAAAAATGCTTTTTTTTCTGGAAGGAGTTGGAACCTCAATTTTTAAGTTGACTAAGTTGGCACTAAGAGAGTTGATGATGTGAATTAAATTTGTTATGCCATTGGCCGGTGCGGTGGCTCACACCTGTAATCCCAGCACTTTGAGAGGCCAAGGCAGGCAGATCACCTGAGGTCAGGAGTTCGAGACCAGCCTGGGAAATGTGGTGAAACCCCATCTCTACTAAAAATACAAAAATTGGCCGGGCGTGGTGGTGGGTGCCTATAATCCCAGCTACTCGGGAGGCTGAGGCAGGAGACTTGCCTGAGCCTGGGAGGCAGAGGTTGAAATGAGCCGAGATCATGCTACAGCACTCCAGCCTGGGCGACAGGACGAGACTCTGTCTCAAGGAAAAAAAAAATTGTTATGCTTTTAGAGGATCTGTGCATGTTAGCAATGTTCTTACATTTTGATGGTTTTCATGTATTTTTTGCTGCTATATTATGGAGGCTAATGATCAGAAAGCATTTTTCCGACTCCAGTTTTACTGTCTTCAAGTAGTTCTCTACACACTGCCTTGTCTTTCTAAAATACAGATGTCCTATGTGTCCCCAGTCTTCGGGGGTGACTCTCACTGCCCATTGGGGTTCAAGACCAGTCTCACTGCTTTCTGAGTCTCACTGCACTACTTGTTTTGCCCTCATCTCAGTTATTCAGCTCATCTCTTTCTGCCATATTTTTCCTCTGGGCCTTTGCGTGGTCAGTTTTTGTTCCTTCTGCCCACATGCCCCCTTACCCCATGTGTGTGGGGGATAGGCATGCTTTCCCTCTTCCTTCCCTCTGCCAGGTCTCAGCTTGGGCCCCACACTGAATGCTGTGCCTGACTCCTGCCTGTTTTGGGAGGCCCTTGTCTTTTCCATCATCACCGACTCCATTCTCATTCTGTTCCAGCCACACGGGCCTCTTGCCTGTTCTGAAGCCCTGCAGCTCTGCTGCCTCCGACTATTGCCCTTGCTCCTCCTTTGACCTGGAATGCTGTCCCCAGGTGTGTGGCTTACCCCTCACCCTCCTTCAGGTCTTTGCTTGTACTTCTCCCTCTCAGGCACCTTCTCTGACCACTGAGTTGAAGTACTCTGTTGTGACCGGGTACTGTTACAGTTTATCTGTGATCCTGGTGCTTTATGAAGCCAAGACGAGAGGATCACTCCAGCCCAGGAGTTTGAAGTTGCAGGGAACCACGATTATGCCACTGCATTCCAGACTGGGTGACAGTAAGACTCTGTCCCAAAAGAAAAATAAAGTTTAAAAAAATTATTGTATATATATATACACACACACTTCTGAGACGGAGTCTAACTCTGTCACCCAGGCTGGAGTGCAGTGGCACAATCTAGGCTCACCACAACCTCCGCTGCCTGGGTTCAAGTGATTCTCCTGCCTCAGCCTCCCAAGTAGCTGGGATTACAGGTGTGTGTCACCATGCCCCGCTGATATATATATATATATATTTTTTTTTTTTTGTATTTTTAGTAGAGACTAGGCCATGTTGGCCAGGCTGGTCTCGAACTCCTGACCTCAAGTGATCTGCCTGCCTTGGCCTCCCAAAGTGTTCGGATTACAGGCGTGAGCCACCATGCCTGGCCAAAAAAATTTTTTTAAAAATTACTCTGTTGCTATCTGGCACTCCCCGTCTGCCTTAGATTTTCTCCATAGCACATATCTCCGACATTCCATGTGAATTCCTGGCTGCATTGGGTCATCTGTGAAGGCAGGGTCTTTTCTCCTTTCGCTTGGCTTGCTGTCATGTCCTCAGCACCTGGAATGGTACCTGAGTGACTGTCAGGCATTCAGTGACTATTTGAGTACATACACCGTCCTCAGTACTTTGTATGCCTTAGGGGGCATAATATGTCCCAGAAATGGTGTGAATGAAGGGGAGTGGTGTGAGCATTTTGCCTTGATGTGGAGTCGGAAAGGTGGAGGGTCATGGGCTGGTGGCAGAGGTCACAGAAGAACCTTATGCATCATTAGCAGGGCTAAAGAACTGTGACTTAACCAATGCACAGGAGGCGAGGCTGGGAAAGTGTGGACAGGTGGGAGAGAATGAGCAGAGGCAGCATTGCCCCGGCTGGGCCATAGCGTGAGAGTGGTTTACAAGAGAGGGACCTTAGTCCAGTCCTTACAGATGGAAAGATTAGGTAGTTGCTGGTACCACTGTTACCTCTCTGTGAATCAGGGGAAGGGAAAGTGGGCCTCGCTTCTGACCTACCTTATTTCCTTCCAGAAGGAAGTTCTCATCTCACCTACCTGCCTAAAAATGTGTCCCTGCAGTTTCACTGTTTGCTTAGAAGAGAAAGCCCTAGATCTTGAGCATGGCATGTGGTTCCTGCCTGTCTTTCCTTTATGTATCTATGTGTATATGTATAAATATATACAACACTTTTTAAAAATTATTTTATTTATTTATTTTTTTTGAGACGGACTGTCGCTCTGTCGCCCAGGCTGGAGTGCAGTGGAGTGATCTCGGCTCACTGCAAGCTCCGCCTCCTGGGTTCACGCCATTCTCCTGCCTCAGCCTCCCAAGTAGCTGGGACTACAGGTGCCTGCCACCATGCCCGGCTAATTTTTTTGTATTTTTAGTAGAGACGGGGTTTCACCGTGTTAGCCAGGATGGTCTTGATCTCCTGACCTTGTAATCTGCCCGCCTCGGCCTCCCAAAGGGCTAGGATTACAGGCGTGAGCCACTGCGCCTGGCCTACAACACATTTTTAAAAAAATGTGTATTTTTTCTTTCCTCTGTGACTCTGGCCAGTGATCCTGCCTGTCTTTCTAGCGTCTTTGCTGGCCAGTCCTTTGTGGTTGCTGTGAGATCTCATCATGCTGCCTGTAGTTCTTGTGATGAGCCGTGCCCTATCCCATGGATCTTTGCATGTGCTGTTGCTTCTTCCTGAGTTGCCTAATTTTGTGTTGCTGTGGTGGTTTTATGGCTCACCCCTCATCTCTGTGAAGCCTTTCCCTATTTCTACCAGAACCAGGTGTTGCAGACACTGGGCCCATGGCACGTGTGTGTGTGTGTGTGTGTGTGTGTGTGTGTGTGTGTGTGTGTTTTCTCTCAAGTTTGTCATGCCTTCGTGAGTACTGGGCCCTCTTATGACAGTTAGCATGTTGCACAGGCTCTTGCCCCATTCTCTTCTCCAGGTTGTGAATTTTTCAAGGTGAGGGCCCTTTGATTTGTCTTCAGTGCCTAAATGTGGAAAGCACTTAGTTAAGTAGAGGTAGTTTTTGGGTATTACTCTGTTTTCCTAATGATTTTTATTTCATAAAAATGTGAATTTCTAGATTTTTGGTTAAAATATATGTTAGAAATAGGAGGCTTCTGTGTTCTTTCCCCTCCAAAATTTGGAGTTGGTGTAATCTTTGTAGAGCCTTGCTGCACGAATTTTTTGAGGAGCAAAGCATCTTCTTCTCATTGAATCCTCACAGCAGGAAATTGAATCCCAAAGATGTCAAGTAACTGATCCAAAGTCACAAGGCTGTATGTGATGAAGTTAGAACTCCTGCAGGGCCTGACCTCTGATTCTGTACCCTGGGAACTTGTTTTGCCTCTCAGGGAAAACTTTAACATACAGCTGTCTATATGTGGATGGAAGACTGAGCCATTATATTTCTGCCAGCCAGTATGGCAGTGTACTTCTGCCTGATATTTCTTCATTCATTGAGTATCAGTTGTGTGCCAATGATGAGCCAAAACCTATGTCCTTGTTCCCGTGGGTTTTATAGGCCTGTAATGGGATGAAATGGGGAGGGACAGTGAGCAAATGTCATATCTTTGAAAAACCTGTGAAATACTCCTGCCAAAAAAAAAAAAAAAAAAAATCAAACCTGAGTCCAGTCAAGCTCCTATGTTTAACAACCAATCTATAGGAAATACAGGGGCGAGAGAAATACTACAGCGTTGCCATTGGCAACAATGAGAATGTGGGAAACTGTAAGACCAGTAACCCATACTCATCAACAGGGAAAAATAAAGGGGACTGATGAGAAGAGACTGGAGGAACATGGACTAATTTTTATTGTAGGGCTTATCTGTTTTTGTGTCAGATCAGTTTGTTAGAGAAACAACTGAATATCATTTATGATATTTGAGACAATTAGAATTTGGAACACTGATTATATTTATTAGTGAGGAATTATTTTTATTTTTAGCTGTGATAGTGGTTTTGTTATGTTTAAAGTAATTCCTCCCTTTTAGAGGTGCATACAGACATTTACTGATGAAATGGTACATCATCTAGGATTTGTGTCATGATCCTATGGGAGAGGGAGTAGGTTATTTGTGGTTACATCAGGACTTCAGGGCTGGTCTAGGTTGAGAGTGGTATGGGCACATGGGTTCTAACTTTTTTTTCAGATAGGGTCCCTCCCGGACTCAAATGGTCCTCCCACCTCAGCCTCCTGCGTAGTTGGGACACAGGCGTGTGCCACCACACCTGGCTAATTTTTTATGTGTTTTGTTTTTGTTTTTGTTTTTTATTGAGATGGAGTCTTGCTCTCCATCACACAGGCTGGAGTGCAATGGCGCGATCTCTGCTCACTGCAACCTCCGCCTCCCGGGTTCACGCCATTCTCCTGCCTCAGCCTCCCCAGCAGCTGGGACTACAGGCGCATGCTGCCACGCCCAGTTAATTTTTTTGTATTTTTAGCAGAGACGGGGTTTCACCGTGTTAGCCAGGATGGTCTTGATCTCCTGACCTCATGATCCGCCCGCCTCGGCCTCCCAAAGTGCTGGGATTACAGGCGTGAGCCACTGCGCCTGGCCTGTTTTTGTTTTTAAATAGAGACAGGGTTTTGCCATGTTGCCCGGGCTGGTCTTGAATTCCTCGACTCAAGCAGTCCTTCTGCCTGCACATCCCAAAGTTCTGGGATTACAAGTGTAAGCCACCCCTCCGAGCCCTGGTTCTAACTATTCTCTCCACATTTATATGTGTTTAGAATTCCTCATCACACAAAGCAAGTCATGAAGGAAAGATCTAGGTACATCGAGTAGGGAGGTTATACCTGACAAGGCTTTGGGAAGGACTTCCTGATGGGATAGACACTAGAGCAGAGAACAGAGAGCAGAACGGGGGTTGGGTGTTGGCTTCATGAGGGTGGGGGTGAGTATCAGATGCAGGGAAGAGCCTGTGCAGAGCTTCTGTGATAGAGCAGGAAGAAGCTGGTGTGGCTGGAGCAGAGGGTGCCGGGCAAGTTCTTTTAGGTCCTGTTAAGAGCAGTGTCAGGTTTTAAGGGTGATGGTGTGACATGAATCTATTTTCTTTGGAAAGAAGATTCCTCAGATTGCTCTGTAGATTGAGTTGGTGCTGGGGAAGGTTCAGGAAGAGTGTGTACAGAAGCCCGATCTGTGGTCACTCTGTTCAGGTGAAAACCTTTCCTTTGTCCCTGCTTTGGGTCCCTGATCGGATTGGATAGCCCTGTCTCCTTGAAATGTGGTGTGGCCTGTGATTTGCTCTGGCCATTGGAAAGTGACACGTAACTTCTGAGTGGAAGCACTGAGACACGTGCTTTATCGTGTTCCCTTTCTCTTGTTTCTGACTGTGGAAACAAACGGATATGTACTATGGGCAAGAAAGAAAACTTTGGGCTGGGCGCAGTGGCTCACGCCTGTAATCCCAGCACTTTGGGAGGCCGAGGTGGGTGGACACGAGGTCAGAAGATCGAGACCATCCTGGCTAACATGGTGAAACCCTGTCTCTACTAAAAACACACAAAAATTATCCAGGCATGGTGGTGGGCGCCTGTAGTCCCAGCTACTTGGGAGGCTGAGGCAGGAGAATGGCGTGAACCCAGGAGGTGGAGCTTGCAGTGAGCTGAGATCTCTCTCTCCACTGCACTCCAGCTTGGGCGACAGAGCAAGACTCTGTCTCAAAAAAAAAAAAAAAAAAGTGGGTTGAGCCAAGTAACTAACAGTTTTGGGCTTGTTACTGTACCATAACCTAGTCTCCAGTGGTTCTCAAAGTCTGATCCCCAGACTGGCAGCTTCAGTGGCCTGGATGCTAGTTAGAAATGCACATTTTCATGTCTCAGACCTACTGCACCATAAACTCTGGAGTGGGGCCCAACCATATGTGTTCTAATGTGTCCTTCATGTGATTCTGATGCCCTTGAGTTGAGAGCTACTGTCTGAATTTCCTGACTGATAAGTCAGGAGGCTGTTGGCGTCAGTCTTGGTGAAAGAGCTTGGTGGTTGGCCATTGTTGGGATTGTGGGTGTGGAGAAAAGTGGACAGGCCTAGCTAGGAAGGCTTCTGGAGTAAAATTGATAAGTTGTGTTGTTTGGGATAAGGAGAGATGAGGGGAAGTTCTGGTGCCAGTGATAGCCCTAAGTTTTCGTCTGACAGAACCAGATGGATGGAGGTGCCATTTACCGTCCAGATAGCTTTCTTTCTATATGCATTTACATTTCCTTCCATTTCAGGTTCAGAAACAAGAGAAAGCCCATTAAGAAATAAAAATTTGTGGACTCCCTTAGCTCAAGTAACAGTTTCTCAATGAACCCCACCTCTATACCCCTCCCCCCATTTAAAATTGTACCCCTCTGCAGGACTGAGCACGGTGGCTCAGGCCTGTAATCCCAGCACTTTGGGAGGCTGAGGCAAGCAGATCACTTGAGGCCAGGAGTTCAAGACCAGCCTGGCCAGCATGGCGAAACCCTGTCTCTACTAAAAATACAAAAAATAGCTGGGCTTGGTGGCGCACACCTGTAACCCCAGCTACTCAGGAGGCTGAGGCACGAGAATCGCTTGAACCGGAAGGTAGAGTTTGCAGTGAGCCAAGATTACACCACTGCACTCCAGCCTGGGTAACAGAGCAAGACTCTTGTTTCCAAAAAAAAAAAAAAGTGTACCTCCTTCGCTCTCCTGATCCCACCTTGTTTACCCCATCTGCTCTCCCAGCTGTAGTGGAAGCGCCATGAAAGCAGGGCTCTTGTGTCTTGTCCATGGCTGCGTTCCCAGAGTGAGCAGCATGTGTGGGTGCTCAGCATGTGTGAGCTGAAGGAGCTGCCTAGATGGCGATGAGGAGCGAGTATGGCCCACGTGGAGCTGCACACGGGAGCTGCGTTGCTGCCTCTCGTTCTCTGTTCATGTTTTTCTACACAGTAGCCTAGGATAGAGGCTGGAACTGTCATGAGAGCATGGAGAAGCTTGTTTAACTTAAGACAACTTATTCTTCCTTAAGTGGGAGAGAAAAATGACATTTCAGCAGAAGCAGCACTACCCACAATGAAAACTTACAAAATGAGACTACTGAGAAAGTTGCAGATATAAAAATTAGATTTTTCTCCCTTTTTTTGTGGGGGAGGAGATGGGGTCCTGCTCTGTCACCCAGGCTGGAGTGCAGTGGCATGATCTTGGCTCACTGCAACCTCTGCCTCCTGGGTTCAAGCCATCCTCCCACCTCGGCCTCCCAAGTAGCTGGGACTGTGGGTGCATGCCACTGTCCCTGGCTAAGTTTTGTATTTCTTGTAGAGATGGGATTTTGCCATGTTGCCCAGGCTGGTCTCGAGCTCCTGAGCTCAAGTGATCTGGCCCACCTTCGCCTGCGAAAGCACTGAGATTACAAGTGTGAGCCACCGCAGGCCCCTTTTGTTCTTTTTTTTTGAGACGGAGTTTTGCCCTGTTACCCAGGCTGGAGGGCAGTGGCACAATCTTGGCTCACTGCAACCTCCAGCTCCCTGGTTCAAGTGATTCTCCTACCTCAGCCTCCCGAGTAGCTGGGATTACAGACATGTGCCACCACGCCTAGCTAATTTTTATATTTTTAGTAGAGACGGGGTTTCACCATGTTGGCCAGGATGGTCTCGATCTCCTGACCTTGCAATCTGCCTCCCTTGGCCTCCCAAAGTGCTAGGATTACAGGCGTGAGCCACTGCACCCAGCCTCATTCTTTATCTGCAGATTGTATGCTTTATTTGTAGAAGATAAATTGGGATTATGTATCGTGTTAACAGTTTATTGGGTTCTTTTCAGTTGAGTTCTGAAATCTGCAAGTGTGTCTTTAAAATTCAACTGCCTGGGCTGGGCGCCGTGGCTCACGCCAGTAATCCCAGCACTTTGGGAGGCCGAGGCAGGCGGATCACCTGAGGTCAGGAGTTTGAGACCAGCCTGACCAACATGGAGAAACCCTGTCTCTACTAAAAATACTAAAAGATAGCCAGGCGTGGTGGTGGCAACCTGTAATCTCAGCTACTCAGGAGGCTGAGGCAGGAGAATTGCTTGAACCCGGGAGGCGGAGGTTGCAGTGAGCCGAGATCATGCCATTGTACTCCAGCCTGGGTGACAAGAGCAAAACTCTGTTTCAAAAAAAATAAAAATAAATAAAAATAAAATTCAACTGTCTGTAACTCCTTTGAAACAAATAGTGCTGCTTGTTTGTCCAGTATCTACCTTTTTAGGCTGAACGCATGTCTATTTTTTATATACCAGTATGTTCACAGCTGCTATAGGCATTTCAACAAATTAGTGGATTAAATCAGTAAAGGGCAGAAACAAGACATTGCCAGTGCCCTATCTCAGACCCCTGCTTTTGGATCAGTGGAGCATTATTGAGGGCTCTCTACTGATTCAGAAAAAATAATAACAGAATGAACTGTGGTCATTGCCTTCTCTTTTCTTTGGGAGAGGGGGCCCTGATCATTCTTGTAAGTTGATGAAACTTCTGAGGTAAAGGAAGTCTGTCTCAGTGGCCCCTGTTTACATGTATTTTGATAGGATCTTGTCCTTGCTCTGCATCTCTGCCTCTGAGGAGTCTCAAGTGGCTGCTTGGGGCCACGCATAATGCTGGAGTGTGGAGGCATGCTCTGGGTCCTTGAGCCTAGCTGCTGTTCATGGCTGTGCCTTCTTGGTGGGTGCCCCTGTCTCAGGAGCTGTTACTGCCTCTCTTGGTACCCATGCACTGCTCCTCTTTGTTACCACCCAGAGGTCTCTGCACCGGTTCTACAGAGCTGCCCTGATACAGGTAGTCCCTCACTGCTCTCTTCCCTCAGGACAAGTTCCAGGCACAGGAATGATATAGAGAAACCGAGTTGTGTGAGTTCCAGCCTAGGGTTTGTATAAATTTTATTTCCAGAGATGTGCAATTTGACACATTGTTATGGCAAAATTAGGTTAAGTATTTTTAATAATTCTATAATCAGAAAATATATTTTATGAATAATTTGTATAATACAGAAAAGTGGAAGGAAACATACAACTCTGCTCTCACCAACCAAAATGTTGAAGCATGTTTTCTGCTTATCTTTTCCTTTATGAAACTAAAGCATGTCCATTGAAGACGTGTGCTTTGTGAGTCTTGTAATCAAAGGTGACAGTCCCTGTTCTACTCCCCTTCAGAGTTCCATCAAAGCAACCTCTGCTCTTTCAGCTGTTTCCTTTTTTTCTTTTTCCTTTTTGAGACAGGATCTCACTCTGTGGCCAGGGCTGGAGTGTGGTGGTATGATCTCAGTTCACTGCAACCTCTGTCTCCCGGGCTCAGGCAATTCTCGTGCCTCAGTCTCCTAAGTAGCTGGTATTACAGGTGTGCACCACTATGCCCAGCTAATTTTTGTATTTTTAGTAGAGACAGGGTTTCACTGTGTTTGCCAGGCTGGTCTTGAACTCCTGGCCTCAAGTGATTCACTCATCTTGGCCTCTGAAAGTTCTGGGATTACAGGCTTGAGCCACTGTGCCTGGCCTTTCAGCTGTTTCTATTTATCTGTACTTTAAAAAGTAACTTGCGGCCAGGTGCGGTGGCTCATGCCTGTAATTCCAGCACTTTGGGAGGCCGAGGTGGGCAGATCACGAGGTCAGGAGATCGAGACCATTCTAGCCAACATGGTGAAACCCTGTCTCTACTAAAATACACACACCCAAAAAATTAGCCAGGCGTGGTGGCGTGCACCTGTAGTCCCAGCTACTCAGGAGGCTGAGGCAGGGGACTTGCTTGAACCCGGGGAGGCGGAGGTTGCAGTGAGCTGAGATTGCGCCACTGCACTTGAGCCTGGGGACAGAGCGAGACTCCGTCTCAAAAAAAAAAAAAAAAAAAGTAACTTGCTTATTTTGCTAATTTTAGAACTTCCAGGTTGATATAAGTTCAGTTCTGTCTGTGGAAGATGATGAAGATTTAGCTCTCTTACCCGCCCCCTCTTACCTCCCATGTTACCTCCCTACTTCTTCCCAATATTGTGGTGGTTTGATGATCTATTCCAGAACTTAGTGGTTGAAAAAACAACAACCTGTATTTGTTTACAGTTTTGTAAGTGGGACATGGTTTGCCAGGGTTAGCTTGTTCCTCCTGCTCCATGTGATGCCAGCTTGTTGGTACTGGCTGTCAACTGTGAGAGTTCAGTAGGGACTTTTGGCCATGGGCTTCATTCTTCCCAGTGTGGTCTATCTCATGAGGCTGCTTGGGCTTCCTTGCAGCGTGGTGGCTGGTTCCATGAGGGAGGAAGTGAGATCTGCCGGTTGTTTTAAAGGCTATAGTGAGAACTGTCATCACTTTTGACATGTTGTTCTTTTTTTTTAAATCCCCCTTGCTCAGTTATAGCAAGTCCCCACTTTTGCCCTGTTTTGTTGGTAAAAACAGCTACAGGGCCAGGCTAGACTCAAGGGAGTGGGGAAACAGACCTTCATCTCTTGGTGGAGAGAGTGACAAAGAATTGTTGACCATCTTTATTTGTATTTTATTGGTGAGGTCTTGCTCCCTTGCACAGGCGAGAGTACAGTGGTGTGATCATAGCTCACTGTAGCCTCCAACTCCTGCGTTCAAGCAGACCTCCTACTTCAGGCTACCAAAGTGCTGGGATTACAGGTGTGAGCGTGAGCCACTGCACCTGGCTAATTTTTGTTGGCTGTCTTTAATCTACCACACTTTTATAGGAAGTTTTGGTTTAAATGAATATAAATTGTTACATTGTTCAGCTAAATCATACACTGTGATGGATAATATTTACTTGTATGACTTTTTGTTTTCCTGGTGGTAAGTTTTTCTGTTGGCTTTATTTTCCGTGTATCTGTTACTAATTCAGCCTAAAGTTTTTCAAATGCACTGTATAAAAAGCCTTTGGGATGGTCAGTTACTCTAGATCTGTCAGTTCCTTTTTTTCTTTTTTTTTTTTCTTCTGTGATGACCTTTCTCCCAGAGCTGTCTTCCTGCTCCAGATTGGACTCCTCCCTATCCTGCTGCACAGCTGTTCACATCATCTTCTGAGATGGACCATCTGTTTTTTGGATCTCATGTCTTCCTTAGTTTACCTTCATGTTTGGTGATACGTGGTCTGATAGTTATCTTAAAATATGTGTGAGGCAACGTTTATTAAGACTATATGGCCGGGTGCAGTGGCTCACGCCTGTAATCCCAGCACTTTGGGAGGCTGAGGTGGGTGGATCACCTGAGGTCAGGAGTTCGAGACCAGCCTGGCCAACATGGTGAAACCAGTCTCTACTAAAAATACAAAAATTAGCCGTGCCTGGTGTTGGGTGCCTGTAATCCTAGCTACTCAGGAGGCTGAAGCAGGGAGAATTGCCTGAATTCGGGAGGCGGAGGTTGCAGTGAGTTGAGATCAGGCCACTGCACTCCAGCCTGGATGACAGAGTGAGATTGTCTCAAAAAAAAAAAAAAAAAAAAAAAGACTTTATATGCCGAATCATGTGCGCATATCCTCAGCTGATAGCTTGGTTGGCTATATATCATTTAGGTTAGTAATGATTTTTTCCTCAGAATTTTGAAGGCATTACCTTATTTTTTATTTTTTTTTGAGACGGAGTCTTGCTCTTTCGCCCAGGCCAGAGTGCAGTGGCGCGATCTCGGCTCACTGCAAGCTTCGCCTACCGGGTTCATACCATTCTCCTGCCTCAGCCTCCCGAGTAGCTGGGACTACAGGCGCCCGCCACCGCACCCGGCTAATTTTTTGTATTTTTAGTAGAGACAGGGTTTCACTGTATTAGCCAGGATGGTCTCGATCTCCTGACCTCGTGATCCGCCTGCCTCGGCCTCCCAAAGTGCTGGGATTACAGACGTGAGCCACCGCGCCTGGCCCTGTTTTTATTTTTTTTGAGACTGAGTCTCACTCTGTCACCCAGGCTGGAGTGCAGTGGCAATCTCGGCTCACTGCGGACTCCACCTCCAGGGTTCAAGCGATTCTTCTGCCTCAGACTCTGGAGTTGCTGGGATTACAGGTGTGAACCACTGCGCCTGGCTAATTTTTGTATTTTTAATAGAGATGGGGTTTCACCATGTTGGCAAGGCTGGTCTCAAACTCCTGGCCTCAACTGATCCACTGGCCTTGGCCTCCCAAAGTACTGGGATTACAGGCGTGAGCCACCATGCCCAGCTGCTTTATTATTTTTGAGCTTCCCATGTATATTAGTGTGTATATATATATATATATATATATATATATACACATATATGTATAATTTTTTTTTTTTTTTTTTTTGAGACAGAGTCTCACTCTGTTGGCCAGGCTGGAGTGCAGTGGCATGGTCTCGGCTCACCTCAACCTCCGCCTCCCGGGTTCAAGTGATTCTCCTGCCTCAGCCTCCCAAATAGCTGGGATTACAGGCACCCGCTACCATGCCCGGCTAATTTTTGTATTTTTAGTAGAGACGAGGTTTCACCATGTTGGCCAGGCTGGTCTGGAATTCCTGACCTCAGGTAATCCACCCGCTTCGGCCTCCCAAAGTGCTGGGATTACAGGCATGAGCCACTGCGCCCAGTCGTATATTAGTATTTTTTGAGACAGGGTCTTCTTCTGCCACTCAGGCTGGAGTGCAGTGGTGTAGTTACGGCTCACAGCCTCTACCTCTTGGGCTCAAGCGATCCTCCCACTTCAGCTTCCTGAGTAGCTGGGACTACAGGCATGCACTACCACACCCAGCTAACTTTTTTACTTTTTGTGGAGCTGGGGTTCTTGCTATGTTGCCCAAGCTGGTCTTGAACTCCTGGGCTCAAGCGATCCTCCTGCCTGGGCCAACCAGAGTGCTGGGATTATGGGTGTGAGGCACCACGCCTGGCCAAGATTTGACTTTTTTTTTTTTTGAGTCGGAGTTTTGCTCTTGTTTCCCAGGCTGGAGTACAGTGGCACCATCTCGGCTTACTGCAACCTCCGCCTCCTGAGTTCAAGCGATTCTCCTTCCTCAGCCTCTCAAGTCACCGGGATTATAGGCATGTGCTACCATGCCTGGCTAATTTTGTATTTTTAGTAGAGTTTCATCATGTTGGTCAGGCTGGTCTCAAACTCCTGACCTCAGGTGATTCACTCGCCTTGACCTCCCAAAGTGCTGGGATTACAGGTGTGAGCCACTGCGCCCAGCCGACCTTTTTTTTTTTTTATTGAGATAAAATTCACATAACATTTATTGTTTAAACCATTATAGAGTGTACAATTCAGTGGTGTTTTTGGTATGTTCAGTGTTGTGCAAAAGTCACTGCTGCCTAATTCCTTTTTTTTTTTTTTTTTTTTGAGACGGAGTCTTGCTCTGTCCCCCAGGCTGGAGTGCAGTGGCAGGATCTCGGCTCACTGCAAGCTCCGCCTCCCAGGGTTCACGCCATTCTCCTGCCTCAGCCTCCCGAGTAGCTGGGACTACAGGCGCCCGCCAACACGCCCGGCTAATTATTTTTGTATTTTTAGTAGAGACGGGGTTTCACCGTGTTAGCCAGGATGGTCTCGATCTCCTGACCTCGTGATCCGCCCGCCTCGGCCTCCCAAAGTGCTGGGATTACAGGCTTGAGCCACCGCGCCCGGCCGTAACTGCTGCCTAATTCCTAAACATTTCATCAGCTCAGTAAAAAACTCTGCACTGTTAAGCAGTCACTTTCTATCCTCTCCTCTCCCAGCCCGTGGCAGCCATTCTACTTCTGTCTTTATGGATTTGCCTATTTTAGGCATTTTACATAAATGGAATCATACAGCATGTGGCCTTTGTATCTAGCTTCTTTCACTTAGCATCATGTTTATCTATGTTGTAGCATAAACCAGGACGTCATTTCTTTTTGTGGCTAAATATCCATTGCATGGATAGACCATTTTGTTCAACCATTTATCAGTTGATAGTTGGGTTGCTTTTTGCTATTACGAATAATGCTGCTGTGAACATTCTTGTACAAGGTTTTTTATTGAGACGGAGTTTCACTTTCATTGCCCAGGCTGGAGTACAGTGGCATGATCTCGGCTCACTGCAACCTCCGCCTCCTGGGTTCCAGTGGTTCTCCTGCCTCAGCCTCCCAAGTAGCTAGGATTACAGGTGCCCACCACCACACTTGGCTAATTTTGTATTTTTGGTAGAGACGGGGTTTCACCATGTTGGCCAGGCTGATCTTGAACTCCTGACCTCAGGTGATCACCTGCCTCAGCCTCCCAAAGTGCTGGGATTACAGGGGTGAGCCACCACGCCTGGCCTTTTTTTTCTTTTTTGAGACAAGGTCTCACTCTGTCACCCAGGCTGGAGTGCAGTGGCACAATCTTGGCTCACTGCAGTCTCCGCCTGACAGGCTGAAGCGATCTTCCCACCTCAGCTTCCCGAGTAGTTAAGACCACAGGCACATACCACCACGCCCAGCTAAGTTTTGTAATTTTTGTAGAGGCAGGATTTTGCCATGTTGTCCAGGCTGATCTCAAGTTCTTGGGCTCAAGCGATCCTTCTGCCTTGGCCTACCATAGTACTGAGGTTACAGGTGTGAGCCACTGTGCCCTGCCTACGTGGAATTGTTTTATATGAGAACAGAGGTTCTACCATCATTCAGTGATAGCAGGGCTGAAATATATTTCAGGCAGACTAGTGTGATATATTAGAAAATGAGGGTATTTTAGGTATGTGTAAATCATATTTGCAAACTTGGGGTTTCCATTTCAGTCTTTTCCGCCCCTGGAGGAATGGGTTGGAGCTTGGTCCGTCTCACGGCCTGGCTCTGGGGAATGTCCTGAAGATCTCTCTGCTGTCCTAGTGTTGAGACCTCCTTCTGCTCAGTTGGATTCACGGAATTATCAGAGTGGGCTTTAGCTGACATCTAAGCCAGTGGGCAAGATGGGAGCAGTGAGGCCTACTGTGTCTGAAGTGTTAAAGCTCCCCAGAGGGCTGGGCACGGTGGCTCATGCCTGTAATCCTAGCACTTTGGGAGGCTGAGGCGGGCAGTTCACGAAGTGAGATTGAGACCATCCTGGCTAACACGGTGAAACCCCATCTCTATCAAAAATACAAAAATAAAAATTAGCCGGGCGTGGTGGTGGGCGCCTGTAGTCCCAGCTACTCGGGAGGCTGAGGCAGGAGAATGGCATGAACACGGGAGGCGGAGCTTGCAGTGAGCCGAGATCGCGCCACTGCACTCCAGCCTGGGCGACAAAGGGAGACTCCATCTCAAAAAAAAAAAAAAACACACAAAAAAACAAAAAACCTCACCAGAAATGCACACTAGGGCTTACCCAGCCCCAGTCCAGGAAGGAATAGTCTTCCTGCCTCCCCACCGCCCTCTATGCTTTCTCTTTTCCTAGCATATCTACTCTTCCTAATTTCTGCCTCTCTCCTCTAGAATATTAGCACCTCAAGAATAAGGAAGGCATTTTGTTTGTTGCTGTATTTCCAAGTGCTGGAGAACTTGGGTGGGACTCAGTGGTTCTTTATTTTTATTTCTTTATTTTTATTTTAATTTTAGAGATGGGGTCTTGCCATCACCATGTTGCCCAGGCTGGTCTCCAACTCCTGGGCTCAAGTGATCCTCTTGCTTTGGCCTCCCAAAGTACTGGGATTACAGGTGTGAGCCCCCACACCCGGCCTGAGTGAGTGGGTTCTTAATGGTGACTGTTGTTGTCCATAGCCTTCCCCCTGCTTCTGAGAGCGGAGTCCCTCCCCTCATGTTGGAGACCTCCCAAGGTCCGTGTGGTCCTACAGGGGCTGTTCAGCCTCCCTAGCCCCTTAACGTGTCAGGTCATATTGTATATATTCCGTGAAATGTGAATAATTAGCTATATAATTCCTAAGCACTTACTTTAAAAAACAGCAATGTGATGCTTAACTCTTCCCACCTCTGTTCCTGTCCCCCTTAGAAAACCACTGATAACTCTTTTTTTTTTTTTTCTTTTTTTGAGACGGAGTCTCGCCCTGTCACCCAGGCTGGAGTGTAGTGGCCCGACCTTGGCTCACTGTAACCTCCGCCTCTCGAGTTCAAGCAATTCTCCTGCCTCAGCCTCCTGAGCAGCTGGGATTATAGGCGTGCACCACCACGCCCGGCTAATTTTTTGTATCTTTAGTAGAGACAGGGTTTCACCATGTTGGCCAGAGTGGTCTTGAACTCCTGACCTTGTGATCCGCTTGCCTCAGCCTCCCAAAGTGCTGGGATTACAGGCATGAGCCACTGTGCCTGTCCTAGAACCACTGCTAACTCTTAACTGGTAATTTCTGTTTTAACCTCTATATTTTTATTTTTCACCTGAGTGCTTAAATATTTTCATCCTTTTTATAATGGTCATGTTGCATTTGTAACTTTAAGATATTTTAAGAAGAAAAATATTTATAAACGAGGAATTCTTAGGTTATTAGTCTTCTTCCTACAACAGCACTTCTCCAGTACCAATCTGATTCCTCTAAGTCTGCCTCCCTAGGTTTGATATCTCTAACTCTAATCCCTTCCGTTCTTTGTCCTTGTGATTTTACTTCTTTCTTTTGTGAAAGAGATATGCATATTAAACTTTCAGGCCGGGCTCGGTGGCTTAAATGTCGCCAATCCCAGCACTTTGGGAGTCCGAGACGGGTAGATCACCTGAGGTCAGGAGTTCAAGACCAGCCTGGCCAACATAGTGAAACCCCATCTCTACTAAAAATACAAAAAAATTAGCCAGTGTGGTGGTGCATGCCTGTAGTCCCAGCTACTTGGGAGGCTGAGGTGGGAGGACTGCTTGGGCCCAGGAGTTCTAGGATGCAGTGAGCTGTGATGGCACCATTGCACTTTAGCCTGGGCAACAGAGCAAGACCGTATCTCAATAAAAAAAAAAAAAAATGAAAAGAAAAAGTTGTCTTTCCCTCATCCTCCCAAGCCTCTCCAACTAGAACTGCATTGGAATGTAAGCTCCTTGAAGGTAGAGGATTTTTGGGGGTATACATAACATAAAATTTACCATTTTAACTTTTTTTTGAGACAGAGTCTCGCTCTGTCGCCCAGGGTGGAGTGCAGTGGCGCGATCTTGGCTCACTGCAAGCTCCGCTTCCCAGGTTCACGCCATTCTCCTGGCGCAGCCTCCCGAGTAGCTGGGACTACAGGCGCCCGCAACCACGCCCGGCTAATTGTATTTTTAGTAGAGACGGGGTTTCACCATGTTGGCCAGGATGGCCTCGATCTCCTGACCTCGTGATCCGCCCGCCTCGGCCTCTCAAAGTGCTGGGATTACAGGCGTGAGCTACCGCGCCTGGCCCATTTTAACTATTTTAAAGCATTTAGTTCTATGGTCTTAAGTGCATTCACATTGTTGTACAACCATGACACTATCTCCAGAACTTTTTCATCTTCTCAAACTGAAACTCTGTCCCATAATTCCCCATCCAACTTTTTCTTCCCCCCAGATTCTGGCACTCACCATTCTACTTCCTGTCTCTATGAATACTATTCTGGGGACCTCGTACGTGGAATTTTACAGTATTTGTCTTTTTCGTGTCTGCCTTATTTCACTTAGCATAGTTTCTTCAAGATTCATCCATATTGTAGCAGATATCAGCATTTCTTTCCTTTTAAAGCTGAATACTACTACACTGTGTAGATAGTCTACATTTTGGTTATCTATTCATCTGTTGATGGACCCCTGGGTTACGTCTACCTTTTGGCTACTGTAATAGTGCTCCTGTGAACATGGTTGTACAAATATCTTCTGGTTCCTGCTTTTAATTCTTTTGGGTAGACAGAGCGTTTTTCACCCTGTTTTGTTCAATGTTATAATCCCAACACCTAAAATCAGTGTCCTGCTCATAGTAGGCACTTTATATTTGACAGAATGAAACATTCATGAATGTTATGTCTTAATTTATCTTACATGGTTTTCATCTCTTTATCAGCCCTTTTCCTTGCTGATTCGCTCAGATTTATCTTCTAATCTATTATATTTTTAGCTGTGCTTGGTCTGCTATATTCAACTCAACTGAGTTTTAAATTTCAATACCAATACCTTTTTTTTCCAAGTCTGCAAATCATGGAAACAGTAATTTCCTGTTCTTCTGTGGAAGACCTTCCATACTGTCCCATGCCTGGCTCCTGGAGGATCTCTCACTGCTGGTGGGAGGCTGTGTTTACCTCAGGGACATCTCTCAGTGGCTCTCCCAGGGAGAGGGGGACTCCCCATGGGCAGTTCTCAGGTTGCCCTGCAGGCCCTACCAGTGTCACTCATTCTAGACCTGTTTTGACATATATTTGTTGGTCTCGGGATTTAGCCTTCTTAGGCAGAGGCTTGGGGTTCACATTTCTCAAGGGTGGCTCTGTCACCCCAGTGGCCTCTGGTGGGTGTTTGCTGAGGGCCCAGCCCTGGGCTGGCTGGTAGAGGGGCTCAGGTGATGATGACAGCACTGTGACCACAGACACTCACCTGGTGATGAGGAAGTCCTCTGCCTGGTGGTGGCTTCTTTTCCTCCTTAATGTTTGAAAGTACCTGCAAGGTGGGTCCTCTGTCCTCAGGACATGGAGTGAGGATGAGTGGTAGAGGCTCTTGGCCAGGGTCCCACAGTTTAATAAGTGGCAGAGCTGGGATTCCAGTCCAGACAGCAGCCTCCACACTTGGTGCTCCTAATCACTGTAGCCAGCTGCTCTCCATGACTCCTCTCCTTTGGGCTCTGTGCAGGAAGCCCAGTCAGACCCAAGCCCCTGTCCTGTACCTCTGCTCTGTATTCTGGCTGCCAAGTCCCAGCTCTTAAACCCTGGGGTCCTGCCATGGGCAGCCTCCACCCTGTGAGGCTCAGACTGCTGTTCCCTTTTCATTTCTAGACCTGGAGATTTCTTTCTTGCTTTGCATTAGGCAATGTAGCTAGACAAGGTCTTGCTGAGTCACGAGGCTGGCGTGCAATAGTGTGGTCACGGCTCACTGCAGTGTCAACCTCCTGGGCCCGAGCCATCCTCACACCTCAGCCTCCCGGGTAGCTGGGACTGTAGATGTGCGCCAGTGTGCCTGGCTAATTTTATTTTTTGTAGAGACAGGGTCTCACTATGCTGCCCAGGCTCGTCTCAAACTGCTGGGTTCAAGCAGTCCTCCCTCCTTGGCCTCCCAAAGTGCTAGGATTACAAGTAGTGAGCCACTGTGCCCGGCCTCTCTCCCTCCCTCCCTTCCTTTCTTCCTTCCCGAACTCTTTTCTTTCATTCCTCTCCTTCCTTCCTTTCCTTCCTCCTGTCTCTCTTTCTCTTTCTCTTTCTTTCCTTCTTTCTTTCTCTCTCTCTCTATCTTCATTTTTTGAGACAGGGTCTCACTTTGTCACCCGGGTGGGAGTGCAGTGGCACCATCTTAGCTCACTGCAGCCTCGACCTCCCAGGTTCAAGCAGTCCTCCTGCCTCTCCCCTCCAAAGTAGCTGGGACTACAGGTGCATGACCACCACTCCATGGTCAACAGGGTTTCACCATGTTGACCAGACTGGTCTCGAACTCCTGAACTCAAGCAGTCTACCCGCCTCAGCCTCCCTAAGTGCTAGGGTCACAGGCGTGAGCCACCATGCCTGGCCTCTTTTTTTCTTTAAAACAGCATTTTAGCCATCTTCACCAGAAATTTTCCATAATGTGTTAACATGGTGACAACATTAATAGAATTCCTGATGTTGAATTATCCTTATATTTTTGGATAAGCCCTTTTTGGCCATGGTATCTTATTCTTTTTTAATATAGTGATGGCTGGGTTTGATTGACTTCTATTTAGGGTAGTTTCAGTCAGTTCTTGACTGATCTTGTCTATAGCTTTTTTTTTTTTTTTTTAAATACTTTTTTCCCTGGTTTTGGTATAAGGATTATGCTAACTTTGCATAATATTTTGGGAAACTTTACATCATTTTCTATGTATGTTTCCATCATTTTGTTTTTTTGAGATGGAGTCTCTCTGTGTTGTCCAGGCTGGAGGGAAGTGGTGCGATCTCGACTCACGGCAACCTCCGCCTCCCACATTCAAGCGATTCTCCTGCCTTAGCCTCCCTAGTAGCTGAGATCATAGGTGTGTGCCACCACGCCTAGCTAATTTTTGTATTTTTATTAGAGAACAGGGTTTTGCCATGTTGGCTAGGCTGGTCTCGAACTCCTGACCTCAGATGATCCTCCCTCCTCAGCCTCCCAAAGTGCTGGGATTACAGGCATGAGCCACCATGCCTGGCCTGTTTCCATCATCTTTGAGTAACTTAATAAGAATAAATTATTTGTGATGAATAATAATACAACAGCTAAAAAGACTAAGCTATATTTGTACATATCATGATAGGGAAATAAAGGTATGTTGACTGACTGATCAAGTTGCAGAACAAAGGTATGACAGTGTTTATAGCAATACAAACTGCATGCAACAGTTCTGTGTTAATGAATACACGCTATAGCCTGGGAGGGTGTGTAGGAAGATCATGATGGAGATTGCCTCTGGGGGAGAGCAAATGGAACTTATACGTTGGAAATAAGGTAGACTTCATCTTTATGTGCTTTATGCATTCACTCCTCACCAGACTGGTGGGAGGCAGCACCTGGAGGTAGAGTGCTTATATTTGAGTGCTGCCCCTCTGCTTCCCAGCTGTACGACCTGGGTGTCACAGCCCCTGCACCTGTGGAGTGGAAGAGTCATGCCTACCTTATAGTGTTGTGGGTGTGGAGGTGAATGGTCTGCCTAGGTGACCCTGGCTTCTTGGACCTGGCAACCCCATGAGGGCTGGCTCCCATTGCTCCTTTCCTTTCCTAGTTCTCAGGTCTGGAGACTGCCTTCAAACCAGAGTGCCACAGAGGAAGCACTAAATACACATTTGTAGTGGTTATTATTTGTAGTTCTTTTCTTTCATGTAAAAACTAGAAGCAGCTGGGCATAGTGGCTCACGCCTGTAATCCCAGCACTTTGGGAGGTCGAGGTGGGTGGATCACAAGGGCAGGAGTTCAAGACCAGCCTGGCCAACATGGTGAAATCCTGTCTCTACTAAAAATAAATACACACACAAAATTAGTGGGACATGGTGGCACACACTTGTAATCCCAGCTACTCAGGAGGCTGAGTCAGGAGAATCGCTTGAACCTGGGTGGCGGAGGTTGCCGTGAGCCGAGATCGGGCCATTGCACTCCAGCCTGAGTGACAGTGAAACTCCATCTCAAAACAACACAACAACAAAAAACTGGAAGCAAATGTGGCAGAATGCAAAAAATTGTCTTTCAAGGTGGCGGGTATATTAGTTTGTCCTATTGTTCTTCATACTTTTCTAAACTTAAGAACTTACCCACTCCTTGCCTTCCCCAACATAAGAAAGATAGTTAAACCCGGGTATGGTGGCTCACATCTGTAATCCCAGCACTTCGAAAGGCGAAGGCGGGTGGATTGCTTGAGCCCAGGAGTTTGAGACCAGCCTGGGCAACATGGTGAGACTTTGTCTGTACAAAAACACAAAAATTAGGCGGGCATGGTGGCAAGTGCCTTGTAGTCCTCACAGCTGCTCAGGAGGCTGAGGCAGGAAGATCACTTGAGCTTGGGAGGCAGAAGTTGCAGTGAGCCGTGATCGTACCACTGCACTCCAGCCTGGGTGACAGAGTGAGACTCTGTCTCAAAGGAAAAAAAAAAAGGAAGGTGGTTTGGGCTGGGTGCAGTGGCTCATGCCTGTAATCCCAGTACTTTGGGAGGTTGAGATGGGAAGATCCCTCGAGCCCAGGAGTTTGAGATCAGCCTGGACAATATAGTGAGATCCATCTATACAAAAAAAGGATTAAAAAGTTAGCTGAGCATGGGGGGGTCCACCTATAGTCCCAGCTACTTGGGAGGCTGAGATGGAAGGATTGCTTGAGCCGTGAAGGATGGACGTTGCAGTGAGCTGAAATTGTGCCATTGCCCTGCACTCCAGCGTGGGTGGTAGTGAGACCCTGTCTCAAGGGAAAAAAAAATTGTTTGGCAGGGTACAGGGGCTCCTGCTTGTAATGCCAGCACTTTGGGAGGCCGAGGTGGAAGGATTCCTTGAAGCCAGGACTTAGAGACTAGCCTGGTCAACAAGACAAGATCCTGTCTCTACAAAAAAATTTATTTTTATTGATTTATTTTTGAGACAGAGTCTCACTCAGGCTGGAGTGCAGTGGCATGGTCTTTGCTTATTGCAACCTCCACCTCCTGGGTTCAAGCGATTCTCCTGCCTCAGCCTCCCAAGTAGCTGGGATTACAGGCGTGTGCCACCAACCCTGGCTAATTTTTGTATTTTTAGTAGAGTTGTGGCTTCACCACGTTGGCCAGGCTGGTCTTGAACTCGTGACCACAAGTGATCCACCTGACTCAGCCTCCTAAAGTGCTGGGATTACAGGCATGAGCCACCTCACCCAGCTGCTGAACTTCTTGAATCTGTACATTTGTATCTTATTAAATTGGGGAACTTTTGGAAGACCATTGTTTTCTCCAAATATTTTTGCCTTTTTTTTTCCTCTCCTCCTTCTGGGTGGGACTCCAGACCCCTTAATTTTGTTCCACAGATCTGTGAGGCTCTGCTTCCTTTTTTTCCCCCCTTCTTTTGACAGTCTTGCTCTGTAATCCAGGTTGGAGCTCAGTAGTGCAATCATAGCTCACTGCAGCCTTGACCTCTTGGACTCAAGTGATCCTCCTGCCTCAACCTCCTGAGTAGCAGGGACTACAGGTGCACATCACCAAGACTGGCTAATTTTTATATTTTTTTGTGGAGATGGGCTCTCACTGTCTTGCCCTGGCTGGTCTTGAATTCCTGGACTTGAGTGATCCTCTTGCCTTGGCCTCCCAAAGCCTGACCACATTCCCCTTAAAAATGGGTTTGTGGCCAGGTGCGGTGGCTCACGCCTGTAATCCCAGCACTTTGGGAGGCCAAGGTGGGCGGATCACAAAGTCAGAAGATCGAGACCATCCTGGGTAACATGGTGAAACCCTGTCTCTACTAAAAATACAAAAAATTAGCCGGGTGTGGTGGTGGGCGCCTGTAGTCCCAGCTACTCTGGAGGGTGAGGCAGGAGAATTGCTTGAACCTGGGAGGTGGAGGTTGCGGTGAGCTGAGATCACGCCACTGCAGTCCAGCCTGGGTGACAGAGCGAGACTCCGTCTAAAAAAACACACACACACACACACTTTTTTTTTTTTTTTTGTCCAGCAGCTGGAATCTCTTTTCAGTTATTTCATAAGCTAGGCTGCTTGGAATCAGCCTGGAATTTGGGCAGAGTTTATAGGCAGAATTTGGGGCTCCCCTCTGAGACTCTCTCCTTGAGATTTCCCCCCCTCATAGCTGTTACAGTTGCTTCAAACTCTCCTCAGTCACACATTTAAAAATGGAGTTCACCCAGTGCTGTTCCCTTTCTTTCAACAGTTGGTTCCATCCATTTTCTCTCTGCTTTTGGTTGCTCTCGGTTCCTTCAGGAGGTGGTTTTTTATATTTTGTCCAGGGTTATAGTTTTTACCTTGGGACAGTTGGTATGATATGAGCTGGAAGAGGAACTGACTTTGATCTACCTTTTTAAGAAATTTTGCGGGTCAGACAGAACACATTTGTATGTGTTTTGGTGTTAAAGAGTTGTCCAGAGCACATGAAGCTGAACTGGGACTTTAACGTTTTTTCAAGGTTTTACATTTGCTCTTTTTTTTCTGTCTCCTTCCTCAGCTGTCTGCTTTTCTGTGGAGACTGTGGGTTGTAGACACCAGCAGCCCCCTGTTGCTGCACGTCAGGTGTCCTCCACCTCAGTACTGTGGACATCTCAGGCCGCATAGCCCTGTTGCCCGGGCATCCTGTGCGTTGCAGGAGATGCAGCAGCGTCCATAATGCTGTCCATGATGTGGATGCAGCAGCGTCCACAACCCATCATAGGTCAGGGGCCGCCCCCTAGTGGTGGTAATAAAAAAATGCTTCCAGATGAGGCTAAGTGTCCCTGGGGAACAAAATCCTCCCCATTTGAGAACCGCTGTTCTAGTCCACGGGCATCTCTGGTCCTTACTGTACTCAAATTTTCCCCAGTGTCTGATGTTGTTGATTTCTGCCTTCTCAGAAGGCTGTTGTTGGAGCTTGTGATGGTGTACGCCTGAGAGATGCCTTCCCAGCTGGGGCGGGTGCCTACCTGTTTCTTATTCCTAGCTGTGTTTTGGGGCTCTGGCCCCTTCATTAGATGTCTCAGATTAGGGACTGTAGCTTTGTAGTGAAGACGCCACACCACCATGCTGCAGCCAGAGTTACCTTCCTAAACTGCCCCTTCTGCACTTGGGCCTCATTGGCCAGTGTGGTGCACTGGCAAAGTAACCTGTGTTGTGGCTCAGTGGTGTTGTTCTCAAGTAGTTAATCTTCAGGTAGTAACTAAAAAATGTGACCTTACTGCTGTGCTCTTTCTTGTTTAATTTAGGCCTGAACACGGAGGGGATTAGTGGACTGAGATAAGAATACTGGGTTGAGCATAGCCAGACCTGGCTGGGAATGCTTTCACCCTTGGAGACTCTTGGCTTTTTGCTTCTTATTTTCATCAACCTGGAGGTAATCCTATGCTTGGAGTTGGAATATCTGGTTTTAAACTTTGCTGATCAGGTCATCTTGGGCACATTCTGAGCCTCCGCCTGATACCTCAGCTGTAACAGGAGGGATTGGGATGAGCTCTTTTCCTGTTAGTGTTGATTTTGCTTTTATGCTATTCCCTGTTGTCCTTTTGCATAGGCCTGGCATTATGCCAGCTGCCTCACACATATTAGCTCTTTTAAGTATATGCTGGTGGACAGGTGGAAATCTGTGTTTCAGGGATGATTGACAAGTTATGCATCCATGGCCACGCTGTAGATTATTAGTGGTATGACTGGAGTTTGCTGTCTTGACTGACTTTCATGTTCTTCCTTTAAAAAATGATTCCTTGTTCTTTCAGCTTTATCATTTTGTGATTCCGTGTAATTTTTGTGATACTAAAACTGCCTTCTGTGACCTGAATTATTATAAAAACATCATAAATTGCTTACAAAGAAAATCAGACCCCACAAAGCTGTAGAGGTCCTGGCATACCTATCTTAGGTTTTAAACGTAATTGCTTTTTCTTTCTTTTTTCTTTTTTTAATACCATAGTGTTCTAAGAACGGAAGCATCTGGGCTGGATGGAATTTAGCATCAAGCAGAGTCCCCTTTCTGTTCAGAGTGTTGTAAAGTGCATAAAGATGAAGCAGGCACCAGAAATCCTCGGCAGTGCCAACGGGAAGACTCCGAGCTGCGAGGTGAATCGCGAGTGTTCTGTGTTCCTCAGCAAAGCCCAGCTCTCCAGTAGCCTGCAGGAGGGGGTCATGCAGAAGTTTAACGGCCACGACGCCCTGCCCTTTATTCCAGCCGACAAGCTGAAAGATCTTACTTCCCGGGTGTTTAATGGAGAACCCGGTGCACACGATGCCAAACTGCGTTTTGAGTCCCAGGAAATGAAAGGGATTGGGACACCCCCTAACACTACCCCTATCAAAAATGGCTCTCCAGAAATAAAGCTGAAAATCACCAAAACGTACATGAATGGGAAGCCTCTCTTTGAATCTTCCATTTGTGGTGACAGTGCTGCTGATGTGTCTCAGTCAGAAGAAAATGGACAAAAGCCAGAAAACAAGGCGAGAAGGAACAGGAAGAGGAGCATAAAATATGACTCCTTGCTTGAGCAGGGCCTTGTCGAAGCAGCTCTTGTGTCTAAGATATCAAGTCCTTCAGATAAAAAGGTATTTAGGAGACATCGTGTAAGGGGTCACCCTATGAGGGCACCTGCACGAGTACTGGGGTGGGTGGAGAAGGTGAGGACAGACCTGGTACTTCCAGCCACTTGCCTGAGCCCTGGCTGTGGGTTGGAGGGCGGGCTCCAGGATGCCCTGGCACTGCCTCCTCAGTTCTCAGCTGGCTGCTGAGCCAGTTGAGAGGTCTAGAGAGGTGAACTAAGTGTTCAAGATTCAAATGGCTAAAAAGAGGCAAAGTCTGTTTCTTAACGTGGTTCTGCCAGTTTCAGAGCCCTTGCTTGACAACGTCAGGCTGCACTCTTTTCATGGAACTCATCTCCAAGGTGTTCTTTAGCCTGATGTGGTCAGTGGAGACATGCTGGGCTCTAGAATGTGACTTCTTAAGTCTCCACCATCTGATAAGTGGGAAGCAGAGCTGTGCAGAGGTGCTCCCGCTATCCTTACCCTGTGGTCCAGTGTCCACTTACTGTCTCCTCAGCCAGGTGGTCCAGCAGATGGTCTGCCTCCCTGAGGCCTAGGGATGTGTCTTTTGCCTCCTGTTCTTGGTTCCCAGTGCAGAGCCCAGCACATTGAACACAAGCGAATGAGTGTATCCTCATCCTAACTTGCGATGGAAAGATGTGGTGGTGCTGCTCCATTCTGCCTGGTGGTTGGTGTTTCCATGCCTTCATGTGGCACTCAGGATGGCCCTGACACTCGGATGAGTATAAGCCATATGAAACAACCAAGGGGCCATGGCTTTGGCAGAAGGAAGGAACTCTTGATGGGGCAGCAGTCTCTGTTCATCTGGTGGTCTATAGGGTGTTGCTTTTTAGTTGCAGCTCCTTGAAATTGTTAAAATAATGAAGAGCTTTGAGGGTTAACAAAATGTTTTTTGATTACTCAGGAGCTGTTTAGTCCTCGCTCATGTAATTGCAATGGTGAAGTTTTAAAATTTTATTTATTTATTTATTTTGAGATAGTCTCTTTTGTCCAGGCTAGAGGGCAGTGGTGTGATCATGGCTTACAACAGCCTTGACCTCCCAGGCTTAGGTGATTCTCTTACCTCAGCCTCCTGAGTAGTTGGACCACAGGTGTGTACCACTATGTGCCCAGCTAATTTTTTTTTTTTTTTTTAATTTTTATTTTTATTAATTTTTTTTTTGCACACAAAAACAATGAACATTTTCTAAAAATACATACAAACAAAAAGATGCATATCAAACATATTAGGAAGGTTACACATGGGAAGTCGGGGAATAGAAATGGGGGGTGGGAGTTAAAATAAGGTAGAGAGGGACTTTATGTGGATCAGTGATAATAACTCAATCCTCTATTTGACAAAGAAGAGGGAGAAGGAAGAGGAAGAAAAAGAAAGTGGGATAAAGGATCAGAAAGGGAGGAAAATAAAAAAAATTAGAGTATGACTCCAGGGTAGACCTGTTTTGTTGTCACTGAGTTGGTTGGTTGGTTTGTCTGTTGTATTTTTCATGTTTCGCCAAGTTGGCCAGACTGGTCTCGAACTCCTAGCCCGAAGTGATCAACCCGCCTCGCCCCCCAGAGTGCCGGGACCACAGGCGTGAGCCACCACGTCCAGCCCCCACATTGCTTCTGGCCTCCATTGTAGACCTCCCAGACGGAGCGGCCGGGCAGAGGCGCTCCTCACTTCTTCCCAGACACGGGGCGGCCGGGCAGAGGCGCTCCTCACTTCCCAGACGGGGCGGCCAGGCAGAGACGCTCCTCACTTCTTCCCAGACGATAGGTGGCCGGGCAGAGGCGCCCCTCACTTCCCAGACAATGGGTGGCCGGGCAGAGGCGCTCCTCACTTCCCAGACGATGGGTGGCCGGGCAGAGGTGCTCCTCACTTCCCAGACGGGGCGGCCGGGCAGAGGCGCTCCTCACTTCCCAGACGGGGCGGCCGGGCCGAGGCGCTCCTCACTTCCCAGACGGGGCAGCCGGGCAGAGGCGCTCCTCACTTCTTCCCGGACGGGGCGGCCGGGCAGAGGCGCTCCTCACTTCTTCCTGGACGGGGCGGCCGGGCAGAGGCGCTCCTCACTTCTTCCCGGACGGGGCGGCCGGGCAGAGGCGCTCCTCACTTCTTCCCGGACGGGGCGGCCGGGCAGAGGCGCTCCTCAGTTCTTCCCGGATGGGGCGGCCGGGCAGAGGCGCTCCTCACTTCTTCCCGGACGGGGCGGCCGGGCAGAGGCGGTCCTCACTTCCCAGACGGGGCGGCCGGTGCCCAGCTAATTTTTTATTTTTTGTAGAGATGGGGGCTTGCTGTGTTGCCCAGGCTGGTCTCAAACCCCTGGGCTCAAACGATCCTCCCACCTCCACTTCCTGAAGTGCTTGAGTTACAGGTATGAGCTGCCGTGCCCAGCCTAGAAAGATTTTTTGAGGTGCCTACGGCAGTATTGAACCTCATGCTTTTGCTTGGGAAGAGGCCTGTGCAAGTTGTCAGAGACCTAGCTGTTTTGTTTTGAGACAGGGTCTTGGTATGTTGCACACACTGTTCTCGAACTCCTGGCCTCAAACGATGTTCCTGTATCAGAGCTGGCTTTTTCCTTCTCCTCCAACTGAAAAACAAACCAAACAAAAAAATCTGGCTTTTATTCCTAGCTGTGTCCCTTGGTTTTGTTAAAACTTGAGTAACTCACCTGAATTTTGACTCTTCCTCTGCAGAGTGGGGTCAATAAATGTAAACCTGGGTTGCTGTGCAGTAATCCGGTAGCTGTTCTGAAAGTGTGTCAGGTGGCCGGGCGCAGTGGCTCAAGCCTGTAATCCCAGCACTTTGGGAGGCCGAGGCGGGCGGATCACGAGGTCAGGAGAGCGAGACCATTCTGGCTAACATGGTGAAACCCCGTCTCTACTAAAAAAAATACAAAAAATTAGCTGGGCGAGGTGGCAGGCGCCTGTAGTCCCAGCTACTCAGGAGGCTGAGGCAGGAGAATGGCGTGAACCCGGGAGGCGGAGCTTGCAGTGAGCCGAGATTGCGCCACTGCACTCCAGCCTGGGTGAAAGACTCCGTCTCAAAAAATAAAAAAATAAAAAAAAAAAGAAAGTGTGTCAGGCCTGGTGCGGTGGCTCACATCTGTAATCCCAGCACTTCAGGAGGCTGAGGCAGGAGGATTGCTTGAGCCCAGGAGTTCAAGACCAGCCTGGGCAACATAGCGAGACCCTGTCTCTATAAAAAATAAAATTAGCTGGGCGTGGTGGCACTGCCTGTGGCCCCAGCTACTAGGGAGGCTGAAGTGGGAGGATCAAAAAAACATGAAAATGTGTCATGTGGCAGCTCATGCCAGCCCTCACCAGCATGCTTGTGGCAAGGTTTTGGGCCCGCATCTTCAGCTCACAGGTGAGAAAACTGAGGCCTGAGGCAGTGGAACAATCTACCCATGTGTATAGTGCTCTGAGGAGCAAGGCTAGAGATTCACCCTTGGAGGGTTGGGGCCATGCTGCCTGTGCTTGTTTCCACTGGAGAGCAGAACTGTGAGTGGCTTGTGGGGAGGAGTTTTTCTTTGGTGGAATGTTCAGCCTCAGCCTACCCATCATGTTCTAGAAATGGAGAAATTGAGGCTCAGAGAGCCCCAAGGACTCAGATTACATGTAATGGAGCCGAGACTTGCTCCTAGTCCTCTTGGCGCCCTTGCCCTCACCACACTGGGACGGTTCATGTTGGTGACACGTGAGCTGCTGAGAACTGATCGTCAGACATGACTGGGGGCAGGAGTCAGTATGGATTTGGAATTCTGTGAGAATTCCTTTTCGACCAGTTGAATAAAGTACCATTAAAGACCATCTATTAATACTAGGCCAAGGAAATAGATTTATATAAAGATCTTCATAACGTTGAACACCTGCTGTGTGCTATGCACTGTCCTGATCCTTTAGCTGAGAGTGAGCGACAAATTTTTTTTTTCTTTGAAATGGAGTCTTGCCCTGTCGCCCAGGCTGGAGTGCAGTGGCGTGATCTCGGCAGTGGCGTGATCTCGGCTCACTGCAAGCTCCACCTCCTGGGTTCACGCCATTCTCCTGCCTTAGCTTCCCGAGTAGCTGGGACTACAGGTGCCCGCCACCACGCCCGGCTAATTTTTTGTATTTTTAGTAGAGATGGGGTTTCACTGTGTTAGCCAGGATGGTCTCGATCTCCTGACCTCGTGATCCGCCCGCCTTGGCCTCCCTAAGTGCTGGGACTACAGGCGTGAGCCACCATGCCTGGCCTAAGAGACAAAATTTTGATGAAACGATGTTCAGGCTATCATCTAAAACACAGCAAGGGAGCACACTCCATTTTTGGGGGTCTGTGTGTATTTGGACATCGTAGCCTGGTGAATCCTTGGTCTTCTGGATACACAAGTAGTGATTGGATGTGTTAGTGTTTGTCTTCTGTTGTTCATTTTCAGATTCCAGCTAAGAAAGAGTCTTGTCCAAACACTGGAAGAGACAAAGACCACCTGTTGAAATACAACGTCGGTGATTTGGTGTGGTCCAAAGTGTCGGGTTACCCTTGGTGGCCTTGCATGGTTTCTGCAGATCCACTCCTTCACAGCTATACCAAACTTAAAGGTATTGTGTTCTTTGGGTTGTTTTTCCAACTTTCTCTTCTGCACTTAATCTTTCTCATCTCCAGGCTTCTTTCTTACTCTAAATAGCCCTGCTGTGGTTCATTTTTGCAGCTTTACATAAAGTTAGTGATTGATTCAAATGTGATGTGTTGCCATTTCTTTTTATATTCAACTCAAATACGTACTTAATCCGATTGAATTAGTGTTAAGGGAGACATGACCTTTGTCTTGTATAATTTCTGTTTTTATGATAGTTTATTTTTATTTATTTATTTATTTATTTATTTATTTATTTATTTGAGATGGAGTCTTGCTCTGTCGCCCAGGCTGGAGTACAGTGGTGCAATCTCGGCTCACTGCAAGCTCCGCCTCCCGGGTTCACGCCATTCTCCTGCCTCAGCCTCTCCGAGTAGCTGGGACTACAGGCGCCCGCCACCACGCCCGGCTAATTTTTTTGTATTTTTAGTAGAGACGGGGTTTCACCGTGGTCTCGATCTCCTGACCTCGTGATCCGCCCTCCTCAGCCTCCCAAGGTGCTGGGATTACAAGCGTGAGCCACCGCGTCCGGCCTGTTAGTTTATTATTTAGTTACAATGATTGCTTGTTTCAGGATGATTTGCAGCAAGAGTGTTTTATGCTAAGTTTAAGTTGTAAAAATGTCCAAGTGAATTTTATTAGGCCTATGGGAAGATGGAAAACACTGGAAGTGATTAGATAAATTGATTTTTACATGGAGCAGCTGACATAAAATATTAAGAATGTACCGCCAGGCGCGGTGGCTCACGCCTGTAATCCCAGCACTTTGGGAGGCCGAGGCGGGTGGATCACTTGAGGTCAGGAGTTCGAGACTAGCCTGACCAACATGGTGCAACCCCGTCTGTACTAAAAATACAGAATTAACCGGACGTGGTGGCGCACGCCTGTAATCCCAGCTATTCAGGAGGCTGAGGCAGGGGAATCACTAGAACCCGGGAAGCGGAGGTTGCAGTGAGCCGAGATGGCGCCATTGCACTCTAGTCTGGGCAACAACAGCAAAACTCTGTCTCACACACACACAAAAAAGAATGTTATATGTCCCTGATACAGAGCAAATAATAGTTGGTTAACCCATAAATGTGTTTTTAGAGGAATAGTAAAAGATAATGTGGTTTGAGGTTTTTCTGAAAGTTCTTCTACAGTGAAGTTGGAATTTAGTTTGAGCAAGTTGCGATGTGGCGAGTGCGGAGTTAGAACTGAGCAAGTTAGTGTCACCCTGTGATCTGATCTGTGCACCCTCTGGAAGTGTGGCATCTAGAGTCAGGCCAGACCAGGCCAGTGCTCCCGTCCAATATTGCTGACCAGTCAGCCTCTTATGGCCCCTTGGTGGTCCTTGCATACATGTCCCCTTCTGGTCTCTGGCTGGAGGCCTGAGCTCCTGTGGGGGCAGCGTTGCTGCCCTTGCTGTGAGCTTATGTCTTTGCACTGCCACCTGCATGGCCAAAACAGGCTTGTCAGCTGGCTGTGGGAGCAGGTGGCTGCTAGGAGTGGGGTACAGAGGTGCCTCCCTGGCAGATGTAGATGTTAGAGGGGCAGGCTGAGGACGAAGAGGCCTCTGCCGAGTCCTGGGTGCCCTTGCCTGAGTCCTGCCGTGGCCTCTTGTCCTGTGCCATGTGTGCTCTGCAGGAGTTGTGGCAGAAGAGCCTATGGCCTGGCTTCAGCTCTGTCTCCATGGAGGACCTTTGGCATCCTTGGCTTGCCAGAATGCAGGGATTCCTTTCCAAGGGGTTGCGGGAACCCCAGGGTGTACCCCAGGGTGTACCCCAGGGCCTCTAGACTTGGTCAGAATATGAAAAAATAAGTGCTGGTTGAGACAGAAGCTGTCTCCCCTATGAGGATGGACCTTCAAGCCTCTGCAGCCCGAGTGCAGGCACACATGGGTGTGTGTGAGGGGCTGCTAATTCTTTCTCTGCTTTCTAAGACCAGGCACAGTCTCCACACAGCAAACCTTGTGACTCCCATGTCATTTGTCTGTGTGGCACACAAGCAGCTCTTACTGATTTCCTTTTTAGTGTCTGGGGATATTTACTTATTTATATGATGCCATCTTTAGCTTTTAGCCTCTCATGCGTATGAAACTGAAGTAGTGTTTTGAAAGTCTCCTTGTTCTTCCTATTAGGGTTTATTACTTTTAATTTCTTCTTTTTTTGGGGATGGAGTCTTGCTCCATCATCCAGACTGGAGTGCAGTGGCGCAATCTTAGCTCACTGCAACCTCTGCCTTCTGGGCTCAGGTGATCCTTCCATCTCAGCCTCCCGAGTAGCTGGGACTACAGGTGTGTGCCACCACACTTGGCTAATTTTTGTATTTTTTTGTAGAGATGGGGTTTTGCCATGTTTCCAGTTGGTCTCAAACTCCTGGGCTCCAGTGATCCACTTGCCTGGGCCTCCCAAAGTGCTGGGATTACAGGCATGAGCCACAGTGCCGCAACCCCACTTTAATATCATTGCATCTTTCCTCTGCCTTGGAGTTAAGTAATTCCTGTAGTCTACAACAGCTTCTCTGACATTCAGATATACTGCCATTTTTACTTATCTCTCTTTTTTTTTGAGACACAGTTTCATTCTGTCTCCCAGGCTAGAGTGCACTGGTGCAATCTCAGCTCACTGCAACCTCTGCTTCCTGGTTTCAAGGAATTCTTGTGTCTCAGCCTCCTGATTAGCTGGGATTACAGGTGTGCGCCACTACGCCTGGCTAATTTTTGTATTTTTAGTAGAGATAGGGTTTCACCATATTGGCCAGGCTGGTCTCAAACTCCTGACCTCAGGTGATCTGCCCACCTTGGACTCCCAGAGTGCTGGGATTACAGGCGTAAGCCACCGTGCCTGGCCTCATCTCTCTTTCTTTGCTTGACTCCTGGACCTTGCACTGTGGCTAAGTGCTTTCACTCTTGTGCTTATGGCACTGTCGTGTTACTCTCTGCAATTGAGACTGGGACTCAGGAATCAGCCTGCCAGGGTCTAGTTCAGCTGGCTGATCTTGATAATGAACTTAATCTTGCTAAGCTTCAGTTTCCCTGTGTATGAAAATGAGGAAGATGAAACCATCACCTTCATGGAAAGGTCTTAATGCAGTGACCACCGGATGCTTGTATTAGCAATTGTTATTATCCTCCCTTTTACTTTTAAAACCCGAGTTTTTATTGTATCAATCCCCATTCCCCTGGTTTCTTCTATAGCTGCTTCCTGAAAACCTTCCTGTTTGACCAGTTATTAACCCTGCAGCCACCTAGTGTTTGGTTAATTTTAATAGTTTTGTATCTGTTTTTAAGTGTTTTCATGTCCTCAGGTATTCCCTCAGTTTTCAAAACATAATGCCAAATGGGTATACTTGGATTCTAGCTTTTGTGTGTATGTGTGAAATATTTGATCTATTTTTTAATCTATTTTAAAAACTTTCAAGTCAAAGTAAAACAGCACAGCAGACACCTATCCCCTCATCTAGATTCTCCACCTTGAAACATCTTGTTCTACCTGTTGAATCTCTTTTTTTTTTTTTTTTTTGAGACAGAGTCTCACTCTGTTGCCAGGTTGGAGTGCAGTGGCATGATTTTGGCTCACTGCAACCTCTGCCTCCTGGGTTCAAGCAATTCTCCTGCCTCAGCCTCCCAAGTAGGTGGGACGACAGGTGCACACCACCACACCCAGCTAATTTTTATATTTTTAGTACAGATGGGGTTTCACGATGTTGGCTAGGATGATCTTGATCTCTTGACCTCGTGATCCACCTGCCTTGGCCTCCCAGTGGGATTACAGGCATGAGTCACTGTGCCTAGCCTCCGTCTCTTTTGTTGCATGATGGCTGGTAGCTGTCGTGGCACTGTTACCCCCAAATACGTCAGAACAAGGACAGTTTCCTTATTGACTCAGCACCCAGCCACATTTTGGGAAACATC
Organism: Nomascus leucogenys; assembly: GCF_006542625.1. NCBI lineage: Eukaryota > Metazoa > Chordata > Mammalia > Primates > Hylobatidae > Nomascus > Nomascus leucogenys. The sequence continues at coordinate 81,847,714 of NC_044400.1, read as the reverse complement.
ACATCAGTAACAAGATCTGTTATTGTGCTAAAAGCGGGTAGAGGGGCATGTCCCCAGCAGGCCCCGTATCTGCCTTTTTCTGTATTTTGGGGTTGAGATGCATACTTTTCATCTGGTGGTTGTGCCTCTTCAGCTTCCGCTAGTCTAGAACAGCACTCCCAATCCCCAGTTCCTCATGACTGCTTTAGCTTTCTCATGATCAGACCTAGGTCACAAAGGCCAGGTTGGATCTCAAAGTTGGAACCTTGAAAGGTAGCTTAGGCCCTTTGCTAAAGATCTGTGTGCAGAAGAAGGGAGTGTCCTGCACCAGCCTAGGCTGGGCAGTGGCCTGCCTCACCTCAGCAATCTGCTTCTCTAGGAATTATTGTGGGATGTAGAGTAGGAGGCACAAGCAAACCTCCTTCAGAAGACTGACAATATACTTTTTTTTTTTTTTTTTTGAAGACATTAGAGTATAAAAGATACTGTACATTTGAAAAGCAGTTCAGAAGGAGTCAAGCCTGGGTAGATACCCTCCAACTGAAAGGAGATTCAGATAATCTTAAAAGAAAAGGGGTCAAAGGAAGTGAGCAGAACAAAGAGAAGTGAGGGAAGGACAGAGTGCTAGTCAGACCACATCAGGAGGAGCTTATGTGTCAGCTGACCCACCCCTGGTAGGCGATGGCCACCAGAGCTTTCTGTGGAAAGGCACAGGTCCCCATTGTCACTAATGAGGGACCTGTGGGCTGTGTTTGTAGTCTGTCCCAACAGTGTAGCTTTTGTTGTTGTTGTTGTTTTGAGATGGGGTCTTGGCTCTGTTGCTCTGTCCAGGCTAGAGTACAGTGGCACAATCATAGCTCACTCCAGGCTCAAACTCCTGGGCTCAGGTGATCTTCCTCCTGCCTTGGCCTCCCAAATTGTTGGGATTGCAAGTGTGAGCCACCATACCTGTCCCCAATAGCCACAGCTTTAGCAGTCCTTGATGATTCATCATGGACTTGTTAAATGGTAACCGGCTATTATTGCACTTTCTACCTTTTAGCTGTCATTTTTCTGCAAAAATGAGCTCCCCCTTAAAAATAAAAACGAGTTATGTATTTTAGTCCTTATTTTCTTAAATCCTCACATTGTCCCAAATTTGACCAGTGGGAGTTCTATTAAGTTCCTTTAAGTTGTATGCCTTTGACATGTCCCCATCAGCCCTTGAGCACCTCTTTACGTTCTGGTACAACAAGATGTTCCAGGTTCATCTTGTAGTTTTTCCCACCCGCCCCCCAACCCTAGCATCAGCCATTTCTCAGAGAAGGCCTAGGTTCTTTGAGTACGGAATGGTATGTAGGAGCCCAGGTCTGGTCGCTGGTTGTGTTCATTGCTCCGGGAGACAGAGTTTGCAAGGGAAACTCTGTGTGCAGTAGGTCTTCAAGCAGTGCTGAGCCCTTGCTCCAAGTGGAGCTCTTGGGTCCATTTTTGATTCTCCAACACTTGGCCTGCAGCACCCCATGATGAGAATGAGACAGTGAGTGGTGAGTGTCGTTTTGGAAGGACAGGGATGTGAAGAAGAGATAGCTCCTGCCATGGAGTGGGCTGAGCATGGGTCCTGTGAAGCCAGTACTTTTATATTTTTCTACCCTCTATTCCTATCCTTTTTTTTTGTTTTTTCTTTTCCTGGAGATGGAGTGTTGCCCACTTGTCCAGGCTGGAGTACAGTGGTATGATCTCGGCTCACTGCAACCTCCACTTCCCAGGTTCAAGCGATTCTCCTATCTCAGCCTCCCGAGTAGCTGGGATTACAGGTGCACACCACTATGCCCAGCTAATTTTTGTATTTTTAGTAGAGCTGGGGTTTCACCATGTTGTCCAGGCTGGTCTCAAACTCCTGACCTTGTGATCCGCCCGACTTGGCCTCCCAAAGTGCTGTGATTACAGGCGTGAGCCACTGCGCCCGGCCCCCGTTTAAAAAAAATTTTTATTTATCATGCTTGGGATTTATGGACCAGTTTGAATCTGTGTATCTTAGTAATATACTTAAATTTTGAAAACTGAAGTATAATATACATGCAAAAATGAACATAACTCATAAGCTACAGCTTAACCTAGATTCCTTTGGAAATCTTAAGTTAATGAAAGTCTTAATAGCATTTTTGTAATTTACAGCAGCATAGCCTGTGTTAGCTAGTATTTACCAGGGTACCTAGGCGGACTAGCAGCTTTTAGGCTCAACCTTTTTTTTTTCGAGACAGAGTCTTTCTCTGTCACCCAAGCTGGAGTGCAGTGGCACAATCTCAGCTCACTGCAACCTCTGCCTCCCAGGTTCAAGTGGTTCTCCTGCCTCAGCCTCCCGAGTAGCTGACACTACAGGCGTGTGTCACCACACCCGGCTAATTTTGTATTTTTGCTAGAGATGGGGTTTCACCATATTGGCCAGGCTGGTCGAGGCTCAACCTTTTAAGTTGGAAACAGAAGATAACTATATGTTTTAGATATTACACTCACTGGTCTCTTTAGATAACTGTGGTCTGGAATCAAGTAATTTTCTGTTGTGGAGATTTTTGTTGTCACCTTTTCTGTGTTATGGAAGGGAATGTTAGGAATTAACCCTCATTGCTTTATATAGGAAAAAAATTGCTTCTAGCATTTTCTAAAAATATTGCAGGTAATCTGGCTTTCTCATGTCTTGTGCTATTTGATGGTATTATCTTCTTACTGATTTGTTTCTTGCTTGTTCTATTACTTGCTGAGAGATGTGTTAAAATCTCCCATGGGATTGTGGATGTGCTGTTTTTCTACTTGTAGTTCTGGCAGTTTCTGCTTTACCTATTTTGGGGCTCTGGTGCCCTCCAGAGACTGAACTGGGAAACTCAGGCATGGTCATGCTTGTCCTTTGTTTCCCAGGGAGCTCTGTGGTCTCATGTCCTTGTGACTTTGCTCCTGTGCTCCATTCTTGGCTTCTGCAGACACCTGGCCTTGTCTGCATCTTTATGGCTTCTCTTCCCTCCCTGGAGCTTTATCTCTGAGGCAGCCCTGTCTCTTGGTGGGGTTCATTTTGCATGCATGGAACTTAACAGGCTCTACAAAATCTGGAGAGAAACTCTGGCTTCGTTGAGCCCAGAGAGTCACAAACTACCTGTAGTCTAATGGGCTGTGATAGGGAAAAAGGAACATAGTACAAAATTAGGTACCAGGACTGTTAGTAGAAGCCAGGTCTCTTCGAAGGGGATGTAGGTGGGGAGGTCAGTGACATGCATTTTTATACAGATGGTGATTAATGAACATCAGAAATTGCATAGGAAGAGGGCCAGGTGCAGTGGCTCATGCCTGTAATCCCAGAACTTTGGGAGGCCAAGGCAGGTGGATGACTTGAGGTCAGGAGTTTGAGACCAGCCTGGCCAACATGATGAAACCCTGTTTCTGCTAACAGTACAAAAATTAGCTGGGTGTGGTCCCAGGCGCCTGTAATCCCAGCTCCTGGGGAGGCTGAGGCATGATAATTGCTTGAGCCCAGGAGGCAGAGGTTGCAGTGACCCGAGATTGCACTACTGCACTCCAGCCTGGGCGACAGAGCGAGACTCCATCTCAAAAAAAAAAAAAAAAAAAAAAAAATTGCATAGGAAGGGAGGATTACTAATACATAGTACTGGGACAACTGGTTAATTATTGGTAAAATAAAAACAGTGAGATATTCACCTCTCCACTTGGACCAAAAGATAATTCATATGGATTAAAAAAACCCATAAAAATAGTAGAAAATTCAGTTATGTTATCCAATTTCTAGATAGGAAAGAACTTCAGAATGTTACACTCATTTATTTTACAAACTTGGGATCAGATTACAATAATCTCTTCTGCTTTTTTTCCCACCTGACATGTAAGGAGCATTTATCTGTGTCATTATTTATAAACATGGTTTAATTTTATATTATGTGTACTGTTACAGGTTTTCTTTATTATAAAAATGCTATAACATACCTGTATTCATTTTCATTACTAAGAAAAGTTCTTACAAAGTTTTAAAGTAATGGAAGAAGTCACAAATCCCTTGACATATCCTTGAATCTTAGGTATTTTCAAATCAAAGAAGTTTGAACACTTAAAAACAAGTCAAATTGTACTGAAAGATTAATAGTGAAAAATCATCCCCTGCCTTCCTCTCTCCTCCCCAGAGGTAATTATTTTTATCTCTTTCGACATTTTCTTCTAATTCTAATACTTTGATTTCTCATGTAGACATTTTCTGTTAACTTTCTATCATGGCAAATGAAGATTGAACTCTTCAGCCATTTTCTATTTCTTTTCCCCCATTCTCCCCATATAATTAAGTCACTATTTGTAATAAATGAAAAATAAGCATTTACATAATTTTGACTATGTAAATATCATTCAGTGAAAAACCAAGTTGTGTTCTGTAATTGCATTTTCTTTCTTGTAAAACCTTTTGTTTTCCTTGGAATTAATTACTGCCTTTCTTTTGAAATCATACACTATGTTGTCCATACAGGCTTAATTTTTTTCAGGTATTTGTCTCCTCATCCTTAAAACTCATCCTTATTATGAAGTTAGTTTCTCCTATTTATATATTTATATAGTTATTTTTTCTCCTTAAGAAAAATGAAAACCTGGGTTTGAGTCCCATCTTCCCTTTCTGCTCTTTGGAACTCATCTTTTAACCCTTTTTCCTTACTAAGATTTTCTTTCTTTGTAAAAAAGTTCTTTTCTCTCATCTTTTTCTTCCCTTGGAGCTCTCTCCTAGAATCTTCCTTTTTCCTGCTTGAATCTGGTTTGCTAGCACTCTTAACCTTTTGCACTGCAGTAAGCTTAGACTTTCTTTAAGCTGCTTTCCCTATTTACATTGTTTTGGGTAGTTCTGTGTGGGTGGCAAGCCGCCGAGGTGCCAAGGCAAGAGACTGAAGGCACAGGCTGTTACAGTATAATAAAGAAAATACTTAAAATAAGAATAGTTATATTAGACATAGAATATAGACATGATTATGAATATTATTAATGATTAGTTTGTAGCATTACTCTTTATTCCAATATTATAACAATCTCTGTTCTACAATTATAATCTAGGAAGAACCAGGTCATACAGAGATAGGAGCTGAAGGGACACGGTGAGAAGTGACCAGAAGACGAGTGTGAGCCCTCTGTCACGCCTGGACAGGGCCACTAGAGGGCTTCTTGGTCTAGCGGTAGTGCCAGTGCCTGGGAAGGCACCTGTTACTTCGCAGACCAGGAAAGGGAGTCTCCCTTTCCATGGGGGAGTTAGAGAAGACTCTGCCCCACCACCTCTTGTGGAAGGCCTGACATCAGTCAAGCCCACCCGCAGCCATCCGGAGGCCTAACCGTCTCCTTGTGATGCTGTGCTTCAGCGGTGACACTCCTGGTCCACTTTCATGTTCCGCCCTGTACACCTGGCTCCGCGTTCTAGATAGCAGTAGCAGAATTAGTGAGAATATTAAAGTCTTTGATCTCTCTGAGAAATACATAGAAGAAATAATGTAAGCTGTCCCCTCTCTCTCTCTGCCTCGGCTACCAAACAGGGAAGGGCCCCCTGTCCGGTGGACACGTGACTCGCTTGACCTTACCTATCATTGGAGATGACTCACACTCCTTACCCTGCCCCCTTGCCTTGTATACAATAAATAACAGCGCAGCCAGACATTCAGGGCCACTACTGGTCTCCGCATCTTGGTGGTAGTGGTCCCCTGTGCCCAGCTGTCTTTTCTTCGATATCTTTGTCTTGTGTCTTTATTTCTACGATCTCTCGTCTCCGCACACGAGGAGAAAAACCCACAGGCCCTGTAGGGCTGATCCCTACAGTTCTATGCTGTGTTCTTTCTTGGTTAAGTTCTCTTTTTTCCTGGAGGCTATTTTTGGTATCTTAAGACAGTTTGTATGGGAAGTAAATTTGAGTCCTTGCAGTTCAGAGTATGCTACCTTTGTTTTTTTGAGATGGAGTCTTGCTTTGTCACCCAGGCTAGAGTTCAGTGGCGGGATCTCAGCTTGCTGCAACCTCTGCCACTTGGGTTCAAGTGATTCTCGTGCCTCAGCCTCCTGAGTAGCTGGGACTACAGGTGTGTGCCACCCTGCCCAGCTCGTTTTTGTATTTTTAGTAGGGATGGGGTTTTGCTATGTCAGCCAGGCTGGTCTCGAACTTCTGACCTCAAGTATTCCACCCGTTTTGGCCTCCTAAAGTGCTGAGATTACATGCGTGAGCCACTGCGCCCAGCCCAGAGTATGCTACTTCTTTTTTGAGATGGAGCCTTGCTCTGTTGCCAGGCTGGAGTGCAGTGGCACGATCTTGGCTCATTGCAATCTCCACCTCCCGAGTTCAAGTGATTCTCCCGCCTCAGCCTCCCGAGTAGCTGGGACTACAGGCACACACCACCATGCCTGGCTAATTTTTTGTGTTTTAGTAGAGACAGGGTTTCACCATGTTGGCCAGGCTGGTCTCGAACTCCTGATCTGAGGTGATCTGCCCACCTTGGCCTCCCAAAGTGCTGGGATTACAGGCGTGAGCCACTGTGCCTGGCCCAGAGTATGCTACTTTTCTGTCTTCACACCTGATTGATGGTTTGACTGGGTATAGAATTTTATGTTGAGAAGAATTCCCTTAGGAATTTTGAAGGTATTACTCCATTTCCTTCTAGCATCCAGAGTTTTTGGCCATTCTTCACATAATTTGCTATTCTTCACATACCTTTCTATTCTATTTCTTGTTCCATTAACTTGGAGGCTGGCCTTTCACCCAACCCCCAGCAGCTTGAATTTCAGCAGGGTGTGCCCTGCTGTGGATGTTGCAGTGGGACACTTAGGACTGTTTTAGTTGGAGACTTGATTTTGGGTTTATTCTTGGAGCTTCCCTGTTTCTCCAGAAAGCCTATTATTTGGGTATCAAACCTCCTAGATTGATCTTACAGGTTGCTATGGAAATAGGTATTTTTCATCTTTCTTTCTTCTTTCTAGGAGATTTCTTATCTTCCAAGCTTTCTTGTTGAATTTTATTTTCTTTGTTTTTGAGATGGAGTCTGGCTCTGTCACCCAGGCTGGAGTGCAGTGGCACAGTCTCGGCTCACTGCAAGCTCCGCCTCCCGGGTTCACGCCATTCTCCTGCCTCAGCCTCCCGAGTAGCCGGGACTACAGGCGCCCGCCACCACGCCTGGCTAATTTTTGTATTTTTAGTAGAGACGGGGTTTCACCATGTTGGCCAGGATGGTCTCGATCTCTTGACCTCGTGATCCGCCTGCCTCGGCCTCTCAAAGTGCTGGGGTTACAGGCTTGAGCCACTGCGCCCACCCTGAATTTTATTTTCATAGTTGTATTTTAGAATTTCAAATACCTCTTTGTTTTTCTGTGTTCTCTTTTCGTAGCACACAGGGTTTCTCTGTTGGGTATCTTCTCTTCCCTTGCCTTATGTTTGTGGCCCTGCAGAGGGCCATTCATTTCTGTGTGTTTTGGATTCATTCATACTGGATGCTTCCCTGGGTCCAGGGGTTCCTTGGTGCTGGGCTCGTGTTTAAGAGCACAGCAGTTAGAGCTGCCTGCAACCATGGGTGGGGAGGCTTGGTTATCCACCCTCCTTTGCGTTAGAGGGTCTGATTGGCCATTGGCCACTTAATTGGGGGAATCTCCAAAAGACTCACAGGAGAGGTTTTTCCTCTGGAGCACTTCAGGTCTTCAGGAAATATCCTTTGATTCATCTGGGCCAATGTGCTGCATGAGGGGACAGGGAGTGGTAACTGCCCCCACCTTGTGCCAGGGAGATCCCCCTCCCTCCTCTCACCTGGCACAGAGATCTGACCTTTTAACCTGCTTACCTGTATTAACCTTCTCATGACTTCAGTGGAATCTGGTACCTCCTCTCTTGGATTTTGGGCCTGTCTCTTTCTTTCCTCATCCCCCTGGCTGCACTGTGGGACGTGGCTTCTTCCTCTCAGATAAGAGTAAGAGTAGTGGGCATCTGTGGGGTTACTGTGTGGTCTGAGCTGCTCTCTGAGGCCACTGTTGCTCCTGTCACCCTAGCACTGTGAGATAGGGGGGGTAGTTAGCTGGTAGGTAGCAGGGCTGGGATTTGAACCCAGGTTGTGTGATACCAGTATACTGCCTCCTTCACTGCCGCACTCACTCCTTTCTTGCAGATGTCCTCTTGTCTTATTTGGTATCTTTTTAAGAGGGAATAAAGGAGTGCATTTAGTCAGCTAGCTAGCTTTTTTCTTTTTTTTTTTTTTTTCTTTCTTTTTTTGTTTTTGAGACAGGGTCTGGCTCTGTCACCCAGGCTTGGAGAGCAGTGGCATGATCTTGGCTCATTGCAACATCTGCCTCCCAGGCTCACGCCATCCTCTCACCTGAGCCTCCCGAGTAGCTGGGACTACAGGTGCACACCACCACATCTGGCTAATTTTTGCATTTTTCATAGAGACGGGCTTTTGCCATTTTGCCCAGGTTGGTCTCGAAATCCTGAGCTCAGTCTCCGCGCCTCGGTCTCCCAAAGTGGTGGGATTACAGGCGTGAGGGACCGCGCCTGGCCTGGTTGGCTTTCTTTCCCATTCAATTTTGAACCTTATCTGAGTCTCTTGTAAGTTAATTAGCTTCCTTCTTTGGCATGTGGCATGGAAGGGATGAGAAGTATAGAATTTGTTTTGAGGTTAACAGGCTTAGACAACACCAAGGAAAACAACTGCAAAATAGCAGTAGATTTGAGTAATTTCATCCCAGATTCTAACTTTCATTCTCTAACATTTTATTTTAAAAACTAGGTCAGAAAAAGAGTGCACGCCAGTATCACGTACAGTTCTTTGGTGACGCCCCAGAAAGAGCTTGGATATTTGAGAAGAGCCTCGTAGCTTTTGAAGGAGAAGGACAGTTTGAAAAATTATGCCAGGAAAGTGCCAAGCAGGCACCCACGAAAGCTGAGAAAATTAAGGTGATAGATGACCCTTCAGTCTACTTTTAGACCAGAAATTTAATTTTTATTCTTTAAGTTAACTTATTTTTGTTTTGAACTTATACTTGCTCGAAATATTGTAATGGCTTAACAGTCTCTTTCGTTGTTGACTTTTGCCCAAGAATGCCATGTTACAATATGATAAAGTTTTTTAGAGACACAACTTATTTTTTTTTGCTCATTTGATGACTCTCAGAGATAACTTGTTTTAGAATTTATATATACACATATATGTGTATATATACACACACACACACACACACACAGAGGGATTGTATTAATGTAACGTGATAGGAATTGATTTCTGGTTTAAAGAAACAATAAAGGTATTATGTTGGGCTGAATTCTAAAATAGGTTTTTATAATTTTTTTATTTCTATTATTTTTTTAAATTTGAGATGGAGTTTCACTCTTGTCGCCCAGGCTGGAGTGTAATGGCATGATCTTGGCTCATTGCATCCTCCGCCCCCCCGGGTTCAAGCGATTCTCCTGCCTCAGCGTCCCAAGTAGCTGGAATTACAGGTGCCTGCCACCACGCCTGGCTAATTTTTGTATTTTTAGTAGAGACAGGGTTTCACCAGGTTGGTCAGACTGGTCTTGAACTCCTGACCTCAGGTGATGTGTCTGCCTCGGCCTCCACAGGTGCTGGGATTACAGGCGGGAACCACCACGCTGGTCAAGTTTTTTATTTCTAAAATTATGTGAAAATGTAAAAGTATTCTTTTCTTTTTTTTTTTTTTGAGACAGGGTCTTGCTCTGTCACCCCAGGCTAGAGTGCAGTGGCGTGGTCTCAGGTTACTGCATCCGCCGCCTCACAGTTCAAGTGATTCTCATGTCTCAGCCTGCCTAGTAGCTGGGACCACAGGCATGCACTACCATGCCTGGCTTATCTTTTGTATTTTAGTAGAGATGGGGTTTGGCCATGTTGGCCAGGCTGGTCTTAAACTCCTGGCCTCAGGTGATCCATCTGCCTTGACATCCCTAAGTGCTGGGATTATAGGCATGAATCATGTGCCTAGGAAAAGTAGTTAACTTTTATGTTTGTGTAATGAAACTTAGTGTCTCTTTTTTTTTTTTTTTCCCAGCTGTTGAAACCAATTTCAGGGAAATTGAGGGCCCAGTGGGAAATGGGCATTGTTCAAGCAGAAGAAGCTGCAAGCATGTCAGTGGAGGAGCGGAAAGCCAAGTTCACCTTTCTCTATGTGGGGGACCAGCTTCATCTCAACCCTCAAGTAGCCAAGGAGGCTGGCATTGCTGCAGAGTCTTTGGGAGAAATGGCAGAATCCTCAGGAGTCAGCGAAGAAGCTGCTGAAAACCCCAAGTCTGTGAGAGAAGAGTGCATTCCCATGAAGAGAAGGCGGAGGGCCAAACTGTGTAGCTCTGCAGAGACCCTGGAGAGTCACCCCGACATAGGGAAGAGTACCCCTCAAAAGACGGCAGAGGCTGACCCCAGAAGAGGAGTAGGGTCTCCTCCTGGGAGGAAGAAGACCACAGTCTCCATGCCACGAAGCAGGAAGGGAGATGCAGCATCCCAGTTTTTGGTCTTCTGTCAAAAACACAGGGATGAGGTCAGTACTAAGTTGTGTTTCATGCTAGCAAGTTTCAGAATTTGAGGAACATCCCTTCAGTGCAGAATCATCTGTTTCTCAGCATTATCAGGAGAATCTAACGTGAGCCTTGCATAGATTTTAGATCTAATAAATAAGTATTATTAGGGAACAGCCATTCTGACCCTTGAGGGAAAAGATACTTGACTTGCACTCTGGGTTCCTAAAATATCCCTTCTAATGTAGATAAGAAGATACCGAGAACAGGCCAGGCACAGTGGCTCATGCTTGTAATTTCAGTACTTTGGGAGGCCAAGGCAGGAGGATTGCTTCAGCTCAGAAGTTTGAGACCAGCCTGGGCAACATGGTGAAACCCCATCTCTACAAAAATTAGCTGGGTGTGGTGGCACATGCCTGTAGTCCCAGCTGCTTGGGAGACTGAGGCAGGAGGATCCCTTGAGTCCTGGAGGCAGGAGGATCCCTTGAATCCTGAAGGTGGGGTTTGCAGTGAGTCATGATGGCATCACTGCACTGTAGCCTGGGTGACAACAGAGCGAGACTGTGTCTCAAAAAAAAAAAAAAAACTAGCACAGAGGGAAGTGGGTCTCATCAGGCTGCGCTTTGCTTGAAGCATGTGGCCATGTCCTTAATGTGTGACTCCAGGTTAGCATTTTCTCCAGCAGTCTGTTCTGAAGCTTCCAGTGCAGGGTATGCTCATCTATAAAGCTCATTGTGTCCACTGGCACTGAGGGTGTTGATTTATTTCCCTGACATTTAAAAGGGTAGCAGTGTGATTAAGACATTTATATAATTTTCTTAATTGTCTTCATAAAATATACAGTCTGTTAGTACATAATAAAGGCTGTAAAGAACTGAAGGAGTTGGGTTCCCCACTTCCCACTTTTGGTTATGTTACTTGGAGTGGATCATAGTCTCGTGCTTAAAAGGCTTTAAATGTTCATTTTAATTTTATTTCCATAGGAATTTTCCATTCAGTAGTCTAAATCTATGTGGTGATTAAAGGTATCAAAAACAATAGTGTCGGCCAGGCACAGTGGCTCACACCTGTAATCCCATCACTTTGGGAAGCTGAGGCGGGTGGATCACGAGGTCAGGAGTTTGAGACCATCCTGGCCAACATGGTGAAACCCCGTCTCTACTAAAAATACAGAAAAAATCAGCTGGGCGTGGTGATGCGTGCCTGTAATCTCAGCTTCTCAGGAGGCTGAGGCAGGAAAATTACTTGAACCAGGGAGTCGGAGGTTGCAGTGAGCTGAGATTGTGCCACTGCACTCCAGCCTGGTGACAGAATGAGACTCCGTCTCAAAAAAAAAAAAAAAAAAAAGTCTGTCTTCAAAAAATTTTCCATGAATCTTTAACCAGCATGTATTTTGTGGCAGGCAGCATGGCACAATAAGGAGCCATGAGTAGTTCAGGCAGAGATGCATAAATGGGTAACTGGGTATTCTAAGAAATCTACTGGACATGATTTTTTTTGTCCCTATATGGGATCTGGAAATTCTGCCAGAGAAAGGCATTTGAGTGATGCCTTCAAGAGTAACCCATGGCTGGGTGCGGTGGCTCCCGCCTGTAATCCCAGCACATTGGGAGGCTAAGGTGGGCGGATCACCTGAGGTTAGGAGTTTGAGGCTAGCCTGGCCTACATGGTGAAACCCTGTCTGTACTAACAATACAAAAATTAGCTGAGCATGGTGGTGTGCGCTTGTAATCCCAGCTACTCAGGAGGCTGAGGCAGGAGAATCACTTGAACTGGGAGGCAGAGGCCATAGTGAGCTGAAATCATGCCACTGCACTCCAGCCTGGGTAATCTGTAGGGCTTTTCTCAGGAATGCAAGGGTAGTTTGATGTTAGAAAGCTATTATTGTGACTTACTGTGTAATGCTCATCTCCGTAGAGGGAGAAAAGGCATTTGATAAAATTCATTGCTTTTTTAAATTAAGTAAACACCTTGTATTTATGGGGTATATGTGATATTTGGTACACGTATTAAAGTTCATTGCTTTTTCTCCTTGGGAGGTTGAGGTGGGAGGATTGCTTGAGCCCAGGAGTTTTGAGATTACAGTGAGCTGTGATTGTGCCACAGCTTTCTAGCTTAGCTGACAGAGTGAGACTCTGTCTCATAAAAAGAAAAGAAAGGCTGAGTGTGGCAGCTCACATCTGTCATCCCAGCACTTTGGGAGGGTGAGGCAGGAGGATTGCTTGAGCCCAGGAGTTTGAGACCAGCCTGAGCAACATGAAACCCTGTCTCAAAAAAAAAATTTTTTTTTTAAATTAGCCAGATGTGATGGCATGTGCCTGTAGTCTCAACTACTCAGGAGGTTGAGGCAAGAGGATTGCTCGAGTCCAGAAGTTTAAGGCTGTGGTGAACCATGATCATGCCATTGCACTCTAGTCTGGGCCACAGAGTGAGACCCTGTCTTAAACAAAAAAATTATTGCTTATTGATAAAAGATTAGTAAACCAGGAATAAAAGGAAACTTCCTAAATCTGTTTAAGGATATGTATCAGAAGCTTTCATCAACGATATTACTGATGAAACTTTAGAAGCATTCTCTTTAGGCCAGGCATGGTGGCTCACACCTGTAATCCCAGCACTTTGGGAGGCTGAGGCGAGTAGATCACTTGAGGTCAGGAATTCAAGACCAGCCTGGTCAACATGGTGAAACCCCATCTCTACCAAAATTATAAAAAATAAGCTGGGCGTGGTGGCGTGCTCCTGTACTTCCAGCTATTTGGGAGGCTGAGGCAGGAGAATTGCTTGAACCCAAGAGGCGGAGGTTGCAGTGCACCAAGATCGTACCACTGCACTCCAGCCTGGCGACAGAGTGAGACTCCGTCTCAAAGAAAAAAAAAAAAAGCATTCTCTTTAAAATCATGAACGAGAGCCAGGCACAATGGCTCGTATCTGTAATCCTAGCATTTTGGGAGGCCAAGACAGGTGGATCAATGAAGGTTGGGAGTTCGAGACCAGCATGGCCAACGTGGTGAAACCCCGTCTCTATTAAAAATACAAAATTTTACCAGCTGTGGCGAGTACCTGTAATCCCAGCTACTCGAGAGGTTGAGAAAGGAGAATCGGTTGAACCTGAGAGACAGAGGTTGCAGCGAGCCAAAATCACACCACTGCACTCCAGCCTAGGCGACACAGCAAGACTCTGTCTCAAAAAAAAAAAAAAAGAATGAGACAGGAAACCATTTTTCACCATTTAATAAACGTTGTGCTGAAAATAGTAGCCAGTATTAGGCCGGGTGCGGTGGCTCACGCCTGTAATCCCAACACTTTGGAGGCCGAGGTGGGTGGATTACTTGAGGTCAGGAGTTTGAGACCAGCCTGGCCAACATGGTGAAACCCCATCTCTACTAGAAATAAAAAAATTAGCCAGGCGTGGTGATGCGTGCCTGTAATCCCAGCTACTCAGGAGGCCGAGGCAAGAGAATTGCTGGAACCTGGAGGCAGAGGTTGCCATGAGCTGAGATCACACTACTGCACTGCAGCCTAGACAATAGAATGAGTCTTCGTCTCCAAGAAAATACTAGCCAGTATTATAAAGGAATAAATAAAGCTGTCATTGCTTGCAGAAGTCTATGTAGAAAACTCAAGAGAATGTACAGAAAATCTTTTAGAATTAATAGAGTTCACCAAAATTGGTGGATATAAAATTAACATACAAGTGCAGCATCAAAGAGGAAATGTAATGTTAAAAAAGATACCATTGATAATAGAAACGAAAATGTCAGGTACTGCGGAATCAATATTATGAAATATGCATGTAACTTTAGAGAAAAATAACTGATATTTTCGCAGACCCCAATAAAGATATATATATATATAGGAAGATTCAACCTTCTGAAGTTGTCAGTTCTCCCTTTAATAATCTATAAATTCAGTATAATTCTAATAAAACTTCCAACAGGAATTTCTTTACCCTTTGTAAGTGGATGCTGATGTGGCCACATTTGAAGAGAGGCTTGGCCTGAGGACTTGCTCTACCAGATAGGAAGTTATCTTATTTAAAATAGCAGTATTTGGCCAGGTGCGGTGGCTTACGCCTGTAATCCCAGCACTTTGGGAGGCCGAGGCAGGCAGATCACCGGAGGTCAGGAGCTCCAGACTAGCTTGGCCAACATGATGAAACCTTATCTCTACTAAAAATATAGAAATTAGTTGGGCATGGTGGCAGGCACCTGTAATCCCAGCTACTCGGGAGGCTGAGGCGGGAGAATTGCTTGAACCTGATAGGCGGAGGTTGCAGTGAGCTGGGATTGTGCCATTGTACTCCAGCCTGGGTGACAGAGCAAGACTCTGTCCCATAAAAAATAAAATAGCACTGTTCACGCAGGGCAGTGATATGGCCCAAGACGGGGCCAGAACAGGCTCTTGAGCATGTGGACATGGATGGGAAAGGGCTGCAGGCCAGTTGGGTGGGATGTCTGCACTGGACATGGTGCTGGGACCACTGGTGATTTATGAACTTGGCCAGCATGGGAGAGGAGCTTTGTCACCATGGGAGAGGGAAGGATTTCTTAAATAAGCCAAACTGATAACAGGCTATAAAGGCTATGAAACTATGTATGTTAAAATGAAAATCTAGGCCAGGCATGGTGACTCACACCTGTAATCCCAGTACTTTGGGAGGCTGAAGCGAGAGGATTGCTTGAGCCACTGCACCACTTCAGCCTGGGTGACAGAGACCCTGGCTCAAAAAAAAAAAAAAATTCTTATGTGTCAAGGACACCATCAACACAGTGAAAGGACAAATTCTGTAAAGAGCCGAAACAATTCTGAAGGAGAACGGCGAGTTTCTTGGAGGGCCAGTAAGTGCATGAAGAGATGCTGCTCAACTGCGGCCATGCCCAGGGAGCTGTATGTTACGATCCTGGTGGGATGGTCCTTCACAGTCATCAGGTGAGCAGACATCAAACTCAGAACAGCCAGGGATTGAGAAGATGAGCAACAGTGGGACTCCTCGTACAATGCTGGTGAAACATCATTTATTACACCTGTTTTGAGAGAAATTTGGCAATATCTAGTGAAATTGAAGATGTGCTTTTTTTTCTCTTACAGTTTTACTCCTTGATATTTACCCTAGAGTAATTTTGTCCTTGCACCCAAAGAGAGACCACAGTGTCCAAAACCAAAAAATAACCAAGTGACAGACTATGGTATGTTCCTACAGTGTAACTACACATCAATTAAAGTGAACTCATTGGATGTCAAAGAAGAAACAAATTGCTGAAGGGTATGCAGATTCTATCACTTGTGTAAAGTTTGAAAAGGGCCACATACCCACAATTGAGTTTAACTTATCCCTTTCTCTGTGTCCATCTAAAAAGTGTAAGTGGGCAGCTGTGAAGGTATGTGCCTCTCTTCAGGAGCCAAGAGATCTATCCAGGGAGGAGCCATTAACACCTGGTGGAGTAGCTGTGGTCGTTGTTGGATATAAAATGATACAAAGCAGGCAAGGTGCAAGGTGGGAGGATCACTTGAAGCCAGGAGTTTGAGACCAGCCTGGGCAACATAGCAAGATGTTATCTCTATCAAAAATAAAAATAAAATAAAATGGTATAAAGCACTCAGCAATGTGTGGACAGCCACCATTTCCGGCATGTTGGGAGAGGGTGCAGTGGCAAGCTCTGAATGGATACTCCAGTGTTTGATAGCTAGGCCTGCACGGGGTTGGTGAAGTGCTGTATGCTCTTGGGCCCTGGAAGCAGGGTAAGGTGGTGTCGGGTGAGGACCGCCCCGTCAGCCACTCTGGCATGTTGCTCGGCTGTGTCTCCACAACCCGTTCACTAGTTTGGAATTGTGAAAAAAAAAGTGGGTACCTGAGAATTAAAGCCACTGTCCAAAGACCACCCTGTTGGCTTTTTGGGACCCAAACTGATCTCAGATGGTCCTTCTAGTGCTAAGAAATGTGCCAAAAATGAAAGTCTGGATTGGCACTATACTAAAAGTAATATAAAACCAAACTGAAGGTGTACAGTTAAAACTGAGTTCTGGGCAGAGTGCAGCAGTGGCTCACACCTATAATCCCAGCACGTTGGGAGGCCGAGGAGGGCAGGCTGCTTGGGGTTGGTAGTTTGAGAACAGCCTGGGCAACACAGACTCCCATCTCTACAAAAAAACAAACAAACAAAAAAAAAACCCAAGAAAATTAACGGGGCATGATGGTGCAGACGTGTAGTCTCGGTTACTCAGGAAGCTGAGGCGGGAGGGACCACTTGAGCCTGGAAGGTCGAGGCTGCCGCGAGCCATCATTGCGCCACTGCACTCCAGTTTGGATGACACAGAGAGACCCTGTCAAAGCAAAAACTACAAAAAATTGAGCTCTGTGTTAATGTCCGACATTCTGCCCTGCCCACCCCTGGTTCCTGATGTAAGGCCCATGGGGCCTCCCTTCCCTCCACTGGACTCTGGCTGGGTGGTTTTGAGGAATTTTCTATTATCAGAAAAGCAATGACTATTAGGATGCTCTTTAACCGTTCTATAATAAGCAATTCTAAACTTGAGGAAGCTCCTCCCTGCTTCCATCTGTAACCTAGGTCTTTCTACATTGTTTTTTCTTTTTCGGGAGTGCTGGTGCACACAAGGATGGTTTTTGTTGGGTCGTCAGTTAACCAATGGCCAACCCTTGAGGGATAGAGTCAGGTGGAGCTTCCCTGCTGCTTTCTGGACTTTCCTTTTCTAGGGTCCCTAGATGGGAAGTCTGACTTCAGGACTTTTTGTTGCCACTTGCTGACTCTTTAGAGGTCATTTTCTTTTTCTTTTTCTTTCTTTCTTTCTTTTTTTTTGAGATGGAGTTTTGCTTTGTCACCCAGGCTGGAGTGCGAAGGCGCCACCTCGGCCCACTGCAGTCTCCTCCTCCAGGGTTCAAGCGATTCTCCTGCCTCAGCCTCCTGAGTTGCTGAGACCACAGGCACATGCCACCACGTCTGGCTAATTTTTGTATTTTTAGTAGAGATGGGGTTTCATTATGTTGGCCAGGCTGGTCTTGAACTGCTGACCTCAGGTGATCCACCCGCCTTGGTCTCCCAAAGTCCTGGGATTACAGGCCTGAGCCACTGCACCCAGCCTAGAGGTCACTTTCTAGCTTCCTTTCTCCCTACTAGTGAAGAAATATACTTCTTTATATATATATAAATATTTTTTGTTTTTGTTTTTGAGACAGGGTCTTACTCTGTCGCCTAGGCTGGAGTGCAGTGGTGCAATCATGGCTTGCCACAGCCCTGACCTCCCTAGGCTCAGGTGATTCTCCCACCTCAGCCTCCCTAGTAGCTGGGACTATAGCCATGTGCCACCACGCCTGGCTAACTTTTCTATTTTTTATAGGGATGAGGTCTTGCTATGTTGCCCAATCTGGACTCAAACTCCTGGCCTTAAGTGATCCTCCTACCTCAGCCTCCCACAGTGTTGGGATTACAGGCATGAGCCAGTGCACCTGGCCGGCTCCAGTATGAGCAGCATTTTCACTAGCAGGCTTTTTTGGCCTGATTTTTTTTTTTTTTTTTTTTTTTGAGACGTAGTCTCACACTGTTGCCAGGCTGGAGTGCAGAGGCATGATCTCGGCTCGCTGCAACCTCCGTCTCCCAGGTTCAAACGCTTCTCCTGACTCAGCCTCCCGAGTAGCTGGGATTACAGGTGCCCACCACCACGCCCAGCTAATTTTTGTATTTTTAGTAGAGACAGAGTTTCACCATGTTGGCCAGGCTGGTCTCAAACTCCTGACCTCGTGATCTGCCCGCCTCGGCCTCCCAAAGTGCTGCCATTACAGGTGTGAGCCACTGTGTCTGGTTTGGCTTGAATTTTAAAATTTTTTTATTTTATTTTTGAGACAGGGTCTCACTCTGTTGCCCAGGCTGGATTGCAGTGGCGCAATCACAGCTCACTGCAACCTCTGCCTTCGGGGTTCAGGCGATCCTCCCTCCTCAGCCTCCCTAGTAGCAGGGACTACTGGTGCATGCCACCACACCCAGCTAATTGTTGTATTTTTAGTAGAGACAGGGTTTCACCATATTGGCTAGGCTTGTCTCAAACACCTGACCTCAGGTGATCTGCCCTCCTTGGTCTCCCTAAGTGCTGGGATTACAGGTGTGAGCCACTGCACCGGCCTGAGTTTTTAATTTTTAAAGCCTTTTCTACCTTTCCTGATGCTAATTTTTACACATCCATTAGATTGGAACCAGTGCTTTATGTCTCAGTTCTTTTTACATGCCTTGGTATTAGTTATCTATTGTTGCATAACATGTTACTTCAAAACTTAGTGGCTTAAAACAACAACATGCATTTACTGTCTCACAGTTTGTGTGGGCCAGGAATTTGGTAACCGCTTAGCTTAGTGGTTCTGCCTTAGGGTCTCTTGAAGTTGCATTTAAGATGTTACCTGGGGCTACATCATTCTTTTTTTTTTTTTTTTTTTTGAGACGGAGTCTCGCTCTGTCGCCTAGGGTGGAGTGCAGTGGCGCAATCTCGGCTCACTGCAAGCTCCGCCTCCTGGGTTCACGCCATTCTCCTGCCTCAGCCTCTCCGAGTAGCTGGGACTACAGGCGCCTGCCACCACGCCCGGCTAATTTTTGTTGTATTTTTAATAGAGACGGGGTTTCACTGTGGTCTCGATCTCCTGACCTCGTGATCCGCCCGCCTCGGCCTCCCAAAGTGCTGGGATTACAAGCGTGAGCCACCGTGCCCGGCCTAAGGTTTGACTGATGCTGGAGGATCTGCTTCCAGGGTACCTCCCCTCACTCATGCTGCTGGCAGGAGGCCTTGGTTCTTCACCATGTGGCCCTCTCCACAGGGCTGCTGGTGTGTCCTCACAATATGATGGGGGCTGGCTTTCTCAAGAGCAAGTGATCCAAGAAAGAGCAAGGTGGATATCTTTTATGCCCTACACTTGGAGTCATATGCAACCATTCTGCACTGTGTTATTGACTACGCCGTAAGCAGTAGTGGGGGCTTGAGCTCCAGGAGGCAGGGCTCACGGAGGGATGGGGGGTCGTCTTGGAGAATGGATACCTAAGCATTCTTCGCTGAAGCCTGAAAGCAAAAGGAAACTCTAAAAAGATGTTGGGGGGAGCACGGTGCAGTGCCTCGCACCTGATTTCCAGCACTTTGGGAGGCCATAGCGGGCAGATCACTTGAGGTCAGGAGTTCGAGACCAGCCTGGCCCACATGGTGAAACCCCCATCTCTACTAAAAATACAAAAATTAGCCAGGTGCGGTGGCGCATGCCTATAATCCCAGCTACTCAGGAGGCTAAGGTGGGAGAATCGCTTGAACCCAGGAGGCAGAGGTTGCAGTGAGCTGAGATCACTTCACTGCACTCCAGCCTGGGCCAAAATGAGACTCTTATCTCAAACAAACAAACAAACAAACAAAAACGTGTAGGGAGCAGGTAGAATGAAGGAGGGGCGTGTAATCTGAAGACTAATTTGTAGAGTCTCCAGTTATGTTGGCAGTGTTTTAGTCAGTTGTGGGATTGTGGAAATTTGGTTTTCCATGTTTTTTTGGTACGTTTTAAATTTTTATTTATTTTTGAGACAGAATCTTACTCTGTTTCCCAGGCTGGAATGCAGTGGTGCAATCATAGGTCACTGCAGCCCTGAACTCCTAGGCTGCAGTGATGCTTCCACCTCCACTTCCCAAGTAGCTGTGACTACAGGCACTTGCCACCATACCTAACTAATTTAAAAATAACTTTTTTTTTTTTTTTTTTTTTTAAACACGATCTGGCTCTGTTGCCTAGGCTGGTCTCAAACTCCTGGCCTCAAGTGATCTTCCCACTTAGGCCTCCGAAAATGTTGGGATTATAGGCATGAGCCACATGTCCAGCTTGTTTTTGATACGTTAAGAATAAAGAAGTGGCCACTATTGAATGCTTATCACATGTCAGATACTTTGCCAGTATGTTATTGTACAAAAGTATATCTAGTACTCCTCAGAATCACCTTATAAGGTAAATATAAATTATCTCTGCTTTATAGCTGGCTAACCTGAGCTTAAAAGTTGTAAGGTTTCAGTGAGATGATGCAGTCAGGAAGTAGGAGAATTGGGACCTGACCCTAACTGTGTGTGTGAGCGTGTGCTTTTGTGTTTTTAGAACTTGTAACCATCATACCATACAGTTTCACTGTGAAGCTCGGAGACTTTAATGAGGAGTCATTGCTCTGTTAACCTAAGATGATGATGACACTTTCCTGGCTTCCCCGCAGAAGCCGTCTGTGGTGACTGTCTTGTGAGGCGAGGTGACTGCAGGGCGCTTGTGACTCTGCTTTGACGAAGCAGTAAAGTACACTGTTAGGATTCATCCTAACTGGGGGCTCTGGAGTCATGGTGGGTGATGGGGTGCCAGAGGCAGAGGTGGATGGGAGGGCAGCAGGCCCGTGAAGGAATGTGCTGTGTTTGAGGAGATGAGAGACAGATGTGCTGTGGATCCGAAGCCCTGTGCAGAAACTTTCACTGGTTGAAGAGCTGAGGCCCTTGGAGTTTGAAGAGTTGGGAGTGGGTAGGCTCATGGAGTGGGTCATGGCAGCAATCAGGGCAGGGCCTGCTGGGTTGGGAGGGGTATGGCAGGAGTAGGCATACACAGGGCTGGGGATAGGGACCCCACAGGGAACACTGGTGGAGTGCTGGAGGTCAGAGCCAGACCCGGAACTGCAGAAGGTGTCCTCGAGGTGGGAGGTCCCAGGCAGTTAGGCTGGGGGTGTCTGCAGGTTGTCTAGAGAGGTGGTGGGTGGGCATTGGTGGGTGTTGGTGTCCAGACCAGGGTGAGGACAAGAGGGAGTGGAGCACGTGACTCATCCAGGCAACAGGAGGGCAGATGGTAGGGCCATAGGAAGCTATAAGAAGCCGTCTGTGGTGACTGTCTTGTGAGGAGGGGTTTGGGTTTGGGGGCAGAGGTTACCTCTATTGTCTGGGCAGGTGGTAGGTCCAGGTGGTAATGGTAACCAGCCAACATTAACCTGATGGTTCCTTACCACTGCCAGGTGGAGTGTTACTGCCCCCATTTCACAGAGTGGAGGCAGAGACAGTGCCTTCACTTGCCGAAGTCCACAGAACTAACCAGTAGAGGAGCCAGCATCAGAGCTGGTTGGTGCCGAGCCAGTCAGCAGACTGTTTCCAAAGGGCTAGAGAGCAGTGAGGGCTCTGTTCTGACTGCTCAGCTCTGCTGTTGTGGCAGGAAGACAGCCATGGGCAGCATGGGAACAAATGCGTGGGGCCGGCATCCAGTAAAACTTTGTGGACACTGTTGTTTGAATTTCCTGTAATTTTTGTGTCATGAAATATTATGTTTTTCAGACATTGAACAGAAACAGGTGGTGGGTTATACCTGGCTGGCTGGCATTAGTGTGTCAGCCCTGTGCCCTGCTCTCGAGATCCGTGGCTCTCGGACTTGGGGACACATTAGCAACCCCTGGGAAACCTTTAAATCACTGAGGCCAGACCCGCCGGGTTGGGTTGATCTTGGGTGGGACCTAAGCACCATGGGATTTCAAACCCCCAGGTTATTACCAGGTGCAGCCAAGTCCCCAGAGTCAGACTTCAGTGTGTCTGCGGATCATCCTAGAGACCTTATGAAAGTACAGATTCCTGGTAGGCAGGTTGGGGTGGGGCCTGGGAGTCTGCATTTCTAGCATGCTCCGGGTGCTGATGCTGGCAGCCCTGGTGTGGCTGGAGGGTAGGGAAGCCTCATCTCTTGGCTGTGCAAGGTTGTCTCCGTGTGCTGGCCTGGGCTCTGACAGAAGCCAGCTCACACTCTTTGGTGTGTGCCTTCACCTCTGCCCAGGGCCTGTGCCTGAAAGACGAGGGTAGGTGCTGCCCAGTAAGGACACTGAGCTGAGCCCACCTCCATGTTCAGGGGCAGCGTTCCTGTGGCACTGGCTCTACAGCTAATTTTTCAGGGGTGCCTAGAGGCTGGGTCGTAAGTGAGTTAGTGGTTTGGGAAAAGTATATATATATTTTTATCATTTATCATTTCCAACATTTACAGACGTAGAGTTGAATTGTTTTCACTGGCACTATTCTAATTTATGAGTTTTCAGTGGGTCACAGCATCAGTTAAGCACTACTTTTCTTTGAAGCTTTTAGGGACATAGTTCCATGATGTGGGAATAAAAATGTGATACACTAAGTTCTAAAGGGCCGTGCATTTGATTTCATGCAAAACAAAACCCAATGTGTTTTACAGGTTTAACTTCTCATTGCACCTTCTCCCGTTCCCACAGGTGGTAGCTGAGCACCCAGATGCTTCAGGTGAGGAGATTGAAGAGCTGCTCAGGTCACAGTGGAGTCTGCTGAGTGAGAAGCAGAGAGCACGCTACAACACCAAGTTTGCCCTGGTGGCCCCTATCCAGGCTGAAGAAGACTCTGGTAAACATAGCATTATGCTGATATCCTCTGCTTGGGTTGATGTGTGTAGTGTAGCAAGCTGAGCTCTGGTCTTGGAACTGTAGGGAAGTGTGTCCACTCTCCCTGTTTCTGACCCGTGGGGTTTGGGCCAGCAGTCCAAGTGCGTGTGGTCACAGTAAAAACAGCCTCTGCCATCTGCGTTTACTGGCTTATGAGAGCTATTCGGTGTGGTGCCTTCTGGCCTGTGGCTCCGTTGCTCTCCTGCCCAAGTTGAGCAGCCACTGTGGTCACTGCTGCTGATGGGGCTGTGTGAGAGAGGACAGAAGAAGGAATGGGAGGGAAGGTCGTCTCTTGGATTCCAGGCTTACATGATGTGGTAGGGTCAGCCTTCAGGCCTGTGACTTCCGACGAGGCAGCACTTCTCATGCTTCTGAGAGCAGTCCTGGTTTCGGCTGTAGTCTGCACCTTACAGGGGCCCGGAGTGTGGGCAGCTCCTGGCCTGTTTGCCCGAGAGCTCATAGGGCAAGAAGGGTGACTGGACTGACCTTGAATTCGGTATCCTTTGGTCCTTCCTAGGCCTTCGGCTTAAAAAACCAAAAGTGCTACTTTGCTTTGGGCAGTGGCAAGAGGAGGGAGAGCTGACACTGTAAGATTGGAAGATGTGTAACAATGGTTAGATTCGTGATATGTATATGCTTGGACGCAAATTGTGGAAAACTGAGATTTGAATGTAAAAATAACTGATATATTAGGGTATCAATTTAAAATACAAAAAGTGCTGTATATCTGAAGATTCATCATTGAGGAGCTTTGGAGAGGCCAAACATAAAGTATTTCAAGACTCACCTAAAAGGAAGTCGGGGCCCAGAAGCGATAGGGTCTAGCCACATGTGCCTGCTGTCACCTTTCTCCTTCTCAGATGTTTTCATCTTGATTTAGGTGTTTCTAGATCTCTTCATCAGCTATCTCATTAATCTTGAATTTTGTTCAACTTCCTCAGTGTTCATTACAAATACTATAATTTAGAATAGCAAGGATATTTAGGACTTGTATATTTTCTTTAAAGGAAAATATACCTCACTCTATCAATACACTAAATTTAGAGACGTGTTCCTTTTAAATGACTGGCTTATTTAAAAATAAGCCAGCTCTTCCTGAAGCCAGATTCAGCTTACCCTCGAAGTATAAGCATAAATTTGATTGTGTTATATTTTGCTGAGTGCTTAGTGGATAGAAGTGACAGGTGAGTTTCTGCCCACTGTGTGTCAGGTGTATGCAGGTTCTTGGGTGTCCTTTAATCCTGACTTTCAGGTGACCCTGGTGCTAACAACTAGGATGGCGCACCACATCTTTGTCACGCGCCCATGGCCTCAGTGTTAGAAATCTACACAGATGTCTGGGCATGGTGGCTCAGACCTGTAATCCCAGCACTTTGGGAGGCCAAGGTGAGTGGATCACTTGAGGCCAGGAATTCAAGACCAGCCTGGCCAACATGGTGAAACCCCATCTCTACTAAAAATACAAAAAAATTAGCCAGGCCTGGTGGCGCATGCCTGTAATCCCAGCTACTCGGGAGGCTGAGGCACGAGAATCTCTTGAACCTGGGAGGCAGAGGTTGCAGTGAGGCAAGATCACGCCACTGCACCCCAGCCTGGGCAACAGAGCAAGACTCAATCTCAAAAAAAAAAAAAAAAAAAAAAAAAAAATTCCAGCCTGGCGCAGTGGCTTACACCTGTAATCCCAGCACTTTGGGAGGCCGAGGTGGGTGGATCACCTGAGGTTGAGAGTTCGAGACCAGCCTGACCAGCATGGAGAAACCCCATGTATACTAAAAATACAAAATTAGCTGGGCGTGCTGGCACATGCCTGTAATCCCAGCTACTTGGGAGGCTGAGGCAGGAGAATCGCTTGAACCTGGGAGGCGGAGATTGCAGTGAGCCGAGATCGTGCCATTGGATTCCAGCCAATGGAATGGACAACAAGAGCAAAACTCCATCTCAAAAAAAATGAAAATCCATACAGATGCCTCTGTTGCTTGTTTCTGTAAGAAACAGCTGCTGCCTCATCCTGGATGAATGGAGAGGTGCTTAGGAGGTGCTGTGTTGAGGATGTGCTGTGTCAAGGACCTCACCTGTGGGAAAGCAAGGCACAGGGCTGGCATTGTGCTCATGAACAGGTGTTCTGAAGGCAGACCTGCCTGAAGGGGGGCCTCGAGAGTTTGGCTGGCTGTGCCATGTGGTGCCTATGCTTGGCAGTGGCTGAGCAGGTCCTGCTGCCGAGCATTCCATGGGCTTCTTCCCCAGGCTGCCTTTGCACCAGCCTGCAGTGGCGTGGCCAGGAGCGGGCTTTACAAGGGCTGCTTGCCTGGCCCCCATCACACCAGGCTGGAACTGCAGCTGGTGAGGGCCCCCACGCTCTGGCTGCTGACTCTTCTTGCGCATTGGGCTCAGGCCTAGACCCGAGGTGAGGCTCGGTGAACGCATTGGCACAAGGGCACGGACACTTACTTGTACCTCTGCCTGAGGCCTTGCTGGACCCTGTGGAGCTGAGCACCCTTTTGCTGGTGTCTTCTGTCCCAGCAGTAGTGAGGCTTGAGGGCGACAGTGTCCTTCAGGGCAACAGTGTCCTTCTGCAAGATGTTTTATGAAGAGTCCATTAATAAAAACCCTGAACCCCTCTGTAAAGCAGTCATGCAAATGATAATACTGGATTTATATTTAAAATAAACATTGGCATGTTGAAATTAATCATCTCTCTAGAATTTGCACTCTTACACCTTACCGTCTTAGGTCGGTATTGTTTGGATGCCTTAGGTCTTGGATTAGCTGCTATTCCTGAGAACACCTAACACATGGCACAGCTGAGCAAACATGGAGGAAGCCCTTAATTTGCATATATAAATGTAGTGTTACTACTTAACATGTTTCTTTAAGGAAATGTTTAAAAAGTAGCAAGTTTTTTTTTTTTTTTAAGTTCAACTTAAATTCCACAAGTCTTTGAATGTTAGTAAGGAAAAGATTTTTTTTGGCCGGGCGCGGTGGCTCACGCTTGTAATCCCAGCACTTTGGGAGGCCGAGGCGGGCGGATCATGAGGTCAGGAGATCGAGACCATGGTGAAACCCCGTCTCCACTAAAAATACAAAAAAATTAGCCGGGCGTGGTGGCGGGCGCCTGTAGTCCCAGCTACTCGGAGAGGCTGAGGCAGGAGAATGGCGTGAACCCGGGAGGCGGAGCTTGCAGTGAGCCGAGATTGCGCCACTGCACTCCAGCCTGGGCGACAGAGCCAGACTCCGTCTCAAAAAAAAAAAAAAAAAAAAAAAAAGATTTTTTTTTGTTTTTTGGTTTTTTTTAGACGGAGTTTCATTCTTGTTGCCCAGGCTGGAGTACAATGGCACGATCTCGGCTCACTGCAACCTCCACCTCCTGGGTTCAAGCGATTCTTCTGCCTCAGCCTCCTGCATAGCTGAGGTTGCAGACATGTGCCACCATGCCCGGCTAATTTTGTATTTTTTTTTTTTTTTTTTTTTTTTTTTTTTGAGACGGAGTCTCGCTCTGTTGCCCAGGCTGGAGTGCAGTGGCGCGATCTCGGCTCACTGCAAGCTCCGCCTCCTGGGTTCACGCCATTCTCCTGCCTCAGCCTCCCGAGTAGCTGGGACTACAGGCGCCCGCCACCACGCCTGGCTAATTTTTTGTATTTTTAGTAGAGACGGGGTTTCACCGTGGTCTCGATCTCCTGACCTCGTGATCCGCCCGCCTCGGCCTCCCAAAGTGCTGGGATTACAAGCGTGAGCCACCACGCCCGGCTAATTTTGTATTTTTAGTAGAGATGGGGTTTCTCCATGTTGGTCAGGCGGGTCTCAAACTCCTGACCTCAGGTGATCCGCCCACCTCAGCCTCCCAAAGTATTGGGATTACAGGCCTGAGCCACCACGCCCGGCCTAGGAAAAGATTTTTTTAAAATACTGGGCTATCAGGAGGCAGAGGTTGCAGTGAGCTGAGATCGTGCCATTACACTCCAGCCTGGGCTACAAGAGCGAAACTCCATCTCAAAAATAAGTAAATAGATAAAATACTGGGTTATATTTAAATTTAATGCTTTAATACATTAAATTATAATTATAAGGCCAGGCGCGGTGGCTCACGCCTGTAATCCCAGCACTTTGGGAGGCCGAGGCACGCGGATCACGAGGTCAGGAGTTCGAGACCAGCCTGACCAATATGGTGAAAACCCATCTCTACTAAAAATACAAAAATTAGCTGGGCATGGTGGCACGTGCCTGTAATCCCAGCTACTCAGGAGGCTGAGGCAGGAGGATGGCTTGAACCCACAAGGCGGAGGTTGCAGTCAGCTGAGATTGTGCCACTGCCCTCCAGCCTGGGTGACAGAGCAAGACTCCATCTCAAAAAATAAAAATAAAAAATATATATATATTTATAACAGATGCTAATATAATCTCTAAGGTTAGATATAGTCGCCAGTTTTTTTGTTGTAAAGAGATTTGAGCTGTAAGACATAAGCCCTGGAAATCAGCAGGGTTACAGGAAACACATCATGGGCTGGATCTGTATGTTGAATGCCCTGGGTAGGTTCTCACAGTGCTTCAGTGCAGCTTTTGGAGTGGTTTTCATGTACATTTTCCCCATCCCCATTCCAAGGTAATGTAAATGGGAAAAAAAGAAACCACACAAAGAGGACACAGGACCCTACAGAAGATGCTGAAGCTGAGGACACACCCAGGAAAAGACTCAGGACGGACAAGCACAGTCTTCGGAAGGTAATTGTGTTTCAGGTTTGCTTGACCTGTCAGAGTGTATGCTCTGTGACTCTTGGTGCCACTGTTTTCCTGCATGGGAGCACACATGAGATGCAGGTGGCGGTGCACTCAGCTCCTCCCAGGCTGGTATTCAGCAGAAGGCTTGCATTTCTCACAGAACCCCATTGAGAAAGGCTGCTTGCAAGTTCTTACCCACCAAGGGTGTTATCACAGAAACCGATGATGTGTTGCTCTTCAAGAAAACAGACATCCAAATGCTTTGTGTAATACTTGTTCTTTAGATTGGACAAAATTTTCATTAAAAATGACCTCTTCGGCCGGGTGTGGTGGCTCATATCTCTAATCCCAGCACTTTGGGAGGCCAAGGCAGGTGGATTGCTTGAGGTCAGGAGTTCGAGACCAGCCTGGCCAACATGGCGATACCCCGTCTCTACTAAAAATACAAAAAATTAGCCGGGCGTGGTGGCGTGCGCCTGTAATCCCAGCTACTCAAGAGGCTGAGACAGGAGGATCGCTTGAACCTGACAGGCAGAGGTTGCTGTGAGCTGAGATCATGCCACTGCACCCCAGTGTCGTAAGATTCTGTCTCAAAAAAACAAAAACCCCAAACACCATAACCTCTCTATAGGGCTTATTATTCAGGATATAAATAATGAACTGGCATCAAAGTCCATTAGAGATATGTGTTACATGTCAATAAAAAGTCAACAGTTCATTAAAGGCAATGAACCTAGATTTTATTTAGTTCATTAGTAATTCATGTTATTGTTTACTGAATGGGAATACTAAACAGGCTGTGCAGGAAAAGTGCAGCATAGATACAAAGCCAGCCCGAGGTCCTTGTGCTCCTCGCTTACTGCCAGCATGTGTCCAGGGACAGAGTTTGCCTGGTACCTGCAGGGGACTGAAACCAACCAAGGAAACACTGAATTATTCTGTCTAGCGTATGGTGCCCATGCATGTAGAAGACGTGAGCCCTTTTCCTAGTGTATGAAGTGGTGCCATTCATTTCAACTGTCTCAGATGTCCAGTTAACTTTTTCATGAACTGAGACTTTAATTAGACTTCGTACTTTGTTTGAATTTCCATTTTATTTGATAATAGTTCTGGCCGGGTGTGGTAGCTCACACCTGTAATCCCAGCACTTTGGGAGGCTGAGGCAGGTGGATCACTTGAGGTCAGGAGATCGAGACCAGTCTGGCCAACATGGTGAAACCCCATTTCTACTAATAATTCAAAAATTAGTTGGGTATGGTGGTGCATGCCTGTAATGTCACCTACTCCGGATGAGGCAGGAGAATCACTTGAACCTGGGAGGCGGAGGTTGCAGTGAGCTAAGATCGCGCCACTGCGCTCCAGCCTGGGTGACAGAAGGAGACTCCATCTCAAAAAAAAAAAAAGTTCTGACAGAGTAGTTGTATATATTTGTGATTTTGAGTAAAGCTTCATCCTGTTTTTCACTGATCTGAGTTAAAATGCTCTTTTTATTTCAAAGAATGGAAAATAAATCTCACATATTGCTAAGGTGTAAATATGTGGACACCATATCATTTATCTTATTTCTTTAAACTTGTATTTGTAGTTGAGAGGAGCAGGCAGGCCCTGCCCCATTTTTCTGGCCCACAGAACATTCTTCTGGGGCACCTGCCATCAGGTGAGGTTGTTGAGCGATCAAGTGTTCAGCAGTAAGCTAGGTCAGATTCACCTGTAGTCACTAAGGTTTATAGTTACCAGGAAGCCTGCACTTAACAGTTGCTCTGGTCACGTAATTTTTTTTTTGAGAGAGAGTCTCACTTCGTCACCCAGGGTGGAGTGCAGTGGTGCAGTCTTCACTCACTGCAACCTCCGCCTCCTTGATTCAAGTGATTCTCGTGCCTCAGCCTCCCGAGTAGCTGGGATTACAGGTGCGTGCCACCATGTCCAGCTAACTTTTTTGTATTTTTAGTAGAGACAGGGTTTCACCATGTTGGCCAGGCTGGTCTCAAACTCCTGACCTCAAGTGATCCGCCCACCTCCACCTCCCAAAGTGCTGGGATTACAGGTGTGAGCCATTGCGGCTGGCCAGGTTACCTTCTATTAAAGTAGCCCTTTGCTGGCAATCATACGTAAACTGGTTGCTTTGAAATATTTGTGTAAATGATATACCTAAAAAATACATGGCCCTGGACACTCAAAATACCAAAGTTCACATTAAGTGGCTAGTAATGTTTTATTAGTTCCTATCTCAGGAGATAGCACATGATAAAAAGAAGTAGTGGTGTCTCATCAGATTCGGGTTTTATAAACCTGAGCCAAACCACCTATGACACCCAGTGTGCACTGAGCACTTCTGACATGCTGGGCACTGTCCCAAGTGCATTCTCCTGTCGCCTTGTCCATGATCCTCTGGATTCCACCTCACCGCATCCTGTCTCACTGGCTCTGGTTCCAGGCAGGTGGGTGAGATGGAGTATGAGTGCAGGAGTGGCAAGTCATTCCCTGGGCAGCACTGCTCTAGTGCTATGGGGACAGGGCATTTTTCAGCCACACCTTTCAGAATCTCAGCCCTTGATAAAAGCTTCATGATCCCTTCTCCCTTTTTTTGCTTTTCTCAGTTGTGAAATATTTTACTGATGATCTTTGTTCATTAGGTGTATCTGGTGTTTGTCTAAAAATTGGAAATCCTCAGTATAGTGAAACTAGTAATGTTGGTCCTGACTTAGCAGGGCTGAGTCTAACTTCATTGGATACCTTTTGAATGGAAGGATCCATTTTTCTCATTTTCATCCTTCGCTTTGGGTTCAGTGGAGAGTCTAGGTGCATGTTCAATACGACTTGTATCAGGTGTCTTAACCACATGACTGCAGCAGGTCTTGGCGTGGCCCCACCCACCTCGCCCTCCTGACAGATGCGAGAGCGGGAGGTGCGAAGAAAGAATCAGTCCAGATTGTGAAAAAAAAAGTCTGAGATTGGGCAACCATGGATGACTTATGTGTGGAACACATTTCCAAAGGAAGAAGTTTCTGCCACAAAACTTTTCAGCAACCTGTGTTCATTCACATGAGGAGATTTTTTTTCCTTTCTTTTCCTTTTGTTGTTCTTTTTCTTTTTTTTCCTTTTTTTCTTTTCTTTTTTCTTTTTTTTTTTTTTTTTTTTAAATAATAGAGAGACACAATCACTGACAAAACGGCCAGAACAAGCTCTTACAAGGCCA
The DNA here is from genome assembly GCF_006542625.1 of Nomascus leucogenys. Taxonomy (NCBI): domain Eukaryota; kingdom Metazoa; phylum Chordata; class Mammalia; order Primates; family Hylobatidae; genus Nomascus; species Nomascus leucogenys. Next base: position 81,816,915 of record NC_044400.1, on the reverse strand, counting down.
TGGAGGCAGCCTCCTCGCTCAAGAGCCAGGCAGGTAATGTGGTCAGCGCCCTTTCCTTCTTGGCTTCTGGGTGCCCAGGCTGGGGCTGGGTGGGTGGGCTGAGAGTGTGAAAGGGGAAGGCTGGGGCTGGTGAAGGGGAACAGGGCAGGGGAGGAATCCACAATTAAGCTAGGTGCGAAAAAGAAGGAAAAGAGGTTCTCCTGTGGTTGAAAACTAAACTGTTTTAATGTGTATGTTGTTTTGAAGGGTTTGGCTGAATTTTATTGAAGTTACTTTTTACTTGGCTCTTTTATTTTCAATTTAAAATTTTACTAGAAAAGTGATTTCAACCAGAAGTTTTCAGGTTTCTTACTTGATGGTGCCAGTTGCTACTGTAGATTCTGTGACCCTTCAGTACCCTGACCCTCTGCATGTAAGCTAACAGTAAGGGCTCGTTATTTATATTTCACATGCTAAAAAAACTAGCTTAAAATATTTATGAAAGGTAACTGTCAAAAAAATAAGAGGGGAAATTACACTTCCTTTTACCTTTTAGTTATCTTTTTGAAATATCTGTTTGATCCCTTACTGAAGAAGTCATACCTTCTCCAACTCTTAATTAAAAGGAAAACAAAACCCTGGGGGAGGAGAGTGAGGGAAGATTGGCAGTGGCTGTTTTTCTTGTTTTGCATGAGGTGCTTGACTGGCTTTTAAAAATCAGTTAAACAGACTTAAAAAAAAAAAAAGACATGAGCAATTGGACATGTGAATGCTGATGATATAAGAGCATTGTTACTTTTAAGTATGGGAGTAGCATTGTGGTTATATGTAAGGCTTTATGTTCAGAGATTTGTGCTGAACTTTTTATGGATGAAATCATATGTCTTGGATTTGCTTCAGAATAATCTGGCAGGGGGATGTGGAACCAGGTATGGATAGAGCCATGCTGGCCCCAGGTTGATGTTTTTGGGGGCCAAGTAGCAAGGACATGGGGTTCATTGTACAGTTTGTCTGCTTTTATGTTCAGATTTTTCCATGATAAAAAGTTAAGCCAGAAGGACAAAGGAATTCAGAAGATTCATCTTTAGAACTTCACTTATTTGAGGGGTAATTTTAAAGCAGTAAAAAGATTAAGGGTTTATGATTTGAAACTTTACAAACCAAAATTATTTTACAGCAACGAAAAATCTGTCTGATGCATGCAAACCACTGAAGAAGCGAAATCGGGCTTCCACGGCAGCATCTTCAGCTCTTGGGTTTAGCAAAAGTTCATCTCCTTCTGCATCCTTAACTGAGAATGAGGTAAAATAATAATAATAATGATAACCATGGCATTGGTATGAAGGCCATTTAGCTGCCCACGCTGCAGTGTGAGTAACGCTCAGACTTCATAAGCACAGCATTGGTGCTCACTGCCAGTGCAGATGCTTTAGGGCCTCTTGGCTATCTCAGATTCATGAAATGGACAAACAGTGCACTATGTTAGTTTATTTGAGCACTTTTTATACACACACACACAGTGTGTACATGTACAGATATACTTCAGTCTTGATGCAGTTTCATAGTTCTTAAAAATCTGTCTTAAGAATGTTGTGTTCTGTGTAGCCCTCACACTGTAAGAGTTCACATGGAAGTAAGTCTGCGTTGGTTCTGAAAGGGCACAGTGTCAGTTGAGCTGACATACTGGGTGGGGTGGAGGGCGACTCACACACCACACCTGATTCCTGTTGCTTCCAGACCTAGGCTCGTGGAGGAAGCCAAAGATTTCTTTGTTCTCATGCATTTCATGGCTTTGGTCCTTTAAATTCTGGCACATTTTTAGTTACTTGAGTGTTGAGGTGAGTCAGAACTACCATTGTAATAATGACTCCTATGTTCTGGACTTGCAAAGTATATGATAGCAAAATAAAGCCATTTGGGGCTGCTGCCTGCCATCATTGTAACATGACACTTAGACTTTATTATCAAACCTAAATTTTTTGCTGTTGCCAAAAACAACAAATAGCCACAGAATGTAGGTGTGACACTTTTTTGTTCAGAGGTAGTTTTGGTTTCCTGATTTTTAGGGATTACCTTCATAGAGCTTTGGAATTTTAATTTCTTGTTATTTGGTTCTCCGTGATGCTGTTTTTCTCATTGTAGACATAGGTCCTGTTTTTGTCATATCTATGAGGAGATGATAACTGGGGGCTCATTTGAAACAGGGTAGTGAGGCAAGGGCTGGACAGGCCCCTTACTCTTGCTGAGTCAGAAGGCGGCACTTCTGGCCAGGTCTCTGCCATGGTCCCCAGGAAGGATGGGGTGTGCCTCAGTTGTTTCCACTCATTAGAGGAGGGTAGGCCTTCCAGTGCAGGAAGGTCAGGGACCTAGGTAACCTGTGCCAGGCTCAGAGAGCTCTGCAGCTTGCCACTCTGAATCCTTAGTGATGGTGCAGATAGCGACCACTCCTCCGAGTGGGATTTTCTGCAGGGACTCAAACCAGCTCAGTGGTGGTCGAGACCTGCTCACGGATGGTGGGACTGGGGCTGGTTTACAGTTTGATACGTGTAGATAACTAAGCATTTGTGACTTTCAGACACACTGGAGAAAATGCAGTAAGAATTCTTTACTGAAACATCTAGGAGCTTACTGAAATATGAAAAGGCAAATTTTATACAAATTATTTTTCCTTTTTCCTTTCTTTCTTGTCCAAGTTCAGGTTAAAATCTTAGAAAATTAAAGGAAAGGTCATTTATAGTTCCAAAGAAGAATATTAAACATTTTTCACTTAAGTTGAGATTTTTGCTTTAAAGAGCTTTTAATGAGTTTTTCTGTTATCATAATTTTGGTCCAGTTATTCACTTGAGTTGTTGCTTATACTATTGTCAGGTACAATAGAGAGAACTTGGAACCTGCTGAAATTTTGTCTGTTATTCCTGATCCTAAGTCATGTATATCGAAGGCTTTGATTTAGAGTCATGCATGAGGCCAGTGCAGCAGGGATCGAGGCTTGCCCATGAGTCAGGGGAGCTCAGTCTCCCTGGCCTGGGCAGTTGTTCTGACCTTGAGAAGACGTAGATGAAGCATTTTATCATCATTAGACTTAATTTTTAATTCTTTAGAATGTCAGAAGTTGATAGGTTGTTAAATACATTTATATAATACATTAAATATATGAAATTAATACACCTTCCTACATTTTGAAGGTGATGCATAGATCCCATAGTGTGCATCATGTTCCTTATATGAAAACATTTAAATTACTGGGTCTTTTCCATTAAACTACTTTTGTATGGCTTAGATAAATCTTCCATTAGTGTTCATTTTTATAGAATTATGCTGTTAAAACTACTTTAGGTGAACAAATAAACTTGTCTATTATGTATTAATGCGACTGAACTACAGTAAATGTTTGTGATGTTTCCAATGCTGAATGCCTGTTAGCATATGAGGCAAAGTGTAGTGTTATAAAAAACACCCTGTTGACTGCTGGGCCTGATTCTGATATGAGTTAGGTGACCATGAGAATTGCTGTTTGAGGTCCACACTGGCACACACCCATTTGGGGTCACACCCCCTTTGCATGTTTGTATTTCCTCCCTTTCATCACATTTGTTTGAAATAGGTACTTTCATAGGGTTGGTATTTCAGAACACTTTAGGTCATGTTGTAGTTTAAATTCTTCTTGGAAAAGGTATATGTGATAAATAAAAATTTTTATTGGAATAATCATTACATGGTACTACATCACCCTGAGGAAGAGAATAAATTAAAATTACACACTTGCATGACAAAGGCCTGTGAAGGAATTAATGTGATTTAAGTGTTTTGTAACTTCATTTTTTATTCCTTTAGTAGAGCAAATTCTTATTTTTTTCGCCTTCACTGGTAACAGCTTTTGTGGGAGCCCACACCAGTCAAGTTGGATTTGAACCCAGCTGCTCTGTACTGCACTTAGAATGATGTAATATTCCAGGATGCTGCTGCAGGTGGCGTATCATCGTACACACTCAGTGACATTTCTATCACAATCATTTTATGGAAGATGTGTGATAATCTGTTTTTACTGGTATTAATAAACACATACAATGAAGAAAACAGATAACAAATTTTAAGACCAAGGTAAGATAACTAATCAAGGCCATTTAATCAATCACATTCATCTCATAATAGAAACACGTTCATATTCCAGTGGTCAATGTAGATTTCAAGTTGAAAGGCAGACCCTTTAGTTGGGGGCTGTCCAGAGCTGCAGCAGGGCTTTGCACGGAAGGGGTGGCCCTGTTAGAGTTGCTGCTCCTCTAGTTTGTAACTTACTGGATTTTTGTGGAAAATATCAGCGTCGGTACCCTCAGAAACAAACTAACAGCACACGTTAGGAGGAGTCCTCATCAGCTGTTCTCATTGCCAATGAGATATATTCAGTATTGTAGATACTACACTAATTTCCAACATAAGAGGCAGGAAGAGTTTGATTCTATCCTTTTTTACTAAACAGTTTTATTATGACACTAGATACAGTAAATTTTTAGAAAAAAATACCATTTACAGTATTATTGTGAACCATTTAACCCTTTTGATCCAAGGCCCCGGACCAAGGGGATACTGTAATCAGGTTATTTACACCAACCGCTGCTTCAGTTGCTTCTATAGAGCATCAGCCCTCATGTTTCATTGTCTTAACGTCGAGGAGCAGCCTGGTGTCCTGCCCCAGGTGTCCGCATTTTTGCATGGTGAGGAAAAGGCTTACTTACCTTCAGCTCATAAAAGCAGAAGGTGTGCTATTCACAATACCATGCGAGTAGCCCACAGTTCATTCCCAGCAGATTCTTTGGCTGTGTTTTATCTTTAATGAACGTTTCTGACTAATATTTTGTTGTAAACCATTAAGTAATGTAACGCATGTAAGATGCTTAGGGTGCCTGGCCAGGACTCCGTGGTTTCCTGTTGTGACAGTAATAATGGTTATAATAATAAAAATGATAAAATCGCCATCATTCTATTTTTATCCAAAAGTATAAATTTTGCTTTGGCATGAAAAGTGGTCCTCTTGACTGCATTATGCATGCGAGGATGAAATAAACCTAGAAGTGCAGAACACTGGATTTGTGTGTGTGGCGCTTTAGGGTGCTGGACTGTATGGCTGAGGGCTGGTTGGGTTGCTCTATTGGCTCTGCTCAAATGTTGCAGGATACATAGCCCCAAAGATGGTCTAGGAGCAATCTAAGCTGTGTTACTCCAAAGGACATGAAAAAGCTCAAGAGTAAAATTAAAATTCTCAAAAAAAATCACGAAATTTAAAGATGGGAAAAAAAAGATGGTATAAAAATGGCTCTGGTTCAGTAAGCAGTCACCCAAAGACTCTACCCTGAAAGGCTTTTGATGAAAATGAAGGGAATTCATTTGAAATTACAGCATGATGAATTTTGCGTGGCTGGCCAGCCAGCTAGCCCATAACTGATAGATGCATTAGAAGTCAGCCAGCGCACAGGTGCTCCCTCTATATTATGGAGAAAGCGAAACCCTGCAAATGACCAAATGGTGTCCAAAGAGCAGCATGACATCGGCATCAGCTGACTACCCAGGGGCACATGGGGTAACGTGGACAGGAATGACAGTGTTTCTCAGCGGGGGGGGGGGGGGGGCGGGGGTGGTGACATTGTTCCCTGGGGACATTGGGAAGGTGGGCAGGGGCAGGTGAACTCAGCACTCTGCAGTGAGAGGGACAGTCCCATGTGTGGCAGCATTGTTCCACTTCAGATGCCAGGAGTGGACTCATCATAGAGGAGCAGAGTTTTCTGAGAGGACCATCTCCTGGTTTCCTGAAGGAGGTGGGTGGAAAGGGCTCTTGTTTGAAAGAACTTAGGGAGGACCATTGGCTTGCCAAGAGTACAGAAATTCATTATGCTGCTAATTTAACGTGGAATTCCTTCATTTCATAAGAACCTCAAAATAATGGTGATACATTCTAGCCTTAAGACATTTGAATTGCTGGTTGTTGAGATGAATTTTGTTTGTCATACATGGAACCATTTTAGTCCCATTTGACTCGCTTCAGACCATCTTCCACACACTGTGTCTGTGCCTGGCGAGGGGAGGTGGCTCTCTAGTGTAAAACTTGAGGCATTCACAAGAGGTGAAAACTTGTCAGAATATATAAAAGCTTAGATTGTAGCTGTTCTAAAAACGTAAGTACTCCATTGTAATAGAGTGGCATCTTCAGGTAGTGCACGCATTGGCAATAGAGGTCCTGAATTGTTTTTCTGAGACTGATCTGAGAGCCATTGGGCCACCAAGCCTTTATATATCTGTTTCTAAAATTGCCCCACCTGCTCTAGATGGATCTGTGGCCTTTCCTCAGTGTTCATGCAAAAATTAAATGTCTTTTTTCAGTCATACTGACTCCAGGTGTAGTTACATCTCAGTGCTGTCTTGAGTATACATTTTATCTCTTATACCTGTATCTCCCAACTAGAAACAGCTCCAGTGTTTTTAAGAGAATGTTTCTTAAAACCAGTAGGAAACTTAAGCGAGGTTTCATGACACACAACCTTTCATGTCGTGAAAGGCAGAGGGTGACTGTGTGATGTGCAGAGTCCTCGGACAGGAGTCCGGGGCTCCTCTGTCCCACTGCTGCTTCTTGAGTGGGTGGAGTGGTGCTTAGAGGATCTCCGAGAGGTGCCCGCAGCTCTAGGGAGATCTGATTTTGCGTTTTTTGTTTCATTACTTCACACAGAAGCCTAGGTAGATTTAAAATGGGGTGCTCAGGGACTGGGAAACAAGATGGGGGTGGGGTGGGGAGATGGGCATTTGGAGAGTTTCATGTAGCTGGAGACGTTAAGAGCTGAGCACACCATAGGAAAGGAGGGAGGATGCTGTGCGAGAGCCATGCTGTCAGGAGCAAGCTTGCTGCTGCTGTGCTGCCCTGGCCCTGGCCTTGCTTGCCCACGGTTTGTGCCCAGAGGTGTGTGTGAGGCTGCCAGAACAAGTGCTGAGTCTGTCACAGAGATGTTTAAAAAAGAAAACTAAGATTATAAATTAGCATCTAGTTCCAAAACCAAAAAAAGTGCCTGTGGATATATATAAAATTAAGATGATAAGAAAGTGCTCCTGAGAAGGCTCTTGCCAGAAGCCTGATGTGAGTGGGTGGCACCTGTGGTGGCAGGGCTGCAAGCTGGGCTTCTGTCCTCCTCTGTGTCCCGGCATGGAAGCCAGTATAAGCATTTCCAAATGAGGGAAAAGTCCTTGGGTCCTTGGCTCGTTTGATCCAGTTGAGTTGAAAGGGTTGCCTTGGCGGCAGAGGCTCCTCTGATGGCCGTGACATCAGTCACTGCGTCTGGGCCTGAGATGTGCCTGGAAGGCTGTAAAGCCACGGATTCCCCTCGCTGGAGAGGCTCCTGTCTGATAGCGGTAGATGAAAAATAAGGTTGTTATGACTTTGGCAACCTTGCTTCATTTCTTTTTCATTTGACTTATAACACACTTCTCTAACATCTAGCCCTTTTAAATTTTTAATTAATTTCAAAGGTTCATCTGGCCAGGTAGACTTTTGTATACAGACCAGGTGAGAGCCCTTTTGACTTAGTGTGAAAATATAACATTTTATGCTTTTAAAATCAATAGATTGATCACTTTAGTTTTTTTAAAAAATCTATAAACAGTAATTGCTGAGGTTTGTGGTTTATCTTTGAGATTGTAAAGCTAAATTACAGTCTTGCCAGAGAAACTGAGGTAACTGTCATTAGAAAAGGTTTCTCAAAATACTCGCAAAGCTGTTATTGGCTTAACTTCTAAAATTTGGGGGGTCTTGCATTTATTTATTTATTATTATTTATTTATTTAGAGACAGCCTCTCTGTCGCCTAGGCTGGAGTGCAGTAAGTGGCACAATCTCGGCTCACTGCAACCTCCGCCTTCTTGGTTCCAGCAATTCTTCTGCCTCAGCCTCCCGAGTAGCTGGGACTACAGGCGGCCGCCACCACACCTGGCTTTTTTTTTTTTTTTTTGTATTTTTAGTAGAGACAGGGTTTCGCCATATTTGCCAGGCTGGTCTTGAACTCCTGACCTCGTGATCCAGTCGCCTCACCCTCCAAAAATGCTGGGATTACAGGCGTAAGCCACCGCACCTGGCGGGTCTTGCTTATTTTAAAAGAAATATTCTGACTCATATTTTAGGACTTTTTGTCAACGAAATTGGTTTTGATCCCTTTGGGTACCATTTTTATTGTTTTACCTAGAATGTTAGAAATTACCACTAATTTACCTGGCAGTGATGTCAAATTGACTGTAATTAGCAGGTAGAAAATTATTTGTATTATATTCATCTGATTCCTATACTGGATGAGCAAGGGGCATGCTTCCTATGGGACATTCTTACAGCAGGGTGTCTCTCCAACAGCCCGACAGTCCTAGTCTTTTTGGTTGGATACCTTTGAGCTCCATGGTTACGTGTTAGGTCCACATTTATGTTTTTTTCTAGCCTACCTGTAGTTGTTGGCCTTTTTGCATATGACTCTCGGGTAATATTTTGATGCATGCTGACCATCCAGGCATATAGTATTTTCAAGAAATGACTGAGGTAGGGGTGGGGGTCCTGGTCTGGCTGATAGGGGATTTGCTCAGCACTGTACCAGTGGAAGCAGGTGTATTGTGGGCAGTTTTGTCATTGTCCTCAAGTCGTTCACAGACAGTGCACGGCCTGCTGCCTGCAGTCGGCCAGACCAGGCTCCTCCCCAGCACACTCCCTGTGGGATGGCCACTGCTCAGGACACAGTGGGACAAAGTTGGGTTGATAGGATATTTTCGATTCATTTTACCTTTGACAAGGGCAGGCCTTGAATTGGGAGCAGCAGCCACCTGGCCTCACGCTGGCCACAGGTGACACTTGGTCCTTGCTGCCACCTGCTTGGGGCTATGTGGCTATGGCTACACAAAAGCCTGTGCAGGTTAGAAGATGACTGTGGCATGCAGTGGTGCTCTGTGAATGGAGGCTTCCTCTGTTCTCAGAGACTCACCCCCAGCCCTGACCCTAGAATTTAGGGATAGCCAGGAAGTTTCTAGTTTGTGTAACCTAGAAGGGTCATTTTAATAAAAATTGTTATGAACTATAGTATTTTAGATGATGAGTGACTTATTTTAATTCCACTTTAACATTTTACTCTGCTGTTAACTTAGAAGACGTGTTTGAGATTAGTCTTGATTTCACACTCATTTAATCTGCTGAGCACAGGGCTGTTGTCATTTGTAAACACTGTGGAGGTACTTCTCGCCATCAACTTCCTTCTTTACAAAACCATCACTTCAACATGAAAATTATGTCAGTTTATAGAAATATTTATTGTTCAAGGTCTGTAATTGTATTTCAAAAACGATGTCGTATTCAAGTTGTGAAGGGATTTGTTTTGTCAAAAAATTAAAAACTCAATGTGTATGACGCCACTCTGAAGAATAGGGGAGCGCTTTGCAGTCACAGAAGGTGGCATCTGACTGCGGCTCATACAGGTCACCCTGAAGGGCCACGTGCTTTTAGCAGTTGGCTGGAACGTGTTCACTAGGCTCCATTATGTTTGGTAATATCATCTTGAAAAGTCCCTGTAATAGATCAAGGAGACTGCATTCCCTGCCCTGAAGGAATGTATTTCTAAGGCAAATAGGCAACTTGGTACTATCTTATTCTGAGTAGAGAGTGGAGAAAGAATTTTCAGACTGAAGAAAACTTTGAAAAGTCAGGAGCTAAGCTGCTCGGAGCTCAGTGCCGCAGCATGGCTGTGGTGGACGCGGGAAGCAACGGGAAAGTTCTTGACAGAGCCTGTGTCCGCTCAGTCCCTGCACTTTTCCTTTCCAAATGCATCCCGTTGGATACGGAATAGATCGTAGATGTTGTAGACTGAGATTTGGGACTGTGTTGGGACCATACAGGTGAACGTGCCACCTCCACAAATGGCTTCTCCGAGTGAGTCACGTCACCTGGTGCGTGGAGGTGGAGCCTGCGGCTGGAGTAAGGCTCGCTGTGGGACGCCCTCGTACTTTGCTCTCCTTGCGGGTGGTTGCCGAGCCAAGAGCATTGGATCCTCCCCGACTGTGGCTAGTTGTCTGTCCAGTGGCTGGGAGGGGGTGTGGTGGGAAAAAGTCGGAATCTCTGCAATCTGTGTCATGGACTGTACTATTGTAAGGTCTATATTCTGTATGTGGGTCCCAGACCCTGATCAGGAAATGAGCCTCATGTGTGTCGTTAACATTTATATATTTCCATTCAAAATATGTATTCGGTGTTTATTTCCTCAAAACAGACTTTGTTAATGTAGGAAATCTCTCCAAGTGGAAACGTGCTAACTTTTTCTGTAAATCTGAAATAAAAGGTGCTGTTCCTTCCTCTGACCCAGGACTGCTTTGTGTTTTCTGTCTTTCTCTCCATGCATTTTTTTTTCTCATTTTTAAAGCTTTTTAAGTTTGTTCCACCACGTTAAGGGAAGAGCATGGGTTGGTGGATAGCGCTGGGGCTCTCTCCCGAGCCATGCAGAAGGCCCCTTTCTCTGGGCCTTGGTTCCCCCGTCAGATGGGTCAGCTTGGGCGACTGTGTGGGTGACTCTCTGAGTGGGGCCCCAGACAGTGTGGCCACTGCTTCCCCATGCCCTGTGCTCCCCTGGCGCCCCCTCCAGTCTCATCTCAGAAGTGCTCGGGTCCCCACTGAGTCCATATCTGATGGGCTTGTTAAATTTGAGGTTTGAACTCAGAGCACGTCAAATGGCCCTTTGTGAGTGTTAAAGAGCAGGATGTGAGCTACAGCTCCTGCAGGGCCCTCCTGGCAGCCTCACAGTGACAGAGCCTTAAAATGTGCACTGCTCTGATTAGTGTTCATGACGCTAGTCCATCTTCCTGGAAAAGGTGAGGAAATCAAGATTAAGAGGCTGCGTTTTCTTTAGACTTTGTGCTGTCAGGAGATGTATCTAGTGAGAAGAGAAGAGTGGCTCACATCTGTCACCACCCACAGTCACCAGTCAGAGCCGACGGAAGCCCTTGGAAAAAGCCCACTCTGGCTGGGTGCGGTGGCTCATGCCTGTAATCCTAGCACTTCGGGAGGCCAAGACAGGTGGATCACGAGGTCATGAGTTCAATACCAGCCTGGCCAACATGGTGAAACCCCATCTCTACTAAAAATACAAAAAAATTAGTCAGGCCTGTTGGCAGGTGCCTGTAATCCCAGCTACTCAGGAGGCTGAGGCAGGAGAATCGCTTGAACCCAGGAGGCAGAGGTTGCAGTGAGCTGAGGTTGTACCACTGCACTCCAGCCTGGGCGACAAGAACAAGACTCCGTCTCGAGAAAAAAAAAAAAAGCCCACTCTAACACCACTCTGAAGTCAGCAAACACTTCTGTGTTTGTTTTTAATTTGTTTTTCTTTCACTGCTCCCTGTAATGTCAGCTAAATGTAGAAAAGCTCACTGATAAGGTCACAGGATTGGTCAGAGTCCCTGGTGGGTTTGGCTTTTATCTTTTAATATGGCCCAATTCCAATTTCTGACTTTGTGTTCATTGGCAAACAGCAAGCCGATAACATAATTACTTGTTTTTGTGATGATTGAGGTGTACAGGAAATGTAGTTTATGTTTTTGCTCTGTTTCATCTCCAGAATTCAGTGTTCAACACTTACTTACCTAACATCAAATAAAAACCAAATTTTTTAAACACTTGATTTGACAGACAAGAAGATTCTCTATTATTCATTTAAATATTTGTTGATGTTGCTTGTCAGGTGAGGGTGAAATGCTGTGTACATGAGGGTGAGGCTGTATTCAGCCTGGTCTTCAGTGATTTCTATTAAATGAAGGGGAGAGAGAGGCAGAAGAGATACAACGTGTGAGCCATTCCACTCGCTCAGGGATTCCATGCCTTTATCTCAGGCCTTTTACCTAGATGTGAATCAAGTAGGTAGATTTTACCTTGGCTTTGCCCACCTCACTTCTCTGGTGGGGAGAACAAGTGAACTGTGAAATATCAGGACAAATAGGCAATGGGAGGAAGAAGAGAAACCAAACGGTCAGCCTGTGGTGTGAGTCCGGAAGACTCTCCTGACTCTGCACCCCCGCATAGGCACATACTTCTGAAAGGATGCGTGGTCTCCACCCCAGCGGCAGCTGGACAGCACGGTCACCTGATGAGGCTGACACTTACTTCATCCATGGTTCCTTTACACATTCGTTTGGTGTTAGCATGTTTCTCCCACCTTAGAGTAGTAGAACCTGAACAGACTAGGTAAGAAGGGCCAAGATTCTTGTTCCCAAAGCCTGTCTTAGTTCACCTACTAGAGCAAATTGGATGTTCATAACACTTCCTTCATTTTAAGGAATATGCCTCTTATATGCATATATATGCTAAATACTAGGTAGAATAAAGTCCATTTTTGAATTTTCTACATAGCCTAATTGACGGGTTGCATTATCACAAAAACCAGTTGATGATGGTTCTACTGTGAAATCACTGGCGGTACAGGACCAGTGTTGGAAAGACTGGAGGGTGGTGGGGCTGGGCAGGACGAGCCTGCCTGCAGGGCATGGCCACCCACTGTGTTCTGCGACTAGTGAACTGTCATCCGCCTCCTTCATCTCTAGGTCTCGGACAGCCTGGGAGACGAGCCCTCGGAGTCCCCATATGAAAGTGCAGACGAAACACAAACTGAAGTGTCTGTCTCATCCAAAAAGTCTGAGCGAGGAGTGACTGCCAAAAAGGAGTATGTGTGCCAGGTGAGGAGAAGGCAGCATCCGCTGTGCTCATGCAGATGTCTGACTGGGGCCCCGGTACACAGAGCGAATTTGTAGTCTTTTCTCTTCCCACCAGACCTCTTCCCCAATCTCACCATCACTCACTGATCTCTGTTTTGAAGGGGTCAGACTGACTCTCAGTGGAATCCTGGGATTAAGTTACCTCCATTAACATCCATAATTCACATGTAGGATGAGATTTGTATACACATCATGTAATCCACACACACACACACATACATAAAGTTCCTGTTGGAAAAGGTGAGGTGCTAGGCCTGTTTTAGCTTCACCGATGACATGCACACTGGACAGGCCACCTACATTCTGTGCTTCAGTCCCGCCCCATCCGTCAGCTGGAGATGGCATGGGAGCTTCCATGCCAGGCAGTCGATGCATGGGAAGTGTGAATACTGCCTGCAGTCAGCGTGGCACCTGCCATTTGGATTAGGGTGGCTTTGATTTCTATTGATTTTCAAATCTGATTTGAAATATGTTGGATGTATCCTTCAGGGTTGTGATCCTGTTACTTCCTTTGCCATTGCTGAGGACTGGCCCCTTTCTGTAACAGTCATCTGGTTTTAATCTGATACTGTATTTGTACATCCTGTTTGGGCCAGACGTTTGCCCATGCATGTTATTGTATATCCTTGAGTAGCAAAATTGGATATTCTGCCACTGGAGACAGAAGCAGACGGCTTCCCTTGTGGTAAGAGGTGCAGAAGGGACTGCCGGGCGCTGCTTACCCGCCTGCTCTGCCCCTGCAGCTGTGTGAGAAGCCGGGCAGCCTCCTGCTCTGTGAAGGACCCTGCTGCGGAGCTTTCCACCTCGCCTGCCTTGGGCTTTCCCGGAGGCCAGAAGGGAGGTTCACCTGCAGCGAGTGTGCCTCAGGCAAGTTCCCACGGGTGGGCAGCTCTGCAGCTTGGCCAGCCACCTGCTCCTGCAACCCCCTGCACAAAGTCCTGCCCTGAGGTGCCTGCAGAGGACAAGCTCCCTCCCCACCCCCACTGCCTGGCCCTTTCTGGAGCTTGTAGCCCACACCTGGCAGGTGTACCCACCTCTCAGTAGCTGCAGGGTTTGCTCTGATTTCAGTCGTATGTGCCCCCTTGGTACCTTTCCATCAGGTGGCGGGCAGGGTGGCGGGATGATAGGTCATGGGCTTTTCATCCCATGGGCTGGCCTGAGCCTGTGCTGTGTGTGAGGCGGCCACCACAGGTCACTGCCGCTCAGACAGTGCAGCATTAAGGGTACAGGTAACCTGGTTGGTCACCGAACGCTGAAGTCCATAGGAACATGGAGTTCTTTATGAAGACACAGTGTTACCTTGAGCCTCAGTTTCAACAGAAAGAACAGCTCCAGGCTTGTCCTGGGTTGTCAGTGCTGTTGTTCTGCCTCCGTATTACTGCATCAGGTGTTGCCCGGCACAGTCTGGGGTCTGTGAGGATGATGAGAGGACACCTGCACAGCCGTGGCCCTTCCTGCCTACTCACCGGGCCCAAGGAGTCTCCTAGCTCATGTCAGAAAACTTCTGGGTCAGGAAGACACCTGGAGAGTCTCCCAGGCCATGGCCCTTCCTGCCTGCTCACCGGGCCCAAGGAGTCTCCTAGCTCACGTCAGAACACTTCCTGGGTCAGGAAGACACCTGGAGAGTCTCCCAGGCCATGGCAGTCCCACAGCAGCACCTCACTTCTGGGAGTGTCTGTCTGCCTGCCCAGAATCAGAAGTGACTGCTCCACCACTGGCCAGCTGCTCTCAAGGAGGAAAGGCCTCTTTTCATAGGAGCCCCTTCCTTCAAGCTTCTTGCCAGTTAGACTGGGCCTCCCCAGCCAGGCTGCCTAGTAAGATTCTACTGTATTTCAGGTGAAGCTGGAGCTCAGATCGCAGCAAGGTAATCCTTGATGGCTGGATCTTTTTGCTGGAGAATGCTTGGACTAGTGAGCAAGGTTGGAAACAGGGCCAGGTGCTTTAGCAGCATGGCTGCCTGTGAAGAGGAGTCGCTTGATTTTAGTGGCTCAGAACTGCAATTTAATTCTTGTTCTTTGCACCTCTCTCTCCACCCCTTCTTTAACTTTTTGTTAGGGATTCACTCATGTTTCGTGTGTAAAGAGAGCAAGACAGATGTTAAGCGCTGTGTGGTAACTCAGTGTGGAAAATTTTACCATGAGGCTTGTGTGAAAAAATACCCTCTGACTGTATTTGAGAGCCGTGGTTTCCGCTGCCCCCTCCACAGCTGTGTGAGCTGCCATGCTTCCAACCCTTCAAACCCAAGGCCGTCGAAAGGTACAGGTGCACCTGCGCAGCCTTGCTGCGGGTCAGATGCAGGCCGGACGCAGGCCCATGGGCGCTTGGGAAGGTGGACTGTTGGGATTGTCACCAAAGAGCATTAATTATCTTGAGTGACTAACTGGACATCGGCTGGGTTGGGTTTTCTTTGACAAAAGACCTGTCTCCCTTTTCCTTCTTTTCATCCTAAATATCACCCTGAAGATGCTTAACTATAGGAGAGGGGCAACCTTTGGACCATTTTGATAGATTTTGTTTATCCTGGCTTTTTTTTTCTTTATAGAGTCTTGCTCTGTTACCCAGGCTGGAGTGCAGTGCGGTCACAGCTCACTGCATCCTTGACCTCCTGGGCTCAAGCTGTCCTCCCACCTCAGCCTCCTGAGTAGCTGGAACTACAGGCACATGCCACCACACCTGGCTGATTTTTGTAATTTTTTTTTTTTGAGAAAAAGAATCTCCCTCTGTTGCCTAGGCTGGAGTGCAGTGGCACGATCTCAGCTCACTGCAACCTCCGCCTCCCAGGTTCAAGCGATCCTCCTGCCTCATCCCTCCAGTAGCTGGGATTACAGGCACGCGACACCATACCTACCTAATTTTTGTATTTTTAGTAGAGGCGGGGTTTCATCATGTTGGTCCGGCTGGTCTTGAACTCCTGACCTCAGGTGATCCACCCGCCTCAGCCTCCCGAAGTGCTGGGATTACAGGCATGAGCCACCACACCTTGCAAATTTTTGTATTTTTTTGTAGAGATGAGGTTTCACCATGTTGCCCAGGCTGGTCTTGAACTATTAGGCCACTTCTCTGACCTCTTTTCCTTTTTTTGAGACAGGGTCTCCTTCTGTTGCTCAAGCTAGAATGCAGTGGTGTGATCATGGCTCACTGTAGCCTTGACCTCCCAGGCTCAGGTGATCCTCCCACCTCAGCCTCTCAAGTAGCTGGGACCACGGGTGTGGACCACGACGCCTGGCTAGTTTTGTTTATTTTTTTGTAGAGACGAGGTCTCACTGTTGTGTTGCCCAAGCTGGTCTTGAACTCTTGGGTTCAAAGAATCCTCCCACCTGAGCCTCCCAAAGCGTTGGGATCACAGGCATGAGCCCCACGCCCAGCCTGTTTGCTCTGGTTTTAATGGCCCGTTATATGTAAGAAAACATCTTTAAATCAAATTACATTTGGATTATCTAATGTTAGGTGTGTGGGATGAGGGTGGCAGGTTGTCTGTACTTCTTGACACCAGTGGTTCTTTTATTGGGCAATTTTGTCCTCCAGGAGACATTTGGCAATGTCTGGGGATAGTTTGGGGATGTGCTCCTGGCATCTAGTGAGTAGAGGCCAGGGATGCTGCTCAACACTGCACAATGCCCAGGACGGCTGCCCACGTGCCCCAGATGCCTGCAGCGCCCAGGCTGAGAAACGCAGCATTTTAGATGTGTGACCATTTTCTCAAACATTGTTTTGAAGCACCTTTGCTCTGAAAGCTTTTTTTAAATCAAATACCTCCATTTCATTTTAGCATTAACTTTTCAAATTCGTGGAGGCTGAGTAATTATTAGTTGTTCTTTTCACTATGACTGGAGTCAATGTTTGGGGTCCTTAGGGTGTGTTTCTTTGCCTTCAGGTAAAATGATGCGGTGTGTCCGCTGCCCCGTTGCCTATCACAGCGGGGATGCTTGTCTGGCAGCAGGATGCTCAGTGATCGCCTCCAACAGCATCATCTGCACTGCCCACTTCACTGCTCGGAAGGGGAAGCGACACCACGCCCACGTCAACGTGAGCTGGTGCTTCGTGTGCTCCAAAGGTGAGGGGCCTGGGAGTGTCTGCGGCACACGCCTCTCACACTCCCAGGAGCCACGTATCAAGGCAGGCTCATTCCTTGTCTGCGCTGTGTTCGTTGATGTTGACAGTGTTCTGTGCGTCTTCACATTCATAGTATATCACAGTAGCTCTAAATTAATTGTAATCATTTTGCAAACATACAGGAAATTATTTGTGGTGAAAATGACATTTGCTCTCGTGCTAATGTACGGATCGCTGTTTTAAAACTGATGTTTATAAGTTAAGGCTGTAATAAGTGTACCTTGTGAAGCACTGAATCTGGGCTGAGCCATAGCAGAATGGCTAAGCCTGGCCGCCTCACCCTCCTCTTGCAGGGGGGAGCCTTCTGTGCTGTGAGTCCTGCCCAGCGGCCTTCCACCCTGACTGCCTGAACATCGAGATGCCTGACGGCAGCTGGTTCTGCAATGACTGCAGGGCTGGGAAGAAGCTGCACTTCCAAGATATCATTTGGGTGAAACTTGGGAACTACAGGTGTGAGACATAGAATCGTATGCTTTTATTTCTTTTCTGTTCACATGTGTTCGCTTTACAGTACTTAAAGTATTGAAATTATTATCGCTCTCTCTGAGGAGTCTGTGAATCCTGTTTTTAATATTTATAATAGATGGTGGCCGGCAGAAGTTTGCCATCCCAAAAATGTTCCCCCAAATATTCAGAAAATGAAGCACGAGATTGGAGAATTCCCTGTGTTTTTCTTTGGGTCTAAAGATTATTACTGGACGCATCAGGCACGAGTGTTCCCGTACATGGAGGGGGACCGGGGCAGCCGCTACCAGGGGGTCAGAGGGATCGGAAGAGTCTTCAAAAACGGTACGGAGATTTTCAGATAGAGAGTGAGACAGCACTCTCGTGCATTTTCTTACCCCTCATTTCTGTTTTTTTAAAACTTGATCTTTATAGAAAATACTGGACTAAGCATTCAATCTGTATTTTTAAATTAGGAAAATGTTTGCAGTCTGGTTTATTTGTTGAGCATAGAGTAAGATACACTGATAACTTTTGTAACATTGGTTTGTGTGATTAATTTCATTAAAATTCTGTAAACCTGTTATTCAGAAATTATTTTTAGTACTAATTTACAGAAATGTTCCATGGCTTGCCTGTATGTAAAATGCAGATCTGAAGGAAGGGTCCTGTTTGGACCTTGTGCAGCGGGCTCTTGGGGGCTCGCTTTACCTTTCAGTGCATGAGGAATCAGGGGTGGTCAAGCAGACAAGGTGCTTGGCCTCTGATTCCCCAGCTGGGGGTGGGAGGCAGGAGCAACGATGTGGCATGGCCGGCTGATGACCCACGTTTGAGGGAGGCAGGATAGGGATGTGACCCTTCACTGGAGGAACTGGTATTTATGATAGGTCAAGAGAGAATGAGGCCAGTAGGGAAAACCCGAGGTGTGTGCATGTGGCTCGTTCAGGGAGAAGCACATGCTGTGTTGCAGCCGGGTCAGTGCTCGCTCCTGTGTGGCTGCAGGCGGGGACCCGCGTATTTAAAGCTCTGCTAGCTCCATGCTGCCAAAAGCTTTGCAGGCTGCACTGAGTGGTAGGAGTGCATGGTGGGCACTCAGAGATCTCATAAAGAATGGGTAGGTATTGAAAGATTTTAAAAAATTATTAAGAGGGCGAGACGAAATTGAGAGGTGGCCTGATGTGTTTGGTGCAACTGTCGGTGACGTCTCCTAACTGTGGATGCAGGTGTCCTGTAGAGCCAGACCCCTTTGTGGCTGACTTGCGGCTGCAAAAACAGGGCAGACCACAGGACACGTCTAGTGTTGACATGGGGCTGGCCTCCTTCTCGGGACGGATTATAGGGGTTTGTGTTTCCTTTGTTCTTGCTTGAGCCTATGGTTCATCTCTCAGAACCCCTTTCGCTTCGAGAGGAGCTCAGCTGCATGTTTTTTTTTTTTTTTTTTTTTTTTAAGATGGAGTCTTGCTCTGTTGCCCAGGCTGAGTGCAATGGTGTGGTCTCGGCTCACTGCAACCTCCAACTCCTGGGTTCATGCAATTCTCCTGCCTCAGTCTCCCAAGTAGCTGGGACCACAGGCACCTGCCATCATGCCTGGCTAATTTTTTTTTTTTTTTTTTTTTTTTTTTTGAGAGAACAGGGTTTCAGTATGTTGGCCAGGCTGGTCTTGAACTCCTGACCTCAGGTGATCCACCTGCCTCGGCCTCCCAAAGTGCTGTGATTACAGGCGTGAGCCACTGTACCCGGCCTCAGGTGCATTTTTATTTTCTGTCTGAGAACAGCAAGTCCCAGGCTTTGACCCTGGTGCTTTGTCCTTAGGCCATAGTGGAGGACAGGGAGCTCCTGACAGAACTCTGCCCTGGGCCTGCCTTGTAGAGAGGTGATGGCTGTTCTCTGAGCACTCCTCTGCCTCACACACTTGGCCGCATTTAAAAATACCTGCCCACTGACAGTTGTTCATAGACTCTAGTTTTATGGGAACCAGAAACTATACTTAACATTGAAAGTTTAGAGTGAACTATAAAAATATGGAGCTTGAAAGGTAGTTACCTTTATTTACTAAAATCTTTACTCCTATTTCATTGACTTTTTAGCACTGCAAGAAGCTGAAGCTCGTTTTCGTGAAATTAAGCTTCAGAGGGAAGCCCGAGAAACACAGGAGAGCGAGCGCAAGCCCCCACCATACAAGCACATCAAGGTGGCGTGCGGGAGCTGCGTGCGCGCGTGGAGGGAGTCTTCCCCGAGGGCCGTGAGAGGTTCTCAGGCACACCCAGGCTATGGCTGGGGAGAGGACTGTCACCAGCCAGGATCTGTGCTGCCTGGCATGGATGGCCACACAAGAGACCATGAACAAATGGCATGGGGGGATCTGCATGGGGGTTCTTGGATCCGCCTTGGAGCGTGAGGCTTGGCTTGGTAGCTTAGAGAAGGGTTGGGGTGACAGTCCTGACCGGGCTGCTTGGAGCATGAGGAGCTGAGGGATGAGCCTCCCACCTGCACCAGACTGTCGCCAAGTGCTGGGAGTCAGTCACGTGGGGCCAGGGCTCAGCGACTGAGCCCCAAACACGTAGATCTCTACATCAGAGACCAGGGTGGCGGGGTGGGGGGCGGTGGGGGGGCTTGCCAGTTTTGTGTTTATTCCAGTGAGCTTGAGAGCCCCAGCAGGAGAGCAGGAGGAAGTGCAGCCAGGGCAGGGCTCTGTGAGAGCTCCAGGGCCCTCAGGGCTGCCTGCTCACAGCTGGTGCGGCTTGGGCCCCATCCCCAGGAGCCCTGTGGCGGTTCCTGACGAGTGTTTGTGATGAGTGCGCTGGAGGTCAGGTGCTCTGCCTTTGCTTGTAAAATGTGGGCTGCAGTCAATATCTTTGTGTGTAAAGAAAGTGCTCTGTATTCATCTTTATATAATATTTTCTTTGGGATGGATTCCCAGAAACAGAATCACAGGGTCAGAGAGCATGAAATGTTTAGATTCTTGGGGAATATTCCCAGATTGTTCTCCAAAGTGTACAGTTTGTCACACCACAGCAGTGAAAAGGGTGTCATTCGCCACCTCTTCCCTAAGATTATGCATTTCTACCCCAGCTGATTTTCAGCTGTCTCTACTGCTGTATTATTTGGTTGCTTGTCTGTCACTAATAATAAACCACAAGGTCATGAGAGCAGAGGCTGTGCCGTCCTGCCCAGCACTGCTCCCCCTGGGGTGGACTCTCATGTGGCTCGCTGCTAGTGCTTGGTAAAGGAAGAGTCAGAGAGATGGGTCGGGAAGCTGCTCAGAAGAGCTCTTACCCAGTGTTTGCTGGACACCCTGCAGTGTACTAAGCAGTCAACATGCATTTTCTCTCTTCATCTTACAACGGCCTGGCTGGATATGTGTCAGGTCTTGTTCATCAACGAGGTGCACAGACACTAAGATAAAATAATGTGAGAGGGTGTTGGGTTGCCCTGCCTGCCTCCTGTGCTAAGAAGGCAGAGGAGAGCTCCTCTGGGATCTGGGGAGGGCCGTTCTGAGGAGTGTGTCCTAGCCGGGCCTCTGAAGCTTTCTAAAAGGCCACCTGGAGGCTGGGTAAGGCAAGGCAGTGGTGGGTGTGCCAGGGTATCCAGAAGGCTCTCACGTGTGGACCAAGACAGCTTGCTCCTTCCCTGCAGGTGAATAAGCCTTACGGGAAAGTCCAGATCTACACAGCGGATATTTCAGAAATCCCTAAGTGCAACTGCAAGCCCACAGATGAGAATCCTTGTGGCTTTGATTCGGAGTGTCTGAATAGGATGCTGATGTTTGAGTGCCACCCGCAGGTGTGTCCCGCGGGCGAGTTCTGCCAGAACCAGTGCTTCACCAAGCGCCAGTACCCAGAGACCAAGATCATCAAGACAGATGGCAAAGGGTGGGGCCTGGTCGCCAAGAGGGACATCAGAAAGGTATGTGTCATTATCCCCTCCCCTGCTTTTGAGAAATTACAGTTCACTGGGTAATTAGACTTAGATTTGCTTGTGGTGGTTTTGTATTCATGTGAGAATGGTATTTTTTGGAAAAAAATGTTTTTTTTTTTTGTTTTTGTTTTGAGACAGGGTCTCACTCTGTCATCTAGGCCGGAGGGCAGTGGCATGATTGTAGTTCACTGCAGCCTCAGAATCCTGGGCTCAGGCCATCCTCCCACCTCAGCTTCCCAAGCAGCTGGGACTACAGGCATGTATGACCATGCCCTAATTTTATTTTTTTTGGAGATGGGGTCTTGCTATGTTGCCCAGGCTCATTTCGAACTCCTGGTCCCAAACCATCCGCCTGCCTAGGCCTCCCAAAGCACTGAGATTTTAGGCAAGAGCCTCTGTGCCTGACCTGAAATATTTTTTTGAATTGAATTATTACAATTGAATATTTTAAAACGTTACATGAAAGATATCTGCTAAAACTCATACATTCCCTTAAAGCATGCCTTATGTCTGAATTCTGATGGTTATTTTTATGAAATGGAAGATTTGTGAAGTGACCCGCTTTCCTCTGGGCTAGCAGCCAGGTGCCTGGGAGGACTCACCAGCAGGCGTAAGGAGATTGCTCTTGTGAGGGGTGGTCCTGGCACAGTCTAGGACCAAGCCGTTGGTAGACACCAGGACCGTTGACCTCCTGCCTCTGCTCCCAGACTGTGTCCTAAGGACATCCAGGGACTAACAGACATGTAGAATTGCTGACCCTGATGTGTTTTGGCATGACCCAGGTCCATACCAGGGCTGACCCAGCACAGAGAGTTCATAAGCCTGGTGCCAGTTCCAGCAACAGCACAAAAGGTTGCTTAGAAACACCTCCCCAGCACCCTTGTTCCTCCCCTGCCTGACTGCTGATTCACCCAGACTCTTGCTTTATATCCTCTCAGATACTTCGTAGCCATTTTCTCTGTTGTGGGGATCACTGTGTAAAGTGGGTTACTGAGACAAGGTCGTGTAGGAAGCAAGGGTTGGCAGGTTGCCACCGCATGAATACTTAATACATTTTTCATTGGCAACCTTTACATACAGATATGTCTGAGATCCTTTGAATTTAATTTATGGAGACTTTGTACACACCCTCCACGGAGGTATGCTGATGTGTGCGGTGCCCGTTCTAAGTGACCATGATGGGGAGTCTTGAGCCCCAACACTGAGGATTGGTCAGCACGCTTTTTGTCATGGCCACATGCTTGTGATTTCCAGGGAGAATTTGTTAACGAGTACGTTGGGGAGCTGATCGACGAGGAGGAGTGCATGGCAAGAATCAAGCACGCACACGAGAATGACATCACCCACTTCTACATGCTCACTATAGACAAGGTAATGCGGAAGGTTACTCCACTGTGAGCTTCTGCAGTGTGCTGGACCTGGAGCCCTGATGGTCACCTGTAGAATTGGACTTTGCCCTGTGGCAGCACCAGCATTTGTCTCCTTAGCTGCTTATTTTCAAACATCTGCATGTTTTCTTCTGAGGTGCAGCGTGTCTTTCAGCTGCGCCAGAGGGCTAGAGCTAACCACCTGTCAGCACCCAGGCACCCTGAGGCTCTGCGTGTCCGGGTGTGCATGCAGAGCATTCCAAGCAGCCTTAGTACAGGCAGGGAAGTAGACAGGACACAGATGAGGAAGTCTCAGCATCTTCTTTTGTTTTTAAAAAGTGATTGTATTTTATTTTTTAATTTTCAGTGCTCTTTGGATAAGGTCTCAGCATCTTCTCTGTTGTGTAGCAGAATCGTTTTTGGTTGGTTGTTGCTTGTATGAAGCCCGTATTTCTAAGCATTTTGGAACCGAGGTGCTAGAGGGATCAATGTTCTCAGGAAAAGGAGGATAGGATGATTTGTGTAAAAGTGGGCGTGGATAAAAGACAGTGCATCTGGAGTGTTCAGCCCGAACCTGACAGGTGTTGCTGGGCTCTTCCAGGGTGCCTCCTTCAATGGCCACAGCCCCGTGGGGGTGTGTGTCATCCCTTCCCTCACACGGCAGGGTTTGGCTTCTGGGTGACTTCAGCTGGGGAAGTGTGGCCTCCTTAGTGCCTGAGTGGTCTTTGAAAGAAAGGGAGATAGAATACATTTTTCTGCCTCTTGTTGCCCTTAAGCTCGTCCTCTAGCAGAAAAGTCTGGCTATTTTTAAAATAGTAGATTAATAGCAGTGCATGCAAACCAGATAGAAAATGATCACAGATAAAAAATGTTGAACAATTCATGGAAGATGATGTGATGAGACCTAGAGAGAAAGGGCTGCTATGGAAATAAGAATGGTTCCAGGAACCTTGTCACGTGGTCCCTGGGGAAGCTATATCCCCTACCCCTGCAGTAGTGGGGCAGCGGTGGCCAGTGGAGCCTGCTCCGGGTGAGCACTGGGCTCTGTGTCAATCACAGGTCGTGGGGCTTAGACCTTTCAAGGAAGTCAGTGTCCCGAAGGACAAAAGAATCCTGGGTTAAAAGAGACTAAAGAAGTACCCAGAGGAGGTGTGTGCTTCTTGATCAGAGCCTGAATCTGGGATGAGGAGCTATAAAGTATGCTTTTGGGGGCAGTGGGAACAATTTTAATTTGGACAAGAGGCTGTTCTTCATGCTAAATTTCATAGGCGTGGAAAGTGTCGTGGCTGCGCAAGAGAATGCCTTGTGATGTGTTTAGGGTCAGATGTCAGATACTGGTAACTTACTTTCAAAGGATCGGGAAAAAATTTGTGTGTGTATACATATATCTATAAATAGAAAAAGCGAATGTGGTAAAACGTTAATACTGAATGAGTGAAGGGTATACTGATGTTCGTTACAGTATTCTTCCATGTTTTTCTTAGGTTTTAAATTTTTTTACTCCTAGGTTTTGTTGTTTTTCTTTTTTGAAACAAGGTCTCGCTCTGTCACCCAGGCTGGAGTGCAGTAGCGCAGTCATAGTTCACTGCAGCCTCGATCTCCTGGGCCTAAGCAATCCTCTCACCTTAGCCTCCTGAGTATCTGGGACTACAGGCACATGCCACCACACCTGGCTGATGAAATTTTTTTAAATAAAAGAATTGTCTTGAAATAGCCCTAGAGCTAGAGAGGTGGATAGCACTTCCTCCCACATGCTCTGTCAGGGTGCACCACCCAGGGGGTGAGCTAGCAGCACATTCCTCTCAGGGCCCTGTCAACACAGGTCTTCTCTAGGAGGTGGGCTCTGGCATACCCTATGACATTGGAACAGGGATTCTGAAGTGCAAAATGAACAGAAAACCAAGAATAAACAACTAGAGAGAAAGAACAAGCCCCAGTGACTCTTCAGCAACACCCACATAGGATGACAGATAAGGGGTCTGAGCTTGCTAAGTAAACAGGAAAGCTTTGCAATGCTGGAGCAAAAAGGCAAGATGGAAAGCAGGTCCATAAGGGCAAGAGTGGGTTTGTACACAGTGCCTCTAGGACCATGGCGTGTAGAGCAGGCAGGAGCTTGTGTTTTAACCCTCATGTGGGGACCAGTGATAAGTCTTGCTCAAAGGCTTGGTGGCCAACTGGAGTTGAGTACCCTGTGTAGACCCCTGGGAGGGTTTTAGCCGTAGGGAAGGGACTAATAACCTTGCCCCAAGAGGCAGCAAATATGCTTCTCTGTTGTATCTGGGGAGGAGGGCAGGGAGGTTATTTGTTAGACATCGAAGCCCTAGGCCTGTGCCTTATGTTTTGGAGTCTAAATGTAAACTACTTATGTGTTGTAAGAAATGCCAAGTGGATACTCCGGTTTGCTTTTGATTAGTAAACAAGAAATGCCAGGTTGAGCATTTAACCCACAAGTTGGTTCCTGACGTGGTAATTCACCTGAGGTACCTGACTGAGGCAAAGATAAAGCCTACGACACATGAGAGACATTTAAGCAATTCATACCTCATATATTTGCTATGAAAACAAAAAATAAGCTGGGCACAGTGGCCTATGCCTGTAATCCCAGCACTGTGGAAGGCCGAGGTGGGAGGGTCACTTGAAGCCAGGAGTTTGAGACCAGCCTGGGTAACATAGACCCTCATCTCTACAAAAAAGAAAAAAAATTAGCCGCGCCTGTGATTCCAGCTACTCAGGAGGCTGAGGCGGGAGGACTGCTTGAGCCCAGGAGTTCAAGACTGCTGTAAACTATGATCATGTCACTGTACTCCAGCCTGGGGGACAGAATGAGAACCCGGTTTCTAAACAAAACAAAAATGTGAAAAGGAGCTCTACTGAAATGTTTACAAAGCACAATAGAAGGTGACCCTCGTGAGCAGACCTCTCTAAGGGAAGGCTTTGCTTTTAGTGAGAACCTGAGGTGACAAGACTACATTGAAAGGAGAATGCAAACTAAGTGTATTAGAAATGGTTAAAGCCATGAATAGAGCTTTAGACGCCACAAGAAAAGAATGAGATATGGAGGGTAAATCAGACAAATATGAACAAACAACAGTGGAGGTTAAAATAGAGTCATTGAGAGGATCCTGGGATAATGGCAGAGCAGGAAGCTGTCTCCCCACCCAGACCACAGTTGCACCAGAAGGACCTGTCTGATGTAACCATTTTGGAACTCTGGAAGCTACTGAAGGCTTGCAACTTCCAGGGGAGGCTTGGATGGCAAATTGGGGTTAATTCTGGTTTCAGCTCTTGGCACAGCAGCGGCTACCCATGTCCCACAGACAGCCATGCACGTGTTCTTGGAGCACCTTGCACACAGTTTGAGGGATTCAGGGTGAGCAAGAAGGATCCTTTTCTCCAAATAGTGGGTATCTGTGCTCAGGATCCCTGATTGCTGCTTCTGATCACAGAGGTGCAGACAAAGAGGTGGGCTGCCATTGTTATCACACCTCCCTCAGTTGTTACAAGCCCCTCCCCCTCTAGCTGAAGCATCTTCAAGAGTATTTAAAGGGCCAGCACCAATTGCCCCCCTCTTTCATTTTTCTCTTTTTCCCCTTTTGGGAGCCAGACATTAAAAGACCAGGACATTCAAAAACAACTATGGGGAAAATAAGAAAATTTAGAAAATTAGAAAGTGGCTGTGCATGCTCAGGGAAAGGTACAGGCTCAAAAAAGATCTGGAAAGACCTTAAATTTACATCTTGAGTTGATTCTCTGCACAGAAACAGCCTGCAACAATCAAAAGAAAAGAACAATAAATAAAAACAACAAAAACAGCAAACCTAGGGCAAGGGGAAGAAGAATCTAATTTCTAGAGTTACCACATTATTAGACTTACATGTCCAGTGTTCAGCAAAAAAAAAAAAAAAAAACAAAGGCCTACAAAGAGACAGGAAAATATGGCCATTTAAAGGGAAAACAAAATCAGCAGAAACTATCCCTAAAAGGCCAGATGACAGATCTACTAGACAGACACTCTAAAACATCTGCCTTCTTTAAAGATGCTGAGAAAACTAAAGGAAAACCTGCAGAAAGTCAAGAAAATCATGTATGAACAAAATGGCAGTATCAATGAAGAGATAGAAAACCTATAAAGAGAAACAAACAAAAAAAGGAATTGTTGGCTGGGTGCGGTGGGTGGCTCACGCTTGTAATCCCAGCACTTTGGGAGGCCGAGGCGGGCGGATCACGAGGTCAGGAGATCGAGACCACGGTGAAACCCCGTCTCTACTAAAAACAATACAAAAAATTAGCCAGGCGTGGTGGCGGGCTCCTGTAGTCCCAGCTACTCGGAGAGGCTGAGGCAGGAGAATGGCGTGAACCCGGGAGGTGGAGCTTGCAGTGAGCCGAGCTTGCGCCACTGCACTCCAGCCTGGGCAACAGAGTAAGACTCTGTCTCAAAAAAAAAAAAAAAAAGGAATTGTTGAGCCTGAGAAACAGAAAAGAAGATTGAAGAAAAGTGAATGGAGCATAAGGGGCATGTGGGCTACTACCAAGCAGACCAATATGTCTATTGTGGGAGTCCCAGATGGTGAAGAGAGAAAGAGGCAGAGACAACTTTGAAAAAATAATGGCTGAAAACTTCCCAGGTTTGATGAAACACACAAATATAAACATCTAAAGAAGCTCAATAAACTCCAGATGATTAAACTTTCGAAAACCAGACAAAGAATCTTGAAAACAGCAAGAGGAAAGCTACTCATTACATACAAGGTGTATTAGTCTATTTTTACACTGCTATAGATATACTACCCAAGACTGGGTAATTTATAAAGGAAAGAAGGTTTAATTGATGACTCACAGTTCCACATAACAGGGGAGGCCTCAGGAAACTTACAATCATGGTGAAGGTGAAGGGTACCTTTGCACATGGTGGCAGGAGAGAGAAGTGTGTGAGAGCCCAGGAAAAACTACCATTTATAAAACCATGAGATCTTGAGAGAACTCACTCATTGTCATGAGATGGCATGGAGGAAACCGTCCCATAATCCAGTCACTTCCCACCAGGTTCCTCCCTTAACACCTGAGGATTACAATTGAAGATGCGATTTGGGTGGGGACACAAAGCTAAACCATATCACAAGGGATTCGCAATGAGATTATCAGCAAATTTCTCATCAGGAATTTTGAAGGCCTACAGGCAGTGGGCCAATGTATTCAAAGTGCTAAAAGAAAAAAAATGTTAACCAAGACTCTTGTATGCAGTAAAACTGTCTTTCAAAGATAAGGGTGAAATTAAGACATTCCCAGATAAACAAAAGCTGAAGAAGTTTTTTAGCACTAGACCTGCCTTGCAAGTAATGGTCAAGAGAGGTAATGAAGAGAAGTCTTGTAGGTTGAAATGAAAGGATACTATACAGTAACTACAAGTTGTATGAAGAAGAAAGATCTCAAAGTAAATACATGGTCAGTATAAAAGTTTGTATTGTTGTAACAGTGGTTTATAACTCCATTTGTTTGTTTGTTGTCTACATGATTTAAGAGACGTACATTTAGGGCTGGGCGTGGTGGCTCACACCTGTAATCCCAGCCCTTTGGGAGGCCGAGGCGGGTGGATCACGAGGCCAGGAGATTGAGACCATCCTGGTTAACACGGTGAAACCCCGTCTCTACTAAAAATACAAAAAAATTAGCCGGGCGTGGTGGCGGGCGCCTGTAGTCCCAGCTACTCGGGAGGCTGAGGCAGGAGAATGGCATGAACCCGGGAGGTGGAGCTTGCAGTGAGCCGAGATCATGCCACTGCACTCCAACCTGGGCAACAGAGCAAAGACTCTGTCTCAAAAAAAAAAAAAGCCATACATTTAAAAAATAATTACTAGTTTAAAAGCTGGTATTGTAATTTAGTTTGTAAATTCTAACAATTTGTTTTCTATATAATTTAAGCTACTCATGTATTACTAGTTTTACTCATGAATTACTAGCTTGTGTTTTAGGGCACTCAATATAGAAAGATGTGATTTTGTGATATGAGCGACCGAAAAGGATGGGCACAGAGCTGTAAAGGAGCAGGGTTTTTATGTTATTGAAGTTAAGCTTATATAATCAAGTTATAACATTATATAGAGAATTGGAAAACTAGAGAAAATTGATGAAACCAAAAGTTGGTTCTTTAAAAAGATCAGTAAAATTGACAAACCTTTAACTAAATGGACTAGGAAAAAAACAGAAAAAGACTCACATAACTAAAATCAGAACTGGGTGTGTGAGGACATTATTACTGCTTCTACGGAAATAAAAAGGATTATAAGAGAGTACTGTGAACAACTGTACTCCAATAAATTGGATAACTGAGATGAAATAGACAAATTCCTAGAAACACAAACTACCAAGACTAAATCATGAAAAAAAATAGAATATCTGAATAGACTTAAAACTAGTAAAGAGATTGACTCAGTAATTAAAAATATCCTGAGAGGCTGGACGTGGTGGCTCACGCCTGTAATCCCAGCACTTTGGGAGGCCAAGGCTGGCAGATCACAAGGTCAGGAGTTCGAGACCAGCCTGGCCAATATGGTGAAACCCCGTCTCTACTAAAAATACAAAAATTAGCTGGGCGTGGTGGCGGGTGCCCATAATCCCAGCTACTCAGTAGGCTGAGGCAGGAGAATAGCTTGAACCTGGGAGGTGGAGGTTGCAGTGAGCCGAGATCATGCTATTGCACTCCAGCCTGGGCAACAGAGCGAGACTTTGTCTCAAAAAAAAAAAAAGATACTTCCAACTTAACAGTGGGTTTATTGGGACATAGCCCCATCGTAAGAGTGTTGCCAGACACTGAGGTTTCAGCCTAGGTCTGCTTTCTTGCAGCAGGGAAAGCCCATCTCTGACATAGTCAGTATTGCCAGAGAAGAAAGGCTTTCATGTGGGTGACATCAGACAGGAGACCAGCCTCAAATCCATCTTCCCAGCCAACTCAAGTGGTTATACAGGAGTTGGTCAACAGGCAGCAGGTGGTCAGTCTGGTGTCTTATTGTCAGGATGGGTGATCCGGGAAATTTCAGTTTTTTGATACTATCTGGGAGAGAAATTGGGCCAGGTTCAAGTGGAGCATCTGTACTTGCAAACCAAATTGGCAGCATATTAAAAGAATTACACACCAGGGAAAATAACCCTAGACCTTGCATTCTAGTGCCCTGCTTATCTGTGACTTCAGACAAAGATGGAGAGAGCTGACTATCAGTATAATTTAGCTGAACGAAATAATGAGATATTTTAGGAAGAACAACATTGAATGTCAGAAGTTAAATGTGAGATCCAAGAAGTAACAGTGAACAGACAAGTTTGTGGGTATGTGGATATGTGTTAAATAAGTCAGGTTGTGTCAAATGACGATGGATGGTGATGACTGCGTGGCAGGAAGGAGGATGAAAAGGAAGAGGCATTGAACACTAATAGTCACAGGGAGTACCGGCAGCGTGGTGATGCCAGGGTGAGCTGCTTGTTTTGAGAGGGTGGAGGGAAGAGATTTATTAACCTTAGACTTTGTTAAATTATACATGTGACATCTACATGGGAAACTGCTAAATGAATAGAAGTGGAAGGGTGTAACTTCCACACCATTAAAGGGTAAACAGGAGAATGAAGAAAAGTCAATTTAGTAGAACCTGCGGGAGGAAGATGGGAGAAGGAGAAATAATAGTAATTAGAAAGCACAGATTAAAAAAAATCAAAATGTCAATAATCACAATATATGTAAGTGGTTTAAATGTATGAGTTAAGACTAAGATTCACATTAGGGTCAGTACATAGTAACAAGGAAAGGCTCCCACAGGCCTTAATGTTTCTAGTTATTGGGGTGGAGGAGACACAGGAGACAGCATGGAGAGGAAGAACTAGATTAGATGCACATCCGACAATTGGAAAGATCCTAAAGGTAGTGTTCAGAGAAAAAACTAAGAGAATGTGATTCACAGCCAAACAAATCTATACATAGGATTCTGGTAGCAGATGGCAGCTGCTCACTTCCAGAACAAAAAATGTACACAAAGTCCATCTTCACTGAAACTGTGGGACAAACAGACCCATCCACTGAAAGTCCAACAGGCAGAGGAAAGTACTGGAGACCTGCAGTGTCACCTGAACACGGAGTGTAGAGATGCGGGAGTGCGGCCTGGCAGCCAGAGCAAGCACCTGGGGCCTGCTCCCAGCAGAGCTCAGGGTTGAAAGGGAGCAGTGGGAAAAGAAGGCATGGGGAGTTCCTGGGAAGAAGAGATGACACATCTTTGAAAGGATCACCTTCCAAAAGGAAGGCAACATTCTGGAAGGCAGAGAGAAAGGGACCTGAGGCTATGGTGAGGAGACCTCCATCAAGCTGGCAGCAGCGAGACAAACCTGGGACCCAGCCAGTACCCGCTCCAAGAAATCCAGCTTGTTCAGAGAATGATGAGAAGGTTTTGTAAGAAAACCCCAGTCAGGTGCAATGGGGTGTGCCTGTAATCCCAGCACTTCGGGAGGCTGAGGCAGGAGGACCGCTTGAATGCAGCCTGGTGTTTGAGACCAGCCTGGGCAACACAGCAAGACCTTGTCTACTAAAAAAAAAAAAAAAAAAAAAAAATTCGCTGGGCACAGTGGCATGTGCCTGTTGTCCCAGCTACTCAGGAGGCTGAGGTGGGAGTATCGCTTGAGCCCAGGAGGCCGAGGTTGCAGTGAGCCAAGGTCCTGTACCATTGTGCTTCAGCCTGGGCAACAGATTCTGTCTCTAAAACAAAAACAAAATCCTGACCCAAAACAGCAGAACTTCCTTATAGATGGAGAAAAGCCACTTAGAAAAATTTTTATCACAAAGCAGATAAAAGTTATACCCTAATATTCACAGATTTTTTGAATATGAGGATTCAGAGATAGCCAGGCAGAAAGGAGAGCTAGATTGGGAACTTGTAGGACTCAGGAGTGAAACAAGGGAAAGAAAATTATTTTCTAAGCAAAGCCTAAACCTCAAGGAACACACTAGAGAGTAGGAACCACAAGAATGGCACACGAGGGTGGATGTGGGGAGTGAGCAGAGTGCAGCTGAAAGAACCTGGGAAAGAAGGAAGGTAGGAAAGAAAGAGAAGGATGAGAGTGACGCCTTGGGCAGGGGCTGCCGAGGAGAGGCACTGTGCATTCAAGCAGGCCAGAGAATGGCTCAGCAGGGCTGAGTCAGATTGGGCGATGTCATAAATAGGATTACTGGACACAACCAAGAATCCTGTAGATAGCCAGGCAAAAAAACAAAACAAAAAACCTAAATTGCTTCTAAGGGGAGAAATAGGGCCAACTGGAGGCTCTTCACAGCAGAACCCAGTGCTCGGGACAGAGTGGACTCCACAGAACGAGCCAGGGGTGTCTATCCAGGCATGTGGCTCTCTGGGTGTAACAGCTACAGAGATGCAGGTTGGAGCATAGAGAATTAAAGGAACACGTCCTTCCTGAGTCAGCTGCTGAGAGAGGCGCTCCAGGCCTCCGGCAGAATCAGGTGAAGCTCCAGTAACAGGATGGGCAGTGGCAGCTGCCGGGGGGGTGGGGTGGGGGGTGAGGGGTGAGCGTGCCAGAAGGAGTGAAGGGTACTCAGAATGTTGCCCCCACCAGAAGGGGCAGTGGGAGGAGCAGGGAGAAAGGAGGGTAAGTTCATCCCCAACACAAGCGAGCCAGAGCCGCTGAGTCAGGTGGGAGCAGAAGCTGAGGTGTGTTCAGGAACAAAGGAGAGCATGAAGATAATGCTACTGATGAGAGCTGGGCTCTAGGGGCAGTTGACGAAGGGGGTCCAGGCTGATTTCAGTGTGCACAAGCAGGGACAAGGGTGTCCGGGACATTACATGTGGGTGTGCAGGCTGACGGGTCACATAAAGGGCCGCCAACAGGACAGGATGGAGTCTCCAACAGCAGGAAATCAAGCAGCTCCTCTGCCTCACAGTGAAAGGCTGAAAGCCTATAGAAACCAGCAAGACATGAATGTGTTCTAACTGTGCCCAGCACATCTGGAAAGAGGAAAATGGGCTCGCTTACTTCTTAAAAGACTTCCAGATTGGATCGTAAAGCCGAATTCTCTGCAGCATGCAAGGAACAAAGAGATTCTGGAAGGTTAAAAATAAAATTGTGGGCAGGCCGGGTGCAGTGGCTCACGCCAGTAATCCCAGCACTTTGGGAGGCTGAGGCAGGCGGATTGCTTGAGCTCAGGCATTCGAGACCAGCCTGGGCAACATAGGGAGACCCTGTCTCAATTAAAAAAAAAAAAAAAATTGTGGCCAAAGGTATGCCAAGGTAAAGTCGAAGAAAGGAGTTGTTCTCAGACAAGGTAGAATTCAGGCCCTACCAGTTTCAGTGACACACAGAAGAAGGCTTTTTTGACACCAGAACCACCACTGGGGATGAGATGTACCCTAAATTTAGGGCCTTCCCATTGGCCCGTGGAATCCAGGAGAAAGGCCAATGAATACAGCTGACGGTGAGTTCACCTCTTAGTTGAAGGCAGAGATCCTGGACAGATGATAATCATGAATTCAGCATTGTCGAAAAGAAGGACAGAATACACTGGAGGAAGTGTTTAAGAGACCAAGCAGAGACTTAGAAATTAGAAAACAGAAACAATAGAAATAAATCTCTTCTTACAAACCCACAATAGTGCCGTGTACTTTTCAGAGACACATGTACTGAGGCGTGAGGTCCGAGCCAGGGCGTGGACCTGTATGTGAACATGGGAGGCGGGGGCCTGGGCTCTGAGGGTGTGTGCCAGCCAGCGGGGCGCACCTGAAGAGCATGGAGAGCAGTTCCTTGTGAGTAGGGTTTACCCCAGGACTGCAAGGAGGGCTTAACAACCCCATCAGGTAAAGGAGGAAAACATCCAGGGTCATTTTCATGAACACCAGAAAATCATTGGAGAAAATTCAAACCGATTCCTGATGAAAACTTCCCAAGAAACCAAGACTACAACTATGCTTAGCTTGCCAAAGGACATCAGCGGCTGCCAGCTGATGCTCGGTGAGCCGGACACTTGTGGCCAGTTCAGAAATAAGGCAGGACGCTCACGCCGCTCCTGTACCCCCAAGGCTGCAGGTGCTAGATGATGCAGGCAGAAACAGCAGAGCAGCAAGAGGCAAATAGTGTCTCTCGGAGAATGAGACGGCTGTGTTTGGTGATGGCCTTATGTGAACTGTAGTGACAACAGAGAGAGGCCAGGTCCACAGGTTTTCCCCTGCCCTCCTCGTGTAGGCAGAGCCACAAAGAGCGTTGATGTGTGTATTGAATGGAGCAGGCTTCTGTGGAAAGTTTGGCAGTGTCACTGACGGACACGAGAGATGATATGGACGAGTGGTGGTACAGGCTATGTCCCAGCTGGGAAAGGAGAGGCTGTGAGGGTGGAAATCTTCCCCAGTGCAAGCTCGTTGTAGGCGCAATAAAAATAGCAAAAACGTTTAAGTATACCTAGACAGGCAATTTCAAAGTCCATGTAGAAAGAAATATTTGCAGGTCTAGCCAGTGCTTTATCTTGAAGCCTTACTGTGGGAAGGGTGGGCATGTCCTGGGGGTGACAATGTTCCCCATGGCATTCCTGTGACTCCAGTGGGGCCCAAACCCAGGCGGATGGCCAGGGGGAGTGGGGCCAAAGCCAGGGCTGGGCAGCCCACATACCACGCACTGATGCCTCCCCTCACACCACTTACGAAGGTCAATTCCAGATGGATTGAACAGCTAGGAGGGGGGAAGATGCATTTTATAATCTATGTGGTGGGAAAAGCTGCATGCAACTACTCAGCAAACCGAAAATGCATGATGCAAAAGGGTAAAATAGTTGCATAAGGCGGAGGCAGCTTTGTGAGAAAAGACATTGGGCAGGGAAGATTCCAGTGGGAGCTGGGAAGCTATGGGAGAGTTTTTGACACATTTTTTTTTCTTCTTGGAGATGGCGTCTCACTCTGCCGCCTAGGGTGGAGTTCAGTGGCACAATCTCAGCTCACTGCAGCCTCTGCCTCACAGGTTCAAGCGATTCTCCTGCCTCAGCCTCCCGAGTAGCTGGGATTACCGGTGCCTACCACCACACCTGGCTAATTTTTTGTATTTTTAGCAGAGACAGAGTTTCACCATGTTGGCCAGGCTGGTTTCGAACTCCTGGCCTCAAGTGATCCTTGGCCTCCCAAAGTACTGGGATTACAGGTGTGAGCCACCGCGCCCGGCCAACATATTGTTATAAAGGGGTCTGATGTTTGGAATATCTAGGGAACATCTGTAAGTCAGTTAAGATAAATAAAACAGGGTTAAGACATGGCCGGCAACCCACAGAAGAAAACTGGCCTGATAAGAAGGAAGTGGCACCGGGCCCCGCTGGTAATGGTAGGAATGTAGGTTGGACATGGTGCTGCCAGGCGTCAGAGGCTAGGTTGTCCTGTTGGCATTGCTGGCATGTCCCATGTGCCTGCCCCCTGCTGTCCTCGTCCCCGGTGCCCTGCAGAAGTGGTGCGCATGCCAACGTGCACATCAGCACCGCGGCTCAGCACGTCATGACAAAGCATCTGCAGAGGGCGGATAAGCACCCCCACTTCTGTGTTAGGGGGTGTCATGCAGGTGTTGAAGAGTGGCACTCTGGGTTGATTAGTGCATTTTATTATTGTGGAAAGCACCTTGCAGAGAACCACATTCTGGTACCACTTCTGGTTTTAAAGGGGTGGCCTGTGTGGGTATGTAGAAAGGACAGGGAGCCAGGGGTCCCAGACAGGGGCACCCTGGGAGATTGTACCAGGGCTGGGTGCATGGGCAGTTGTGTCAGAGGCGGCGTGTGAGTAGTGACTCCGAAGCCTGCTGCTTCCTGGGACGTCCATATGCCCGTGTTTATCCCTATTCACACACGTGGTTTTGCGTGAACACGTGACTGTTATGCTTTACGTGGCCTTTTGATTTTTCCCCACGTGGTTGTGCGGTGGATCTGGCGGCTCCTTGGGTGGAGGCAGGGGCTGTCTGTTCCCCGCTGCTGGGTGGAGATGTTGTTTCCAGTTCCTGCCTTTGGCCTCCAGGCACCTGGATTTCAGTGGGTCAGTTCTAGGCCACATTGTGCTTGCATTTGTGATTCCCATGGCCCTTACCAGGTTGCTCTCTCGAAAGCCTTCCTGCCAGCCCTGCAGCCACCCCCTCATCTCAGCCAATGTCACATCAGCGTCACATCAGCACCATGGGTGCAAAGTCAGAGCTCACTGTCACTCTGATCTGCATTTCTCCACCTCTGCCTGGATTTGTTCTTTGTGAATTGTTTCTTTGCATCCTTTGCTGGTTTTTCAGTTGGGTCAGTCTTTTTTTTTGAGACGGAGTTTTGCTTTTATTGGCTCAGGCTGGAGTGCGATGGCGCGATCTCCACTCTCTGTAACCTCCGCCTACCGGGTTTAAGTGATTCTTCTGCCTCAGCCTCCTGAGTAGCTGAGATTACAGGCACCCACCACCACGCCCAGCTAATTTTTTTTGTATTTTTAGTAGAGATGGGGGTTCACCATGTTGGCTAGTCTGGTCTCAAATTCCTGACCTCAGGTGATCTGCCCGCTTCAGCTTCCCAAAGTGCTGGGATTACAGGCGTGAGCCACTGCGCCCAGCCAGGGTGAGTCTTGTTCTTGTCCTTGAGTGCCACTCGGCTAGGCTGTTGGTGCTGACCTTAGCTCCCTTGTTTGCCATCATGGAGGATGCTGGGGGCTCCCTGTCCTCCCCGGTGCTCACTAAGGCTTGGTCCTCTCCACGTGGTCCTGACCTGTCCTCTGTGAGCAAGAGAAACAGGACTGGTTTGGGGGTGTCCTGTCTCAGTGGACACGGGACACCACGGTTTTCAGTACAACAAGGAACACAACTTGTTCAGTGTGCCTTATGATGGTGAAAATTCCCTTTAAAAATAACACGTGATTGCTAACACTTGACCTTCTATATCGCTTGACCTTACAGGACCGTATAATAGACGCTGGCCCCAAAGGAAACTACTCTCGATTTATGAATCACAGCTGCCAGCCCAACTGTGAGACCCTCAAATGGACAGTGAACGGGGACACTCGTGTGGGCCTGTTTGCCGTCTGTGACATTCCTGCAGGTAGAAGCTCTGGGGACCCTGCGTGGGGCTCCTGGCTATGGGGGCAGAGTGGCCATCGCTGTGAGCTGCATGGGGCTGGACTGGAAAGGCTCTGGGGGAGGTGGGTGCTGATGTGAAGTCTCTTTTGGTTTGAATATCTCTTTTACCAAGCAAACTTGAAAGGCCATGGATGAAGCCAGTACAGATACAAAAATAATAGAGTATTTTTGTTGACCTAATACACGCCCCTTAGCTTTTGAAGAGAAAGGCATGTGTTTCCAATTTGGTGTCTGTCTCCTCTTCTCCCAGGGACAGAGCTGACTTTTAACTACAACCTCGATTGTTTGGGCAATGAAAAAACGGTCTGCCGGTGTGGAGCCTCCAATTGCAGTGGATTCCTCGGGGATAGACCAAAGGTAAGGCTGTGGCGCCCTCCTTCCCACCAGGCTCTGTGTTGGCATTTTGCACTCCTGGAGACATATGCCCCCCATGAAGTGGCTTCCTCCAGGCTGGCTTGTTGCTGGGACAGGTGGGAGCAAGGTCCCTGCTGTGGGCTGGGGAGGACGGCTCCCCCAGCAGGCACAACAGTGCCTCTCAACAAAGGCCAGTTGTCAAGAGTTCCTCACTGCACGTGTTTCCCGGGGCTGCCAGAACAATGCCCCACAGACGCGGAGCTTAAACAACAGGAGCATATGGTTTCCCAGGTCTGGGTGTGGGCAGGGCTGTGCACCCTCTGAAGGTTCCTTGGGAGGCTCTTTCCCAGGCCTGTCTCCCGTTCCTGGTGGCGGCCACAGTCCTTGCTGCTCCTTGGCTTGTGGCAGCACCGCCCAACCGTTCGCCCTGTGAACATGACTGTTGACTTGCCCTTCTTATAAGAGCACTGGTCCTGTTGACTTAGGGCCTGCCCTGCTACCGTGTGACTCCATCTTAACAGATCTCATTGACAATGACCCTATTTCCAAATACAGTCACCATCCAAGGTTCCAGGAAGGACAGAGATTTGGAGGGGCACTCTTGGACCCCTTCCCTGTGCTGTGTAGAACCTGGGCCTGAAAGCCTGGCGGTGGCACCAGCTCGGCCCTGAGCCGGTGTCTGTCCTCAGCGGTGTTGCTGAGGATGGTCACTGCCCTCAGGTCACTGCCGTCTGCCTGTGCCCACGTTCCTGTGGAATTTCCTAATGAGGAGACCCTGGGTGGCAGGTGGGAGCTGTTCTGCCTCTGGTGGCCTCCTTTGCCAGTGGGTCCCATCAGCAGATCCCGGAGCTGTGTGTCTGCTGAGATGCGTCATTGCAGGCTTCCGACAAAGCTCACTCTAGTCGTAGTCTTTGTTCAGCTTTTTCACGCTGAGTCGAGTGAGTCTAAGGATGTCTGGGGAGCACGGGGAGGACACTCCTCTCCTCCCCTCTTAGTGTTGGGCACCTGCAGAGATCTCTGAAGTTCCTGGATCATAACTCACTCTTCTGCCCTTTCTATTTGCTTCAGCCTCTAATTCTTTCCGGTGATCTGTGCTTAATTCTTGACTCTAGACGTCGACGACCCTTTCATCAGAGGAAAAGGGCAAAAAGACCAAGAAGAAAACCAGGCGGCGCAGAGCAAAAGGGGAAGGGAAGAGGCAGTCAGAGGACGAGTGCTTCCGCTGCGGTGATGGCGGGCAGCTGGTGCTGTGTGACCGCAAGTTCTGCACCAAGGCCTACCACCTGTCCTGCCTGGGCCTTGGCAAGCGGCCCTTCGGTGGGTGTGCAGCCTCACGGTGGCTTGGGGCTGTGTCTATGTGGCAGGCTTCTGATGGCGGCTCCTGCCGCTTTTCCTGCTGACCGGGCCTCATCTGGGTGCAGGTGCATCAGGCACTCATGCAGCGAAGGCCCTGATCCAGGGTGGCAGAGCCTTTCTTTGTTCCACCAGCCGCACATTCTAGATCTCTGCATCGAGCAGAGAAGATATGTGGTGACGGGGTAGCCCCTGGAACCTCCAGGAGGGATTCAGGCAGCCCAAGGCCCAGCTGCAGAATTGGGGCCCTCATCCATGCTGTGGGGGCGGGGCGGCCAGGAAGGAGGCGGCCCTGGGAACTAAAGCCCCTCCTAGGAGAAAGATCTCTACAGCAGCATCTCCCTGGCAGCCCAGAGGGGCCTGGCCTGGCTGCACTATAGTGGGAATGGAGGGGCCCAGAGCCCCTGTCCTGGATACGCAGGGCAGGCTGTCCTCAGAGATGGCGCTGTGCACCAGGAGGCGCCGCTGTTTGACGAAAGAGCTGCAGATCTGGCTCCGTTTGAAGGAAAGTAGAGTGGGCTCCACCTTCCAGCACCACGCATTTCAGAGATGACAGGCGCCAGTGGGAAAACAGTAGCGTCTTGTTCCACTTGGTGATGAGACAGTCTGGGAAATGGGTCGTGAGATGACTCTGGTGCCGCGCAAACATCATGGCTCACACCTAAGGGTGCAGCCGCCTCCGTTACAATCTTGCAGTGTTTCGCCATGGGGCTCATGACTGTGGAATCACAGAAGAAAAATTAAAAGGCCCTTACCCAAAACAAGAAACCAAAAAGAGGCTGGGCGCGGGGGCTCATGCCTATAATCCCAACAGTTTGGGAGGCCAAGGTGAGCAGATCACTTGAGGTCAGGAGTTCGAGACCAGCCTGACCAACATGGTGAAACCCTGTCTCTACTAAAAATACAAAAATTAGACTGGTGTGATGGCATGCACCTGTAATCCCAGCTATTCGGGAGGCTGAGGCAGGAGAAATGCTTGAACCCAGGAGGCGGAGGTTGCAGTGAGCCAAGACTGCAGAAAGTCGAGATAGCGCCATTGCACTCCAGCCTGGGCAACAGAGCAAGACTCCACCCAAAAAAAAAAAAAATTTTATAAAAAGAAAATCCAGGCCAGGCACGGTGGCTCATGCCTCTAATCCCAGCACTTTTGAGAGGCCAAGGTGGATGGATCACTTGAGGTCAGGTATTCGAGAGCAGCCTGGCCAACGTGGTGAAACCCCATCTCTACTAAACATACAAAAATTAGCTGGTCGTGGTGGCAGGCGCCTGTGATCCTGGCTACTCAGAAGGCTGAGGCAGAAGAATTGCTTGAACCCAAGAGACGGAGGCTGCAGTGAGCCAAGATCGCGCCACTGCTCTCCAGCCTGGGCGACAGAGCTGGACTCCATCTCAAAAGAATTCATATATTTGTGTAAAAAACATTTTTGTACGGTAAAGATGACACACGATAGAGAAAAGTGTTGGCCATGGGTGTGAGAGGGTGGTCCCTAACCTGACAGAGCCTTTACAGAGTCATGCTAGAAAGATGAATACCCAAGTTGAAAATCAGTCCCTTGGGAGAGGGCAGGTCGCATGGAAATGAGCACAGCAGCCCCTGCCTGTCCACGCTGGGCTGGGGGACACTCCTGCACCCGGCACAGCTCCTCTCAGTTGCTGAAACAGAGACGCTAACAGGTGGTCCTTAGGGGCCTGGCAGGTACTGTGGAGTCAACAGGCCCTGCCAGGGAGCCCGCCCAGGCTGTGGTAGAGACGGTTTGTCTGCCTGTCCTGTTCGCTGGAGCCAGCGCTATTTTGTGTTCATTTGACCTGACAGTAGTCAGTTATCTTCAACCACGAGAACGTTGAAGTCGTCATTCCATCACTTCTGTGTGCTCATATCTTGTGTTCTGTTGCAGGGAAGTGGGAATGTCCTTGGCATCATTGTGACGTGTGTGGCAAACCTTCGACTTCATTTTGCCACCTCTGCCCCAATTCGTTCTGTAAGGAGCACCAGGACGGGACAGCCTTCAGCTGCACCCCGGACGGGCGGTCCTACTGCTGTGAGCATGACTTAGGGGCGGCATCGGTCAGAAGCACCAAGACTGAGAAGCCCCCGCCAGAGCCAGGGAAGCCAAAGGGTAAGAGGCGGCGGCGGAGGGGCTGGCGGAGAGTCACAGAGGGCAAATAGCGCCAGGCGGCAGCTTGGCCGGATCCAGGGGCGGTGCAGGGCGGCCGGCCCTGCCTGCGGGAGAGGGCGAGCATGAACTGGCCCAGAGGACCCAGCTCGAGCCGCCAGGACACAGACGTACAGGCCTCCTCGGGAGGGAGCGCCTCCCCACCACTGAGCCATCCTCAGCAGCATCTGCTGCGTCTGCACTGATGACCGTCTGAGCCCAGCTCAGCGTTCCTGGACAAACAGCCTCACTCCTCAGCGTTACCGCCACACTTGAATTTCTCAGAATGTCAAGGTTCCCTCCCACTCTATTTTTTTAGGTTAAAGTTAATTGGCATATGGAATGTTTTAATCTCCTCTGAAATGTGTAGCGTAGGCTTTTCCCAAGGGTCGCTAGAAACTCGGCTTCGCGTTGCCCTGCTTCTGCTCTCGGCGCCGTCGCCACTCAGGAGAGGCTGGGTGAGGCCCGTGTGAGGACTGACCCTGGATTCCTCGAAACTGCCATTGTGATCATTACTCTGCTCTTTGGAAATGGCTATATCTTTTTTTGTACTAATGTGAATTGTTCCTCAGAAATGCTTCTTTTCCATCCTAGTGAGAAGCTGGCCTTGCAGGTGGTGGCAGCAATGGTGGTGTAAGATTTCCTCCCGTAGTTTTTTCTCCTCATGGATTTGAATGAAATGCCAATAACACGTCCACTTTCAACGTGTAGTTCACGCGGAGCACTTTCGAGGCCTGGCCGGGTTGGGCCACTTCTCACCTGGGCCTATCTTCTGAACTCGCTAGGTTCTTATCAACATTTGGGGGAGAACTTTGTATATTTTTTTCATTTGGCTTTTCTTTACCAGTTTCTGATTTTTATTCTCAATATATTTTTGCTAAACCTATTTCACAAATCACCACTGACTGAAATGTGTGTTTACTGATGCGACCCTGAGCTCCATGGCGAAAGGAGCGACTTCTGCAGGGCGTGAGACCGCAGTCTGCTTAGAGCACAGGAAGTGACAACTTAGGGAGCCCCGTAGGGCACTGCAGGCCCCAGGGACCCCAGCACGTGGGTCTAAAGAGAGACCCAGAGTCTAGCCCTCCTGCCACCCAGAGTGGCTTCCATCTCAGCACTCTGTGGGTCTACTGATGGAAGATGCAGACTCTACTGATCACATGTGCCCTCTGCCAGGGCACCTACTGAGAGGTGTGGTCCTGGGGGTGGAGACCTGCCTGGCAGGTGTGCGTGCCTCGTACATGTGTTACGGGCACTGGTCTAGGCCAGGTCTGACACCCACTTTCCTGTGAGATTTCACCTTAGTTTTTAAAAGGTCCAGTTCTACAGAGTGAGACCTATCTGAGTACTACATATGTTGTAAGACTTGGTTCTTTTTTTGAGGGATCCTCGACCCTGGGAAGTCTGGAGCACCCTAAGAAGGGGGCACCATGTGTGCCTTTGCCCACGTGTCCTGAGGGGCTGCTTGTCTGGGAGGGAGGGAGAGAACATTCAGCAGCAGGTGCTTTTTTGTGGCCTTTTCTTAAAATAACCTAAGGAGGACACACCCATCTTGCAGAGGTTTACAAAACTCCCCTTGAAAACTGCTGCTGAGGCTCCTGTTAATTTTCTGTGGCATCTTTTATGCCTTGGTAAAAACTGCAGTGTCTTTGGACCTGACACCAGCTACTCCATGGTTTTGTGACCTGTAAGTGTGGGGTTCAGGGGTGTGTGGCCCTGCAGGGTCCCACACCTCCCTGAGCACTGACTGGAAGTTTCACTGGCTGGTGGCTGTCCCTTCTCCCATCACAGTCCCCAGCAAAGTTAACTACACAGAGGACCCAGGGGAAACGAGCTGTGTAGCCACTGACTTGCTCGCACGGCTGTGGCCTGAGGTGCACTCGCCGGTTAAGACAGGGTGGGAGTACTTTCCAGTTCAGACTCTTAACTTCTCCCAAATTGTCCTAAGAAAATACTGGATCGGCTCATAGATTTATGCTCCTTATGCCCTAACTTGGAAGGTTGTTATAGGGACAGGCTGGGCAGTGTCCCCACACATGCCTTAAGAGTCTAAGGCTCCAGGGCCCCGCTGTCACTTGCCCAAAAGATCCTTTCCGGCAGGTAAGGGACTAATAATGCTTACGTCAAAACATCAGCGTCGGCTTTGCAGTGCACTTTGGGGAGAAGATATTAACTTATTTTTGTGTTGGACGGTAGTGAAATCTTGTGATTTTTAATCGCTTTGATAATACTTCCAAATTTTATCTTTCTGAAGGAAATACTGTAAACATTTTAAATATGGTTCCTCCCCCTTTCCAAAAACTGTTAAAACTAATGAGCAAGTAACACTAACTTTGAATGTCTCTACAATGCCCGTTGATAACTCGGTGGAGCCAGGCTTTGGGGTAGCGGCCCTGAGCTTGCAGGGTTTCTCTCCACTGGGGCTGACCAGGCCCTTAGCTGTGACCGTGGGTGTGGCTGGCTCTCGGCCCTGCCTAGCTTTGTTCTGAGGACGTGGTGACTTCCTGAACATCAGCTTCAATCCTTCGTCATTAATGTGAAGCAAAACACAAAAACTGCCCCAATCCCTCAGGATTCCTTGGCATCCGAAACCAGGATCTGCACCTAAACCCATACCCACCCGCGTGTGCTCACAGGGATGTGTCCGAATGGGCAGCTTAAAATGTGGTCACCTGTGGGGGAAACTCTTCAGGCACCTGAAGTGAGAACCCAGCTGTCCGTCCTCAGGCTGGCCTTTCTTCTGGTGACACCCGTCCGTGGCTGTCTGGGTCCCCTTCGCAGTGTTTGTCTTGACATCTAAACCCCGGCGTGTGCAGTGCCCATCTTCCAGAACTACCTGATTTTCAAGAATTAAACCTGTTTTATAATTCACGTTAATGCAAATGACTGTCAGTTGCCAAATATCTTGATCCTATGAGTGTAGTTGATGACTGTTAGTCAGTAGAGTAAAATGCTGTGTCCACGGGGTGTCACAGCCTCACCATACCCTGTTGAGGTGTGAAATGCCCTGTCAGAAATTAAATACAAACTTAAATGTGCCTATTGGTGTCTAAACTTCATACAGTGTAAGGTCAGATTCCTTTTAGGAATACTGGGTGCTGTCACCAGGTTTGATAGTTAGACTTAAAAACTTGAAATTCACTTTTTTTTGGGGGGGGGGTGGGATATACTGAAATAGAGAGTTGAGACTTGCCAGTTGGGGGAAAATAGCATTTAAAATGGAAAGCTGTGTTTGGAAAATTGTGTATGAGTATTTTTGTATTAAAAACATTTTAAAGGCTTTTTTTCTTAACTTATTTTATATGGGATTGTTTGATTTTTTTTTTCCCAGTTACTTTGAATTGCAAAGCATTGGGCATGGCACTGATGCCTCCGATGGGTGGGGCTCCCTGTCCTGACCATGTCATTTTGCCTTTGACCTGACCCGCTGGGGAGAGGCAGTGCCACCTTGGGAAGTATAACAAATAATACTGGAAATAGCAGGTGTAACTGACTTTGGAAAAATGCTTTCTTCTTTCTTTCAGAAATAATTTGCTTCCCAAATTCCCATTAAAGGTGAAATGGTCTAGAGAGAAGGAACCACTGCTGTCCCCTAGCCCTGCAGTCAGCTGAGCCGGGTGGTCCCCAGGCCCACAGCCAAGTCAAGGTAGTACCCCGAGGGCTGATCCTACCTGTTCCCCACCCTGTGGGCCAGGATGTCCTAGGAAGCCCCCAGCCCTGGCCCACCCCATCCTGACGGCCGCCTAGGAAGGGACTGGGTCCCCGGAGCAGGGAGGACAAGCTGGCCCCAAACACAGCTATGGTGGCTTTCTTTAGAAAAGCTCGACTTTAATGGTTCAGATAGTTTTACAATGAAAATAGGTACCCAAAGACTGTCTTAAATGTCCACTATACAAAAGATGAATACAAAACCCCCAGGCAGGCACAGGCAGGGGACAAGGCCCGCCGTCTCCCACGCTCT
This sequence comes from Nomascus leucogenys, assembly GCF_006542625.1. Classification (NCBI taxonomy): domain Eukaryota; kingdom Metazoa; phylum Chordata; class Mammalia; order Primates; family Hylobatidae; genus Nomascus; species Nomascus leucogenys. The sequence goes on along the minus strand of NC_044400.1, from coordinate 81,772,415 downwards.
GGTGTGGTCGGGTGTCCCTGCCCCACCCCCAGTACCACCGTGCCACGTTGGTCCCCTCAACCCTGGGGGTAGGAGGGCACTGCCCCAGCAAGGGAAAATAGAAAAGATTTTAAAAAGTAAGAGTCTAACAGGCAGAGCTGTCACTAAAATTAGGAAGTTGTAACTTTTTTAGTTAACTTACTACATTCAAAAATGTAACGTTGAGTCCAAAAAGTGTCTTAAATCACACAAAAAGGAACCCATATTAAAATTTTAAAAATAAACCCCAAACACCCCAGAGAAATGTAGCCAGAACTTAAAACAGGCTGGGTCAGCAGCAGGGCGGTGGCTGGGGGACCTTGTGGGCCAGGTGTCCGCCATCCAGTTACTTTAAGCCGGCAAAGCCATCGTCCCGTGGAGCCCCCAAGTGAGGGCCAGCTGTGAGGCGGGTGGCCCTAGGACACATTGGTCATGGGCTTGTACTTCTTGAAGCGCGTCCACTGGCCCGTGGCATAGTTCATCTCGAACACTGTGTCCACCAGCATGGTTGTGCTGCCCTGGCCGTCCGCCTTGGGCAGGTCCTCCGTGTGCTCGCTCAGCTTGATCTGGATCACGTCCCCCTGCTCCTGACACGGGTTCTCTGCAGAGAGCAGGAGCTGCTGAGTGGGTGTCTGGGGGACAAAGAGCCCGCCCCCAACCTGGCCCGGTGCGCCCCCAGGCCCTGCCGTATGAACATACCTCGGGAGCCGGCCATGAAGCCCAGGATGAGGGCCTTCTCGGGCCGCGTGACTTTGTTGGCCGTCTTGAACATCTCCTGGGCAGCGAACATCTGCTCTCTCTACAGCGGGGAGAGGAGTGTGGGTGCCAGGGCCCCGCCAGGACCACCTCCTGCATCCCCCTGCAGGCAGTGTGGCACCCCCACGCTAGGGCAGGTGGCCAGGGCCGTACCACCTACCTGATGGCCTGTGGGCCCTGCGAGGGTACACTTACTGTGAGGGACAGGTTCTTCTTAGGCTGCTGCTGGGCAGGGGCCTGGGTCTGCGGGGCTACCATGGCAACCGGGGGTGTCTGAGTGGTAGGGGCGACAGCCGGAGGTGTGGTGGGTGTCAGAGGCGAGGTGGGTGCTGCAGGCGTGGGTGTGGCAGGGCTCAGGCCGCTGTTGTACATGGGCGCCCGCTGCTTGAACTGCGCCGGCAACGTGGGGCTCGGGGCGCTGGGCTCCTCTGGTGGGCGGCTGGCTTCCCGGGAAGATGGGGCTGCAAGTAGACCGGGGCCTGGTGAGGGGGCTGGACCCCCACCCTGTTCCCAAACCCTAGTGCTCCTGGAGGTGACAGGCTCAGCTCCCCTTCTCTGTCCTGCTACCCTCTGACAAGAACTCCCTGTGGCCCCCAGCCAAGGCACAGGCCCCAGGAGTCCCAGCCAGAGGAACAAGGCCAGTGGTCTCAGGTCTTTCCAGACTCGCAGATAAGATGTCCGGACTCTGGCCAGCTGCTGGCCTGCAGCGGCTCCCCATACCGTGGGCACTGGTGGGAAGACAGAGGAAGGCCGTATCCTCAAGCCCCTCGGGCCCAGGACCTGGCCTGAGGCGCTGTGAGCCTGGCAGTGCCCTCCATCTGGGAGGGGATGGCTCTCAGCTCCCCTCCCGCCTACCCAGCAACAAGAGCTGGGTCACCTGCCTCTGGCTGAGGCAGAAAGGGGACAACAGAGATGCAGGAGTGAGAACCGCAGCCCTGGCAGCGCCCGTGGCTGGTTCCAGGTTGGGGCCAGCAGACTCACCTGGGGGCGTCTCGGAGCTGGGGATGTAGGAGGAGGCGGGAACCACGCTGGGCGTGGAGGGAAGGTAGCTCGTGGAGGGCAGCGCAGGCTCATTGTTCAGGGACCCAAGTTTCTGGAACACAGAGTTTAAGGTTCCTCCCAGAAGAGGCCATGCTTCCAGCATGTGCTAACTCACGGCCTGACCTGGAGCTCCACCGCCACAGGCTGTGGCCCCTCGAGCTACAGCAGGAAGGAGGGGGCCACTCTCCCGAGCTCCCTGGGCTGGACAACGGGACCCCTGGCCCCTGGCGCCCCAGCAGAATTGGGGACTGAGCGGCTCCTGTGTAGGAGAGGGGAGGGGTTGAGGAGCCCAAACCGCCCGTCTTGAGCACAGAAGGAGCGATGCTTTTTCTTACCACGAAGCACTGATATAAAAGGAAGATGCTCATGTTAAGAAACCCAGAACATGCAGCGACAGGAAGAAAGGAGCTTATTATCCCGAAGTGACCCCGCAGTGTGGTCTCCTCCAGGCCCTGGCCTCAGACGACCCACTGCAGCCTCTGTGCACCTGCCGCACCCCGTGGCTGCCTCCCACCCGCAGGCAGGGCCTGGTCTCCAGGACACTGAGGCCTCTGACCACCCAGCACCCCCACAGGCCTGTCCTGCACCCATTCACGGCCACCTGCAAGGCAGGTACCACCAGCCCTGCCTGACAGGGGACACTGAGGCACGGGGGTGAGGAGGACTCCCCTGGCAGCCCCTCCAGCAGGCGTGGGGCAGGTTCCCGCGCCCAGCCTGAGTCAGATGCCCACGTCAGGGCACGGCCCACACTGCCTCATATACATATACATATATATACATAAATACAAACCGCACACATATGTACATACATATATATATTCTCCGATAGAACACACTAGAGTGACCACAATCGGAACAGGAGGGGCACCTGCAGTGATGCCAGACGTGGGGCGCAGCCCTGAGCCCTACCTGCGTGGACACCAGGCCGGCTGCGTAGTCCGGGGTGGCGTTCTCCACCACCGTTTCCTCCTTGGCCGGCTTCTCCACCACCTCTGCATCTGTGGACAAAACAGGCGTCCTTGCCAGTGCCCGGGTGTGTCTGCAGTCTCAGCTCAGGGCAGTGGCAGGGAAGAAAACAGCTTCCCAGGAGAGGCCACCAAGGAGCGAGGAGAAAAGCAGGCGCCCACCCACAGAAGAGGAGCCTCACAGGGGCACAGCCCTGCCCGCCGAGCGTGGACACACCCCACCCCAACTGGGCAGGGCCCACAGGGACCCCCCATTGCCGCCTAACGCAGGCCCCAACCCCTACCGAGAGTCTTCCTTCTCCTCTTCGCCTCTCGGCCAGCGCCAACCATATCCAGCTCAGAGATGTCCAGCAGCTGCCAAGACAAGCACAGCCCTGCCTTAGTGACAGCACCAGGCACAACGGGCCTCGGGGCGCCACAGGAGCTGGGGGACGGGCCTACCTTCACACCCCGTTCTTTCCGCAGCAGCGTCCTGGAAGGCGGGATGGGGGTCCGGTTCCCCGTGGGGCTGAAGACGCTGGGCGCCGTGGGGCTTCTGAAGGGCGCCTGCTTCGGGATGCCTTTGAGTGGGGCTGGAGGACGGCAACAGTCAGGGCCAGCAGCAGTGACCGGCAAACATCCCCCACCCCCTCTGAGCCCAGAACGTCCCACCCTCTTCTAGGCTAGCGCCGCAGTGCAGAAGAGCCAAACCCCTGGTGGGGAGCGGGCAGGACCCCCAGGATCCCGGACCTCAGAGAGCAGGGGAGCACGTGGAGCCATGACCTCACACTTTGCCAAGACACCAAACAAAGACAGCGACACCCAGCCTAGCCACAGGATCTCACCAGGCGGAGTCTCTCACCAGCGTGGCGGGGGCTGAGCTCTGCCTCCTTCCTGTGCCTCTACAGGCAGGGGCGTGAAGCCAGGCGCCTGGGCTTGAGGGCCGCCCTCCCGAGCCTTGTCCCCCTGTCCCCTGAGGACACTCCTGAGGCCTACGCTGTTACCCACCAGCGCCCACACGCACCCTCCAAGGCGTGTGTGGCTCTCATGGTCCCAGGCCCAGAGAGAGGGCGCCCGGGGGATGGTACCATCAGCACACTCGGCCAGGCTGGACACACTGCTCAACAGCTGGCCCACCCTCCCTGGGACAGCAGGTGCAGCCCCGGCCCTGGGATGCCTGGCGGGGGTGGAAAGACAAGGGTCTGCTCCAGGCGGGGCAGAGGAGAGCAAGGTGGAACCTCGGCTGCGGTGGGCAGGAACATGACCCGGGGACAGCCCCCCCACACACAGGGACAACAGTCAGCAGACCCAAGATGCCTTCTACTAGGTCCCATGTGAACACTGTGGGATTATGGGAGCCCAAATAAACTAAGCCAGGCTGGTCTGGGAGCTGCATGGAGGACGCCTGTAAGGCTGCCCTTTCAGCCCCACCCATCTGCAAGTTTACCCAGCTGTCTCAGCACAGGACGACACCCGTCCTGCCCTCTGGCCCCCAGGTCACTATCCAGCACCCTCTGGGGTATGCCCTGCCATGGTTCCCAGGGGCACGCCGTCTTCCTGTGATCAGGGTGCATTCTGCTTAAGCTCACGCCCAGCCCTGAGAGCACAAATCAGGAAGGGCAGATGGAGGGGTGCAGGGGGCACAGCCCCACGGGCAGCTGAGCATGGTCACGTCCTCCCCGCGGGGCCGCCCAGGGACACTCGGAACCCAAGAGCAGCACTCGGGGCTGAAAGCCCGCGCTGGGAAGGCCGAGAGCTGCCGCTGCCGACAGCAGAGGAGCAAGGGCCAGCGCTGTCCTCAGATCCCAGCCTTCCTGTCTCAGTGCCCATACATCCTCCCAGGGAGCTCCCCAAGGGAAGAAGCTGGTGAAACTGCCCCAGTGCCTTCGCTTTCCCACGGGCTCCCAACACTGCTGCCTGCAGACCATTCACATGCACCGCCTCCCCAACAGGCAGCGGGTCTCCAGGTCAAGCCCTTAGCTCTGCCCCAGAAGCAAGGCTCGCGGCACCGGGTGGGGGCCTTACTGGTGGTGTCCATCTTCCGCAGCAGCCCCCGGCCCTTGGCGTGGAAGGGCACCCCGGCGCTCCGCTTCAGCTGCTGGGCGGTCTCCGTGGCTGGAAGGAAGAGGTTGCACGTGTCAGGGATCCTCAGAGCGAGAGCCCTTGGCCCTTGTAAAAGCATCTCTGTCAAGCGGATTCATCCGACGGCCTGAGCCGTGAATACTGCATTCTCTCCAAATGAGCAGCTGTTCTGAGCAGGGCCTGACACCAGCTCGCACATTACAACGAGTCAGAAACTCAGGTGAGCAAGTTTCGGGAGCTGGATGGCTGTGGCTGCACCTCCCAGGACCCCATGGCACGGGGAAGCAGCAGAGGAGGAGTTGAGGGACCTCATGGGCCCCCTCCGTCGACCCAGGCCTCCCCCGGCCCAGTGGGAACACTGTCCTCGCTGAGGGTCAGCAGGCACGGTCTAAATGCAAAAATATGAGGAAGAAACAAACGAAGAGATTTTCCTGACTTGGTTCAGTGAGGCTGAAGGGTCAGGGGACACTGAGTGCCCAAAGCAGACCCTGCGGCCGCTGCTGGCCTCCAAAGGGGGTGGGGCCTCCAAAGGGGGTGGGGCCCAAGGGGCAAGCAGAGTCCTTCCTGGGCTACCCAGTGGGCCCAGGGCTGCACGGAGCCTCCCAGACAGCGCTGGGCCCTGGCTGCTGCCCGTTCCAGCAAAGATCCATGCACAGCTGCTGTCAGCCTTTTATTTGGATTCTCTGGAAACGGGGTATTGATGTACATTATAAATATTAATTCCATAACCATTCAAAATAAAACGATGTTATCAAAATCTTTGTTGTGCTTTGGGAAAACGTTAACTGAAATGATTAAATATCTTTCAAGTCAAATTGAGATCACTGGCCACTCAAGAAGGTAGCAACGTGACAGTAAGGACAGTGCCCCTCCAGCCATTCACACTGGCACCCACCGTGCCCAACAACGTGACTCAGCTGGCACAGAGTTCATTTGGTAACAGAGATTAGAGATGCCTTCACCTAAAATTCTGAAGTTTTTGGTTTCTTTTTGTGTGTGTGTGATGTTGTTTCACTCTTGTTGCCCAAGCTGGAGTGCAATGGTGCAATCTTGGCTCACTGCAACCTCCGCCTCCCAGGTTCAAGTGATTCTCTTGCCTCAGCCTCCCAAGCAACTGGGATTACAGGCATGCACCACCACACCCAGCTAATTTTTGTATTTTTAGTAGAGACGGGGTTTCACCATGTGGGCCAGGCTGGTCTCGAACTCCTGACCTCAGGTGATCTGCTGGCCTCAGCCTCCCAGAGTGCTGGGATTACAGGTGTGAGCCACCATGCCCGGCCTAAATTCTGGAGTTTTTAAAGCATGTTTTCAGAACACAAAGTTTAATATAGTGATAAACTTCTAGCAAAAAACTTTATGCAGAACTTTATCTTCTTTTTTTTGAGACAGGGTCTCACTCTTGCCCAGGCTGGAGTGTAGTGGTGTGATCACAGCTCACTGCAGCCTCAACCTTGTGGGCTCAGGTGATCCTCTGACCTCATTCTCCCGAGTAGCTGGGAGCACAGGCACACACCACCATGCCCAGCTAATTTTTTGGTATTTTTGGTAGAGATGGGGTTTCTTGGCTGGTCTCAAACTCCTGGGCTCAAACGACCCGCCTGCCCCAGCCTCCCAACAGGCGTGAGCCACCATGCCTGGCCCAGAACGCCACCTTGAAGGGGCAGTCTTGGTACTTAGAACCTAAGAAACCTATGACTGCAAACTACAAAGACAACGCCGACGGCGGCCGCGGCCACTCACACTTCTGCAGCAGCTCCGCCCGCAGCGTGGCGCTCTTGGGTTTCCGCTTTAACTGAAAATGCTTCACCGGGGGAGTGAGGGGTCCCGCGAGGGTTGTCAGGGCGTTTTTGTTCAAGTACTGGCACTCCAGTGGCAGCATGGCAGATGCTTCACACTCACCCACTGCGCGGTAAGAACCACATGACAGTTAGGGGCGCCCAGGTCGCAGAGCTCCCTGCTGAGAGGAGCTGGCGGCTGCCCGCCCCACACCCTCCTCAGGGTTAGGTCTTGAGAGCTTCGGCTGTCCCCTGAGGTCCTCGAGACTGACTCCCCATGGCTCCAGCAGAACACCCAGGAGCATTTTCAGAACAGGAATGCCTGAGAGGCGGGCGTGCCTTGAGAGGGCCGCAAACTGGAAACCTCTGGCACCGCAGACACCGAGAACCACAGGCAGACGTAGATACAGCGATTCCTGGAGGGCTCCAGGCACTTCTAGAACATGAAACGTTAACAGATCCCACCCCCACATAAGGACCCCCGCTCTGTGGCTTCTCTCTTCCCGTCCCCAAGGGTAGCCCAGCCGGTGGTCTCTCCTGGAATCCCGGCCCTCATCCAAACTGCCCACATCCATTTCCTCAGCCCGTGTGGTCACCAACGGTTCAGAGCCCAGGAACTGCCCCACGAGGGACAGGCGACCTCCCACCTGAACTGGCTATGTGCCCCGCCTGGAGAAAAAGCACAGGCAGGCAGATGAGAGTTCACCGCCCTCGGCCTTCCTGCCCGAGGGACACTCCTGAGACGCGAACGGGCGGGGTGGGGTGGGCCTGTCCAGACCACTGCTCCAGAGGCATCTGCGTGGTGTGTGTGCCCTCACAGGTGGGGAGAGGTGCCACCTGCAAGGGGGTGGCCAGCAGGGCCCCTGCAGGAGTGTGCAGCCTCGATGTCTCCATCCCACAACCCTGTCTCTCTGGGTGCTGCCCTTGAAGGAGCTGGGGCACAACGTTTGGGCTCTGAGGAGCCAGTTCCAATTGTCCAAAGCAGGAGAGAAACTCAGAAAAGCACAAGCATCAAGCATCCCATCAAGGCATGTTCTTCAAATCCATCTACAAATTGTTTTTTCTTTTGAGAGATACGTTCTCACTCTGTTACCCAGGCTGGAGTGCAGTGGCGCGATCATGGCTCACTATAGCCTTGGCCTCCCAGGCTCAAGAGAGCCTCCTAGCTCAGCCTCCCAAGTACCTGGGAGGACAGGCACGTGCCATCACGCCCAGCTAATTCTTATTTTTTGTAGAAATGGGTTCTTGCTATGCTTCCCAGGCTGGTCTTGAACTCCTGGGCTCAAGCAATCTGCCCATTTCAGCCTCCCAAAGTGCTGGGGTTACAGGAGTGAGCCACGGAGCCCAGCCTTGTGAATATTTTCTAAGTGATTTTCAGTTCACATTTAAACAACTGAATTGTTGGTATTTTCAACATGCATTTCTGAGCATGTACTCTGGGCCAGGGAATGCTCTGGGCCCTAGAACCTACGATCTGCAGATACCACCTGAATGGGCAGAGCCCCTGCCCTCACGGAGCCGACCAGGGAGAGACGGCGAGTGGCGTGACACAGCCTCCCACTGACACCGCAGTGGGCTGTTTGGAGTTTGTTTTCAAAGATGGCAAAAGCCAGACAGCAGCTTACGGGGGAGGATGGTGCGTATACAGTTAATATTCTAGGGACCAGGACACATGGAAAAACATAACAGTCTAAAAATCAAATTCATTTCAGAAAAAAATTTTTCAAGAAAGATCCATTTCCCTCCTCCCAATATGAATTAAAGCCACACAACATACCCTTTTCTCTAAGTTCTCTCAAAATATCCTGAACGTTGGGATTCTGCTCCTCGAGCTCCAGGTTAAGCGAGCCTGTGTCCGGAAAGGACTTCAAGATGTCGGCGACCATGAGCACCCAGGGGTCCGAGTCGAGGCTGGCGAGCTGGATGATCTCCATCAGGGCGCCCTTCATCTGCAAGAGAGGATGCTGCCGGCGCCACCATGCCCCTGCCCACTTCCGAGCCCACTCCCCGCCGAGCTTCCGGATGGGCACTGGGCAGTGGCTGGGCTCTCTGGCAGTTGCCCCCAACACTTCCGCCTGAAGCCTCCCCTTCCTCTGAGCCCCCACCTCAACCCAGGGCCACCTTGCTTCCCTGAGCTGCCACAGCCTCTGCCAGGTTGCAAGGCCCTGGCACCCGGTGCCCTCCCGGCAGCCTCCCACCTCCCAGCAGCAGCCAGTCCGCTGGGCCTGCTCTCCCCCACTGGTGTGCAGATGCAAGAAAACCTGAAGGTTGAGAAGCCGGGGCCACCACTGCCCCCACAGAAAGCCTGCGGGCGGGGCATCCTGGGGATGAGGGGCATAGAGCAGTCAGGTGCCCGGCACAGCAGAGCACAGGAGCAGGCTGAGTCACCTGCCGCAGGGGGTGTGTGCCTGGGCAGCAGGCGGTGGGACCTGGGACCCAGGGCAGCACCCGTGACAGCTGAGCTGGTGCCTAGTCACCATCTAGGCAGGGATGGCTGCCTCTGGGTCTGGATGGCGCTGGGAGTTGGTGCTCGTGGAGCCTGGAGGTGGCTGCAGGATCTGGAATGAGGCCAGCGCCTTTGGGAGGCCATGGGCGATGTGGGTGGAGGAAGCAGGCACACCCCACGCTCCCTCAATGCCTGGGGGGCCAGATCCATCCACACCAGGGCCTGCTTTGGCCACATAAACCCCCTCCCACGAGGAAAAGCAGACAGCCAGGCCATGGCGTGCCTGTGCCTCTGCCATGGGCCCACTGGGCTGCTGACAGTGTGAGACAGCTGGGCTGGTTGGCGCTGGGGGTGAACAACAGCATCCTGCCCTGTCCAGATGCCGGGGCTGAAACCCCAGCCCAAGGCCTTGCTGACACCCACTCCCTGCATCAGGCGCCAGAGACCTGTCCTACCAGGGCTGCGGCCATCACGTCCCCGCAAGCGCCGCCTCCTGGTGGCCTCTGAGTGGGAGGACCTTCCAGCGCTTCCCTCACTGTCCTCATGGGCTTCCTGCCCTGAGGGAAGTTGGCTCGAGGGGCAGGGGGCAGAGGTCAGAGGTCGTGCCAGGGGAGCCTGCCTGCTGCCAAGCCCCTCTGTGTCTGCCCTGCAGGACACCCAGCTGCCCTCAGGAGTCAAGAACCCACCCGCCTGGCCCAGCCCTTCTGTTCCTTGCGCAGCAGGGAGGGTGTCGCCCCGGCCGCTGACCCTGTGCCCCGAGCCCTCACTCCCGACGCCTGCCTGAGTTGAGTGCGCGATGCGGCAGAAGATGCTCCGTGGCTGCAGAAAGCGCTGCGCACACAGTGGCTCTGGCAGCTGCACAGCCCCGCTGTTCCCAGACAGTGCTGCCTCGTCACAGCAGCCCCAAGGAAACCCTACGCCTGCCAAGGGGCAAGCAGGCGGCATTTTATAAAAATGGTAAAGATAAAAAAAGTCGGGGATGTTAATTTAAAACAAAAAGGACCACTGTTGTGGAGTAAATGTTTTCTCTCCAGAATGCGGGTGCTGAAGCCTGGCTCGCTCTACTGGGGCTTCTGTAGGAAAACGCTTAGCTTTCCCGGGCACGGTAGCTCACGCCTATAATCCCCACACTTCGGAAGGCAGAGGCGGGCGGATCACGAGGTCAAGAGTTGGAGACCACACTGACCAACATGGGGAAACCCTGTCTCTACTAAAAATACAAAATTAGCCGGGCGTGGTAGCGCATTCCTGTAACCTCAGCTACTCAGAAGGCTGAGGCAGGGGAATCGCTTGAACCCAGGAGGCAGAGGTTGCTGTAAGCCAAGATCGCGCCATTGCACTCCAGCCTGGGCAACAAGAGCGAAACTCCATCTCAAAAAAAAAAAAAAAAAAAAAAAAAAAAAGAAGAAAGAAAGAAAAAAGAAAATGCTTGGCTTACACACAACAGAAATTTACCTCTCATGGTTCTGGAGGTGGGAGTCCAAGATCAATCAAGCCGCTGGCGGATTCCCCGCCTGGTGGGGGCCCCTTCCAGCTTCATGGAAGGTGCCTTTTGCTGGTAGAAGGGGGGAACGAGCTCCCCTGGGCCTTTTTTTTTTTTTTTTTGAGACAGAGTCTCGCTGTTGTCGCCCGGGCTGGAGTGCAATGGTGGGATCTCGGCTCACTGCAACCTCCGCCTCCCCAGGTCCAGCAATTCTCCTGCCTCATCCTCCCACAGTGCTGGGAATCCAGGCGCCACCAGCACGCCCGGCCCAGGCCTATCTTGGGTCTGTAATTCTTAGAGAGCAGGGGCCCTAACTTACTTCTGTACCCTTTACTGAATAAACTATCACATCATTAAAATCTCTCTTCCTCTTCCATGGTATGAAGAACCGCTGTTCACTAAGCTTTTAAGAGGAATAGGGCCGGGTATAGTGGCTCACACCTGTGGTTCCAGCTACACGGGAGGCCGAGGCAGGAGGATCACTTGAGCCCAGGGGTTCGAGGCTGCAGTGAACAAAGATGGCACTACTCCACTCCAGCCTGAGCAACAGAGCAAGATTTCATTTCTTAAAAAAATTAAAAATTGGCTGAGCATGGTGGCTCACGCCTGTAATCCCAGCACTCTGGGAGGCTAGGGCGGGTGGATCACTTGAGGTCAGGAGTTCGAGATCAGCCTGTCCAACATAGCAAAATCCCATCTCTGCTGAAAATACAAAAATTAGCCAGGCATGGTGGCACACTCCTGTAATCCCAGCTGCTGGGGAGGGTGAGGCAGAAGAATTGCTTGAACCTGGGAGGCGGAGATTGTGGTGAGCCAAGACGGCGCCACTGCACTCCAGCCTGGGCGACAGAGCAAGACTCGGTCAAAAAAAAAAAAAAAAAAAGCCAGGCACGGTGGCTCACACTGTAATCCCGGCACTTTGGGAGGCTGAGGTGGGCGGATCACGAAGTCAGGAGATTGAGACCATCCTGGCTAACACGGTGAAACCCTGCCTCTACTAAAAATACAAAAAATTAGGCGGGTGTGGTGGCGGGCACCTGTAGTCCCAGCTACTCGGGACGCTGAGGCAGGAGAATGGCGTGAACCCGGGAGGCGGAGCTTGCAGTGAGCCGAGATTGCGTGCTCCAGCCTGGGCAACAGAGCGAGACTCGGTCTCAAAAAAAAAAATTAAATTAAAAATTAAAAAAAAAAAAAGACACATTACAAAACCAGTGAACTGGTTGTAGAATTTCATTCAGAAACACAAGTTGTAGCAGATGCCATGTATAAGGTTAACCTTATGTGTCAACTTGACTGGGCAATGGGGTACCTGGACAGTCCCTCATGATTCCAGGTGTGTCTGTGAGGATGTTTCTACATAAGACTAACATCTGAATTGTATTTAGTGAGGCAGAGGGCCCTCCCCACTGTTGAGTGGGTCTCATCCAATCAACTGAAAACCAAAGCAGAACACAAATGCTGAGTAAGGGGAACTCCTGCCTGTTTGAGCTGGAAGATTGGTCTTTTCCAGCCTTCAGACTCAGGCTGAAACATCAGCTCTTCCTGGGTCTCGACTCTAAGGGCTTACATCACTGGCTCTCCTGGCGTGTGTGCACGTACGTGTCTATATACCCTCTTGGTTCTGTTTCTCTGGAGAATCCTGACGGATACACTGTGGAACACATCCAGCCCGGTCATCTAGTCGCCCTGTATCTATGGTCCTATGTAGAAAAGTTTAATTTTCAGACTGATATCCCAAAGGTACCAGACCCCTAAATAAATGAAGGAAGAAAACTAAGATAGATAAATTAGAATGTCTTATAAACCTTTTTTTAAATGCCAAGAAAATAAATAAAAATATTTTTCAGAAAAATAAATTAACCAGAATGGCCTAGTCCTTTCACAATCTAGTTAAATGAGATCTTTATCACAATTTCTTGTAATGCATAAGGACAAAGTCCAAGAAAAATACAAATACAATAAAGCTGGTATACTTATATTAATGTTAGATGGAAGCAGATTTTAAGAACAAAACATTACTAAATACAGAGATCTCTATGTAAAGATCCAAGGCTGAGTTCACATGGTAACTATAACAACTGTAAACTTGGATGCACCTAATAACACAGCCCAAAAATATATACAGCATAAGCTGAGAAGGAGGAACAGACAAACCCATAATCCTAATGGGGAGATCAACAAATCCTCTTCTCACTGATTTTTTTTTTTTTTAATCAAGCTGCACGTGCCTGTAGTTCTAGATACTTGGGAGGCTGAGGAGTTTTGAGTCCAGCTTGGGCAACATAGTAAGACCCCACACCTTTAAAACAAAAAACAGTAAGAACAGAATAGATTTGTACAACATGATTATACAAATTGGCCTAATGAACATCCGCTGAGCAATGGATCTCAAAACTAGAGAATACGTATGATTCGCAAGCTTACTTGCAACATTTACAAAACTGACCATGTATTTTGCCATTAAGCAAATCTTAAATTTCAAACAACTAAAATAATATAAACCATATTCTCTGACAAGAGCTCAATACAGCTAGAAATTAATAATAAAAACAAAACTAAAGTCTCTTCCCCTCCAATGTAGGGAAATTAAGAAATATTTCTAAATAACACAGGGATCAGTGAAGAACTTATTGAAATTTAAAAATATTGTGACTTGATACGGTTCTGTGACTATCAAAACTTGTGGGATGCAGCTTACACTGTAATTAGAAGAGAATTTATGGACATACATACATACATACATACATGAAAAGTAGCCTGAGATTGGCATCCATCTTTAAAACTTAGAAAAAGAGCAACAAAATAAGTACAAAGAAAGGAGAAAGAAGAAAATTAGTGCAAAAATTAGTGAAACAGAAAGCCAAGATCAACAAAGCCAGAAGCTGGTACTTTGAAAATTCTTATAAAATCAACAAACATCTGGTGAGATGGATCAAGGGGGAAAAATAAGAAATAATCACTATACATGCTTCTGACATTTAAAAAGAAGATGTTTGAGCTGGTCATATTGGCTCATGCCTGTAATCCCAGCAATTTGGGCAACCAAGGCACGTGGATCACTTGAGGTCAGAAGCTTGAGACCAGACTGGCCAACGTGGCAAAAGCCTGTCTCTACTAAAAATACAAAAATTAGCGGGGGATGGTGGCGCACGCCTGTGATCCCAACTACTCAGAAGGCTGAGGCATGATAATCGCTTGAGCCTGGAAGGTGGAGGTTGCAGTGAGCCCAGATCGCACCATTGCACTCCAGCCTCAATGACAGAAGGGTATTTGAGACACTCTCTCTACAAAAAATAAAAAAAAAAAGAAAAGTAGGCAGGTATGGTGATGCATGCCTGTAGTCTTAGAGCTCAGGAGGCTGAGGCAGGAGGATCACTTGAGCTTAGGAATTTAAGGTTACAGTGAGTTATGATCACATCACTGCCACTCCAGCCTGGGTCACAGTGACACTATGCATCAAAACAAACAAACAAAAAAACAAAACTCATAAAAACAAAAATTCGTACTGAAAAATCCTCCCACAAAGTAACTTTCAGGTCCAGAAAGCTTCATTACCAAGTTCTGCCAAATATTTAGGAAGAAATCACTCCATTAATAAACAAACTTTCCAAAGAAAAAGAAAAGACCAGATATGTTACAAATCCTTTTTTAAGGGTAGCATAACTCCAACACCAAAATCCAACAAAGACAGTCTGGGTAAGTAAAACTACAGGTCAATCTCACCCAAGAACAAAGATATAATACAAAATTCCTATACAAAATATCAGGATGATATAATCCAACAACATAAAATGACCAATTTAGGTTTACCTCAGGAATGCAAGGTTGACTTATAATTAAAGCTATTTTGTTAATGTGGTGAATTACATGTCAATAGATATTTAAGCATTTGATAAAATTTAAAGTTCCTTTGTGTTCACACCCACTAGGATGGCTATATCAAAAAGATAACAAATGTTGGCAAGGATGTGAGAGACTGAACACTCAAAAATCACTATGGAGAATGTAAGATGGTGTAGCCACTATGCAAAATAGTTTGGCAATTTCTCAAAATGTTAAATAAAGAATAACCTGGTCAGCCCAGACAAGTAGTTTCCCCCCAGTGAAGCACACCCCCTCCATCATGGGACAAAGTACTTCGTTAAACGGGTCCTGCTCCCTATGCCACCCAACTAGGTGAGACCCTCCAACAGGGGTTGTCAGACACCCTATACAAGAGTGATCCTACAGGCATCAGGTTGGTGCCCCTTGAGGTCAGAGGTCCCAGAAGAAGGAGCAGGCACCCATCTTTGCCGTTCTCCAGCCTCCTTGACACCTCCAGGCATGGGAGTGAATCAGATGAATATGGCCTGAAGTGAACCCCCAGCAAACTGCAGCAGCCCTACAGAAGAGGGACATGACTACTGCAAGGAAGACAAACGAGCAGAAAACGACAACAGCATCAACAACAACAATAATAACAACCACAACAAAAGGCCCCATCCAAGGGTCAGCAGCCTCAAAGGCAGAAACTAGACAAACTCATGAAGATGAGAAAGAATCAATGAAAAAATGCTGAAAACTCCAAAGGCCAAAGTGCCTCATCTCCTCCAAATGATCACAATGTCTCTCCATCAAGGGTGCAGAACTAGACGGAGGACTGGATGGACGAGTTGACAGAAGTAGGCTTCAGGAGATGGGTAATAAAAAAAAACAAAACGATGAACTAAAGGAGCATGTTCTATGCCAATACAAAGAATCTGAGAACCTTGATAAAAGGACAGAGGAATTGCTAACTAGAATAACCAGTTTAGAGAGGAACATAAATGACCTGATGAAGCTGAAAAACACAGCACGAGAACCTCGTGAGTCATCCGCAAGTATCAACAGCCGAATCCACCAAGCGGAACAAAGGATATCAGAGTTTGAAGACCACCTTACTGAAATAAGACATGCAGAGAAGAATACAGAGAAAAGAATGAAAAGGAACGAACAAAGCCTCCAAAAAATACGGGACTTCATAAAAAGACCAAACCTACTACTGACTGGAGTACCGGAAGGAGACGGGGAGAATGGAAACAAGCTGGAAAACACACTTAAGGATATTATCCAGGAGAACTTCCTCAACCTAGAAAGACAGGCCCAACATGCAAATTCGGGAAATCCAGAGAACCCCATTAAGACACTCCGCGAGAAGATCAACCCCAAGACACATAATCATCAAATTCTCCAAGGTCGAAATGAAGGAAAAATTGTTCAGAGCAGCCAGAGAGAAAGGCCAGGTCACCTACAAAGGGAAGCCCATCAGACTAACTAACGGCAGACCTCTGCAGAAACTCTACAAGCCAGAAGAGTTTGGGGGCCAATATTCAACATTCTTAAAGAAAAGAATTTTCAACCCAGAATTTCATATCCAGCCAAACTAACCTTCATAAGTGAAGGAGAAATAAAATCTTTTCCAGACAAGCAAATACTGAGGGATTTTGTTACCATTAGCCCTGCCCTGGAAGAGCTCTGGAAAGAAGCACTAAATATGGAAAGAAAAACCAGTATGAGCCACTGAAAAAACACACCAAAATATAAAGACCAATGACATTACGAAGAAACTGCATCTAGTGTGCAAAATAACTAGATAGCATCATGATTACAGGACCGAATTCACACATAACAATATTAACCTTAAATGTAAATGGGCTAAATGCCCCAATTAAAAGACACAGACTGGCAGATTGGATGAGGAGTCAAGACCCATTTGTGTGCTGTATGCAGAAGACTCATCTTACACGCAAAGACACACACAGGCTCAGAATAAAGGGATGGAGGAAACTTCAAGCAAATGGAAAGCAAACAAACAAACAAAAAAGAAAACAAGGGTTGCAATCCTAGTCTCTGACAAAACAGACTTTAAACCAACGAAGATCAAAGAAGACAAGAAGGGTATTACACAATGGTAAAGGGAACAATTCAACCAGAAGAGCTATCGTAAATATACATGCACCCAACACAGAAGCACCCAGATTCATAAAACAAGTTCTTAGAGACCTACAAAGAGACTTAGACTCCCACACAACAATAGGAGGAGACTTTAACATCCCACTGTCAGTATCAGATCAACGAGACAGAAAACTAACAAGGATATTCAGGTCTTGAACTCAGCTCTGGATCAAGTGGACCTAGTAGACATCTACAGAACTCTCCACCTCAAATCAACAGAATATACATTCTTCTCAGTGCCACATGGCACTTATACTCTAAAATCGACCACATAATTGGAAGTAAAATACTCCTCAGCAAATGCAAAATAACTGAAATCATAACAGTCTCTCAGACCACAGTGCAAATTAGAACTCAAGATTAAGAAACTCACTCAAAACCACACAATTTCATGGAAATTGAACAACCTGCTCCTGAATGATTCCTGGATAAATAATGAAATTAAGGCAGAATTTCTTTGAAACCAATGAGAACAAAGAGACAATGTATCAGAATCTCTGGGACACAGCTAAAGCAGTGTTAAGAGAGAAATTTATGGCATTAAATGCCCACATCAGAAAGCTAGAAAGATCTCAAATCGACACACTAATATTACAATTAAAAGAGCTAGAGAGGCAAGAGAGCAAACTAACCCCAAAGCTAACAGAAAACAAGAAATAACTAAGATCAGAGAAGAATTAAAGGACACAGAGACACGAAAAACCCTCCCCCCCAGAAAAAAAATCAACAAATCCAGGAGCTGGTTTTTTGAAAAAATGAACAAAATAGATAGAACGCTAGCTAGCCTAATAAAGAAGAGAGAGAAGAATCAAATGGACACCAAAAAAAATAATAAAGGTGCTATCACAACTGACCCCACAGAAATACAAACTACCATCAGAGAATACTATAAACACCTCTACACAAATAAACTAGAAAATCTAGAAGAAATGGATAAATGGGTCAATACACCCTACCAAGACTAAACCAGGAAGAAGTCGAATCCCTGACTAGACCAGTAACAAGCTCTGAAATTGAGGCAGTAACAACCTATCAACCAAAAGAAGCCCAGGACCAGACGGACTCACAGCTGAATTCTATCAGAAATACAAAGAGGAGCTGGTACCATTCCTTCTGAAACTATTCCAAACAATTGAAAAGGAGGGACTCTTCCCTAACTCATTTTATGAGGCCAACATCATCCTGATACCAAAACTGGGAACAGACAACAACAAAAAAAACTTCAGGCCAATATCCCTGATGAACATCAATGTGAAAAACCTCAGTAAAATACTGACAAACCGAATCCAGCAGCACATCAAAAAGCTTATCCACCACGATCAAGTTGGCTTCATCCCTGGGATGCAAGGCTGGTTCAACATACACAAATCAACAAGCATAACCCATCACATAAACAGAACCAAAGACAAAAACCAACATGATTATCTTAACAGATGCAGAAAAGGCCTTTGATAAAATTCAACATCCCTGCATGTTAAAAACTCTCAATAAGCTAGGTATTGATGGAACATATCTCAAAATAATAAGGGTTATTTAGGACAAACCCACAGCCAATACCACATTGAATGGGCAAAAGCTGGAAGCATTCTCTTTGAAAACTGGTACAAGACAAGGATGTCCTCTCTCACCACTCCTATTCAACACAGTATTGGAAGTTCTGGCCAGGGCAATTAGGCAAGAGAAAGAAATAAAGAGTATTCAAATAGGAAGAGAGGAAGTCAAGTTGTCTCTGTTTGCAGACGACATGATTTTATATTTAGAAAACCCCATCAACTCAGCCCGAAAACTTGTTGAACTGATAAGCAACTTCAGCGAAGTCCGAGGATACAAAATCAATGTGATTTTAATAGGCAAGCACAGAGCCAAATCATGAATGAACTCCCATTCAAAATCACTAGAGAATAAAATACCTAGGAATACAGCTAACAAGGGATGTGAAGGACCTCTTCAAACCACTATTCAAACCACTTTTCAAGAAAATAAGAGAGGGGCCGGGAGCAGGGGCTTACCCCTGTAATCCCAGCACTTTGGGAAGCCGAGGCAGGCAGATTACCTGAGGTCAGGAGTTTGAGACCAGCCTGGCCAACATTGTTAAACCCCATCTCTACTAAAAATACACAAATTAGCCAGGCATGGTGGCACAAGCCTGTAATCCCAGCTACTCGGGAGGCTGAGGCAGGAGAATTGCTTGAGCCCGGGAGGTGGAGGTTGCAGTGAGCTGAGATCGTGCCACTGCACTCCAGCCTGGCTGACAGAGTGAGACTCTGTGTCAAAAGAAAAAAAAAAAAAAGGCCAGGTGTGGTGGCTCATGCCTGTAATCCCAGCATTTCGGGAGGCCAAGGCGGGTGGATCATGAGGTCAGGAGATCGAGACCATCCTGGCTAACACGGTGAAACCCCGTCTCTACTAAAAATACAAAAAATTAGCTAGGCGCGGTGGCAGGCACCTGTAGTCCCAGCTACTCGGGAGACTGAGGCAGGAGAATGGCGTGAACCCAGGAGGCAGAGCTTGCAGTGAGCCGAGATCGTGCCACTGCACTCCAGCCTGGGCGACAGAGCGAGACTCCGTCTCAGAAAAAAAAAAAAAAGAAAAAACAGAAAATAAGAGAGTACAGAAACAAATGCAAAAGCATTCCATCCTCATGTATAGGAAGAATCAATATCATGAAAATGGCCATACTGCTCAAAGTAACTTACAGATTCAATGCTATTCCCAACAAACTACCACTGACATTCTTCACAGAATTAGAAAAAACTATTTTAAATTTCATATGGAATCAAAGAAGATCCCGTATAGCCAAGACAATCCTAAGCAAAAAGAACAAAGCTGGAGGCATCACGCTACCTGACTTCAAACTACACTTACACGGCTACGGTAACCAAAACAGCATGGTACTGGTACCACAACAGACCTACAGACCAATGGAGCAGAACAGGGACCTCAGAAATAACACCACACATCTACCAGCATTTGATCTTTGACAAACCTGACAAAAACAAGCAATGGGGAAAGGATCTTCTATTCAGTAAATGGTGCTGGGAAAACTGGCTAGTCATATGCAGAAAACTGAAACTGGACCTCTTCCTTACACCTCATACAAAAATTAACTCAAGATGGATTAACAACCTAAATGTAAAACCTGAAACCATAAAAACCCTAGAAAAAAACCTAGGCAATATCATTCAGGACATAGGCACGGGCAACCACTTCATGACAAAAATGCCAAAAGCAATTGCAACAAAAGCCAAAATAGACAAATGGGATCTAATTAAACTAAAGAGCTTCTACTCAGCAAAAGAAACTATCATTAGAGTGAACAGGCAACCTACAGAATGGGAGAAAATTTCTGCAATCTACCCATCTGACAAAGGGCTAACATCCAGAATTTACAAGGAACTTAAACATATTTCTAAGAGAAAAACAAACAACCCCATCAAAAAGTGAGCAAAGGAGGTGAACAGATATATCTCTCAAAAAAAGACATTTACAGGCCGGGCGCGCTGGCTCACGCCTGTAATCCCAGCACTTTGGGAGGCCAAGGCGGGCGGATCACGAGGTCAGGAGATCGAGACCATCCTGGCCAACACAGTGAAACTCCGTCTCTACTAAAAATACAAAAAATTAGCCTGGTGTGGTGGCGGGCGCCTGTAGTCCCAACTACTCAGGAGGCTGAGGCAGGAGAATGGCCTGAACCCGGGAGGCGGAGCTTGCAGTGAGCCGAGACGAGATTGTGCCACTGCACTCCAGCCTGGGTGACAGAGCGAGACTCCGTCTCAAAAAAAAAAAAAAAAAAAAAAGAAAAAGACATTTACGAGGCCAATAAACATGGAAAAAAAGCTGAGCGTCACTGATCATCAGAGAAATGCAAATCAAAACCACAATGAGATACCATCTCGTGCCAGTCAGAATGGCGATTATTAAAAAGTCAGGAAACAATAGATGCTGGAGAGGCTGTGGAGAAATAGGAAGGCTTTTACACTGTTGCTGGGAGTGTAAATTAGTTCAACCGTTGTGGAAGACAGTGTGGCGATTCCTTAAGGATCTAACACCAGAAATACCATTTGACCCAGCAATCCCATTGCTGGATACATACCCAAAGGAATATAAATCATTCTGCTATAAAGACACATGCACATGTATGTTTACTGCAGCACTGCTTACAATTGCAAGGACATGGAACCAACCCAAATGCCCATCAATGATGGACTGGATAAAGAAAATGTGATACATATACACCATAGAATACTATGCAGCCATAAAAAGGAATGAGATCCTGTCCTCTGCAGGGACATGGATGAAGCTGGAAGCCATCATCCTCAGCAAACTAACAAAGGAACAGAAAACCAAACATTGCATGTTCTCACTCATAAGTGGCAGGCAGTTGAACATTGAGAACACATGGACACAGAGAGGGGAACAACACACACCAGGGCCTACTGGGGGTGGCAGTGAGGGGAGGGAACTTAAAGGACGGGTCAATAGGTGCAGCAAACCACGGCACACATATACCTATGTAACAAATCTGCATGTTCTGCACATGCATCCTTTTTTTTTTAAGAAGAAATAAAGGCTGGGAGCAGTGGCTCACACCTGTAATCCCAGCACTTTGGGAGGCCAAGGTGGGTGGATCACAAGGTCAAGAGATGGAGACCAGCCTGGCCAACATGGTGAAACCCCGTCTCTACTAAAAATACAAAAATTAGCTAATTAGCTGGGCATGGTGGCGCGTGTCTCTAGTCCCAGCTACTGGGGAGGCTAAGGCAGGAGAATCCCTTGAACTTGGGAGGTGTAGGTTGTGGTGAGCCGAGATCGCGCCACTGCACTCCAGCCTGGCGACAGGGCAAGACTCCGTTTCAAAAAAAAAGAAAACATTACATTAAGTGAAAGAAGTCAGGCACAAAAGACCAGATGTATGATTCTATTTATATAAAATATCCTGAATAGACAAATCTATAGAAGCAAAAAGTAGATTACTAGTCACCTAGGATTCGGGAGGAAGAGGACTGGGGAAATGCTAATGAATGTAGGATTTATTTGGGGGATGATGAAAATGTTCGAAAATTGACTAGAATGATCATCAACCCAGTAAATATACTAAAAACTACTGAACTGTACATTTTAAATGGCGAACTATCTGGCATAATTATATGGTACATAAATAATATCTTTTTTCTTTTGAGACAGGGTGTCGTTCTGTTGCCCAGGCTAGAGTGCAGTGATGCAATCATGGCTCAGCGAATCCCCAACCTCCCAGGCTCAAGTGATCCTCTCGCCACAGCCTCCCAAGTAGCTGGGACCACAGCCGTGTGCCACTACCCCTGGCTAATTTTTATATTTTTTATGCAGACAGGGTTTCACCATATTGCTCAGGCTGATCTCGAATGCCTGGGTTCAAGCAATCCACCCATCTTGGCCTCCCAAAGTGCTGAGATTACAGGCGTGAGCCACTGCACCTAGCTATACATTATATCTTAATAAAGCTTTTTTTTTTTGGAGACAGAGTCTTGTTCTGTCGCCCAGGCTGGAGTGCAG
Organism: Nomascus leucogenys; assembly: GCF_006542625.1. Classification (NCBI taxonomy): domain Eukaryota; kingdom Metazoa; phylum Chordata; class Mammalia; order Primates; family Hylobatidae; genus Nomascus; species Nomascus leucogenys. The sequence goes on along the minus strand of NC_044400.1, from coordinate 81,750,362 downwards.
TGGCACCATCTCCGCTCACTGCAAGCTCCGCCTCCTGGGTTCACGGCATTCTTCTGCTTCAGCCTCCCTAGTAGCTGGGACTACAGGCGTCCGCCACCACGCCCGGCTAATTTTTTTGTATTTTTTTAGTAGAGACAGGGTTTCACCATGTTAGCCAGGATGGTCTCGATCTCCTGACCTCGTGATCCCCCTGCCTCGGCCTCCCAAAGTGCTGGGATTACAGGCATGAGCTACTGCACCCGGTCAATAAAGCTATTTTTTAAAAATTCATGATTAAAAGATTTTTTTACAAGTCTTCTAAGAAGAGAAATTCCTTAACTAGATAAAGGGTATTTATCAAAAACAACAGGGAACATAATGCTTACTGGCAAAACATTCCAAGTTCTCCCTGTGTGATAGGAGGTAAGACAATGAGTTGGAGGGTCCTGGCCAGTCCAGTGAGAGGAGAAAAAAAAAACAAAAGGTAATTGGAGAAAGAAAAATAATATGAAGTGCACAGAAAAATCAAGAAGATTCTATAGAAAAAAAAATTTTGCAACTAGCAAAACTTTAGCACAGATGCTAGTCACAAACTCATTATCCAAAAATCAGGCTGGGCATGGTGGCTCACCTGAGGTCAGGAATTTGAGACCAGCCTGGCCAACACCGTGAAA